>NC_050574.1:267710131-268060015 GCF_011100635.1 Trichosurus vulpecula
TGTTTCCAAATGAAGATTAGACAAGAAGGAGTTAACCTTTGAAAGGATCTTAGGACCATCAATTGAGAGCTGGAAGGGACCTCAGAAGTTCATTTCCTTCATTTTATAGATGAAGAACTGAGACGTTGAGTGACTTGCCCAAGGTCACACAGCTAATAAGTTTTTAGACAGGTTTCAAACACAGATCCTTTGGCTCTAAATTCAATGCCCTTTTTCCTGGACCATACTCCCTCTCAGAAATGAAACTAGCCAGATGAACCAAATTGTATTGCCCAAGGCATAAAATTTGCTCTGGGGATGTTATCCCTGGTTACTGAGGCACAAGAGTACAATGAAAAGAGATGGGTTTGTAGTCAGAGGACGTGGATTTGAATTCTGGCTCTGTTGTTAACTCCCTGTGAGACCTTGGGCAAGTCATCTCTCTAGAACTTCACTTTCTTCTTGTATGAAATGAAGAGCCTGGATTCGACACCCTCAAAAATCCATTGCTACTCTAATTCCATTTTTTTCCCCTTTAAGTGTGGAAGTCAATCTTCCTAGTAAGGAGATGGCCTGGGTTTGGCTGCAAAGATTTCTAATGACCCTTGTCTTGCACATAATAGGTGCTTTGCTTGATAAGTATTTATCAATTGACTAGGATTTCATCCACTAGACGATATAAACCCTTCTTTGCGCTGTAGTCTTGCTATCAATAAAGCAGGGACAAAGGAGAGTTTTCCCATAGAGTTGGCAAAGATTAAAGTAGGTTTTGAAAAAAAAGTGACTCAGTGGCAAAGCTTGATGACAACACATGGCCTGTCCCCAATCTCTAGGGATAGGCCATGTGTTGGGAATAGACTTTCACTTTCTGTAGTTACTGTTTTTACGGGGGTTAGGGATAAGGGGTAACTAATCAGACATCTGGGCAGAGTGAAATATTCTTCCCCAAGTTGTCTGGCCACATTCCCATGATGCTAAGTCCCTGGGTAATGTTCCCAGGAGCTCAAATGATAGCTGGCTCTTCCTCATCCAAGAAAAATGAGGAGCAAAATAGGTTCTCTAATATGTCCTAGGTTTGAAGGTTATATTTTTTGAACAAAAAATATGGGCCTATGTTCTGACAAAGAGTTGTTTTTTATTTGGGCTTTATTTCTTCCTTTTTGTTCCTTCTCTTCTTTCCTTCCTTCCTTCCTTCCTTTTTCTTCCTTCCTTCTTTCCTTTCTTTCCTGAAGAAATTTTCTTTCTTTCTTTCTTCCTTCCTTCCTTCTTTCCCTCCTTCCTTTCCTGAAGAAATTCTTTCTTTCTTTCTTACTTCCTTCCTTTCTTTCTTTTTGTTTCTTTCTTCCTTCTTTCCTTCCTTCCATCCTTCCTTTCTTTTTCTTTCTTTCTTTCTTTCTTTCTTTCTTTCTTTCTTTCTTTCTTTCTTTCTTTCTTCCTTTCTTTCTTTTCTTTCTTTCTTTCTTCCTTTCTTTCTTCCTTCCTTTCTTCCTGCCTTCCTTTCTTCCTTCCTTTCTTTCTTTCTTTTTCTTTCTTTCTTCCTTTCTTCCTTTCTTTCTTTCTTTCTTTCTTTCTTTCTTTCTTTCTTTCTTTCTGTCTTTCTTTCTTTCTTTCTTTCTTTCTTTCTTTCTTTCTTTCTTTCTTATTTCCTCTTTTCTTTCTGTCATTTGACTTAAGAGAACCAGAGGAGGCTAGAAGGCTAGAATGTTTGAAATAAAATCTGAAAGGGATAGAGTGTGGCAGCACATTATGATGGAAAGAACACTGAATTTTGAGTCAGAGGACCTGGGTTCAAATCTAGATTCTATCCTGTGATACTGGGCAAGTCCTTCATCCCTCTGGGCAGATTAAGGTTTCTTCTAATTCTAAATCTGTATAATCTCTAAAGTAAGCATCCCCTTGTCTTCTGACGGAAAGCCTCCCCTCAACCCTGGATGCTCCCATGTGCTAATATGGGTTAAAATGTGTATACCAAGTTTTAATATTTGGTGGAAGCATTACAATTCCTTGAGTGATGCTGAGAGTCTTCAGGGGAAGGCAGAGGGTTCACTGGAGGATAAAGTTATATGAATCCAAATGGAACTCTATAAAAGGAGGGGAGGGGGAAATGTCCAGGAGAAGCTCGGGATAATTTGGTTCTCTGGCGACCGGGAAAGGTGAAGGGAGTTGGAGGAGCAAACACAGAAGCAAACTGTTCTCCACTGACAGGCCAACCCCGATTGGGCCTCCCGGCGATTTGCCAGAGTTCACTTCTCAAATGATTCTGTTACAGTACCAGCCCTCCAGCTGTCTGCAGCTGTATGCCTTCCAGACCTCCACAGCTGGCGTTTCAAATAGAAATGGCCTCTCCCTCGGAGACAGTTCACCAGAATAGACCGCTTCAGATGCGCAATGTGCAAAAACATGGTCAGAAAGGCAGGGGTTCCTTCTTTGCACGGTCCATTTTGAACCTTTTGTGCAACCTGAAATGGAGAGCTACTGGAAAGAATGCAGCATCGACGTCCCTTGGGGGTGAGGGGTGGTTGGGACTGGGGCTGAGAGAGTTGCAAAATGTGTATGCGTTCGTGTGCGGTGTGCCGTGCGTTTACATATATGCGCACATAAGACACTCTGTACACATGTTTATGCGCTCTTATGTCTTTATATGCATTTGTACATACATTTTTTCCTAGAAATATAGAATCTAAGTTCTTGCTTTTAAAATACTGCAGGAGAGGAAAGGGTTTAGAATTTTCTCTCTTGAAAATAGACTAGGAGTTGAATTTCAAGCCTTTCTGAGGTAGATCCAGTTGGGCTGGGTTCAAGATAATAACTGAATTAAAAGTAAGTCCGATCTGGCACAAACAATAGTCCATGGCTGTACCCCATTTTCATTTAAATCAGAGGCTGGTGCTTTCATCTGTTCTTATTGACATACATTTCAACGATTGACTTCTTGTTGCCTTGTGTATGAAGCTCACACCCCCAGGGGAATCTCACTGCATAAAGAAGGGCTTTTTCCACCCCCACTCCCCAGTGTTTTAAATGCTGGAAGCTTCCAACCTGCCTCCTTCTGAAGGTTAAGGCCATGTCTTGGCTAGGCTGGTTTTTTAGAGCTCAATAAATTCTAATGCAAAGTGGTGGGTGATTTTGAAAAATGCATTTATATTCATTCTTTCTCCTCCCTCTTTCTCCCCTCTGTTCATCCTTCACTTGGCATCTCAAGTTTGGCCTTCTCTCTCTCTCTCCCTCTCTCCTTCTCTCTCTCTCTCTCTCTCTCTCTCTCACTTCTCTCTCTCTCTCTCTCTCTCTCTCTCTCTCTCTCTCTCTCTCTCTATTCTCTCTCCCTATCTCTCTCTCCCTCTCTCTCTCTCCCTCTCTCTCTCCCTCTCTCTCTCTCTCTCTCTCTCTCTCTCTCTCTCTCCTTTCTTTTCCTCTCTCTCTCTTTCCCACTCTCTCCCTCCTGCCCATTTTCTCCTTTCTTTATTTTCTCCTTTTCCTCTTTCCTTTTTCTATTTCTCCTCTTTCTTTTTTCTCTTCTCTCTCCCCCTTTTGTTTCTTTTTCTACTCTTTACTTTCTATCTATCTCTGTCTCTCTGTCCCTCCTTCTCTCTCTTTCTCCCCTTCTTTTTCTCCCCTCTCTCCTTCCTTCTCTCTTCTCTTTCCTCTCTCGGCCCTCTCTTCTTCTCCCTCCTCTGTGTCTTTCTCTTTGTCTTTGTCTCTGTGTCGCCTTCTCTCTCTCTCTCTCTCCTTCTCTTCTTCCCTCTCTCTCTCTCTCTCTCTATCTCTCCCTCCCTCCCTCTCTTCTTCTCCCTCCTTTCTCTCTTTGTCTCTGTCTCTCTCTCTCTCCCCTTCTCTCTCTCTGTCTCTTCCCCCTCTCTCACAACACACAGGCTCACTTTTGCCAATTTAAATAAATATTGGGGGAGGCACCCTTCACCACCCTTAGCAAAACACCCTCCAATATGTACTCTCCTTCATTGCCCAGGGGACAGAGGGGACCCAGGGACTGAAGACCTTGTTTCACAAAGCCACCAGCCTGGTGGAGTGGGAAATCACTCTCAACAATGGGTCGAATGAAAGGCCTTTTCAAACCTGGATATATTTGAATGCACCAATTGCCAACTTGCAGCTTCCGGCTTTATTGATTTTCCCTCCCTTCTTCTTTGAGTAGAAACTTAGAGCCCAGCAAATGAAAAGAAAGGGCTATTTAACATAGGGAAAGATTAAAGACCCTGGAAAAGAAACCCGGATGTTTCAGGGTGCCTGCTTAGTGAACAGAGCCCGGAAACAAGGTAGTTAATATTTCCCCCTCCCGGTGAACCTTCCTTTGTCTTTCTGCGGGCGCTTGGCGCAGCCCCTGCTCATGCTTTGTCTTCATTTGTTCCTGCCTTCGCCCCAGCCAGCACGGAGAGAATCCACCTACATTCCATCACTGCCGGTGCAGGATTGGGGGAGGGGGCCCGCTCTCGGGGAGGGGAATGGGAAGGGATGGGATGGAATGGAATGGAAGGCCAGGCCCGGGGGATTGGTGGACCCACGTACAACACTGCTGCACTCCAAGGCTCCACATTTTTGCTGGTTTATTTTCAAAGTTTGCCAAAAGTTGCTGGGTGGAAAAGTCTGGATTCAGTGCCCCTGCTCCTCATCTCATCTCTGGCTTATAGCCAAGGCTTTGCATCTGCCCTAAATCCCTCTGGTCCATGTCCGGCCCTGGAGTCTCATATTCATTTTTGTTAGATTTTAACCCTTGATTCACACTTCTCTGGCATTCAATTTCCTGAGCCACTTGTGAACGCCTCACCTCCTCCTTATTAGTGAGCAATAAGTAGCCTCTTCTTACTTAAGCAGGCTTCTTACTCTCTTTTGCTGCTGAATATATTCATATATACATAAATATATGTGTGTATATACACACCCACACCCATACCCACATATATATGTATACCTATATGTGTTCCTTTCTGCCATACTAGGTGACTAGTATGGTTTGAAGCCCAAATGTACATTCTGTCAGTATTGTCATCTTTGTCTTTATCAGGCTAAATTGCTTAGGTAATTTTCATCAGCTTTGCCTCTGGAATTCTAAAGTTGGAAGAGAGCTCAGTGGAGGGAGGATTGTAGAGGCCATCAAATAGCACCACCACCCCTGCCCCAGCCATTGGAGAGATGAGAAGAATGAAGCAAAGAATGGTTTAGCAACTTCCCCAAGATCACACAGCTCTTCAGTGTCTTCTGACTCCTGGCTTAGAGTTCGATGGATTGTGCCATCAACTTCTGGGCCTTGGACCCCTAACAAGAATCCCTCCTAAGACAATGTCTACTACATCGGGTCATCCAGCTTCCACTTGAAGATGTCCAGTGTTGGGGTGGGGGTAAGGGGACACCCACTACTTCCTGAGGCAGCCATTCCACTTTTGAATAGAGAATTGTTAGTAAGCCAAAATCAGACTCTGCAAATTCTGCCCATTGCTTCTCATTCTGCCTGCTGCTGCCAAATTTCTTCCAAAGAACAGCCCTTCCCATTTATTTTATGACCCTCTGTTTCCCTTCCTTCATGCCTTCTTCCTCCCCTCCTCTCCCCTCTCCCAAGTCATAGGACCATAGATTTAGCGTTCAAAAGGACCTCAGAGGTCATCTAGTCTGTTGTTTGTTTGTTTTTTTTCAGTTACATCAGACTCTTCTTGACCCCGTTTGGGGTTTTCTTGGCAAAGATCCTAGAGTGGTTTGCCATTTCCTTCTCCAGCTCATTTTACAGATGAGGAAACTGAGGCAAATAGGGTTAAGTGACTTGCCCAGGATCACATAGGTGGGAAGTATCTGAGGTAAGATTTGAACTCAGGGCCATGAGTCTTCCTGATTCCAAATCCAGCACTCTATCCACTGCACCACCTAGCCATCTAACCCTTTCATTTAATAGATGAGAAAATTGAAGCATAGAGCTTAAGTTACTTTCCAAAAGTCACACAAGTAGTAAATTGCATAGCTAGGATTTGAACCCAAGTCCTCTGACTCCAAATCCTTTGTTGTCTTTACAATCAGGCCCTGGAGTCAAACAGAACCTAAGCAAATAAAGGTAAACCTCTTTTGGGTCTACTGGTGTTACCATTTTAAAGCACTATGCTCCTACTCAATGAGCTAGAATATACACCTTTTTCCTGAATGAACTAAGTCGACATCCCAAATTCTTTTATTCAGCAAGCATTTATTAAATATCTGCTATGTGCCAGAAACACTGCCAAGCACTGGGGAGACAATCAGTACGTACAACTGCCCACTCTACATCAACGTTTTGCCCCAAAAGTTCTATTCCTGTATTCTACAGTTACAAACTCCAACCACTAGGTGTCTCATTTCCCTTCAGTGTAGTTTTAATAGAGCCCCCAATATTTTCCCAACCGCACCTCAAACTCATGGCAAGGAGGTGATTCCCAATGAGGCTTGCAATGAGCTGTTAGCTTGTCCCAACCCAGATGTTTGTGCCAAATACAGCAAGCAAGAAAAGTTTAAAAACAATCACCCTCTACTTCAACTGAAGTTGTTGAGTTTCCTATGGCTCCAGTTAGAAGCTTCTAGACTCTGTGCAATATGTAAGATGTCCCCAATGTGTTGGATGTTCAGGGGGAAACCATCAAGCCACACGAGGCAGATGTGTTCGGTTTGCTCCGGGCAGGAGTCAGCCAGCCACAAACTGTGCATAGACTGTCCTTTCTCTGTAGCCACAGACACTGCCTAATACAAGTTTCCTTGATGTTCCCATGGGAGTCTCTTTCCAAACCACACGCTATGGATCGAAATGAAACAATGAAAGTGTGTATGTGTAGGCGGGGAAGGTTGAAGACAGAGGCAGGGCTAAGCAGATCATGCCAGTATAGACAACATAACCAGATAATTTTGATCAATAAAATTAATATCATATCTATTCGTGGCCCCAAATTGTTATAAATTTTTAGGGTCTACATGGTCATTAAACCAGATTGCTGACAGTTTTACTCTCTCTACCAGACACAGCTGAAACTTCTATCCTGGTCTCTGTGCGCCGCTTCTTTAGTCAGCTGTAAATAATTCATCTATTTGTTTGTAAATTTATTCCTTAAATACTCATTAAGCCCCTACTACGTGTCCAGCTAGATGCTTTGGGTGATACAAAGGAAAATAAAACACATAGTTTCTGCCATCAGAGTCAGAGATATAACGCCTTCATTTTACACAAGAGCCAACAGAGACCCAAAGAAGTTATTTGCCCAGGCTCAAAGCAAATGACATCAGAAGTGGGATCTGAACCCCAGTTCTTTAATTTCAGAACCAGCACACATTCCAGTGTGTTCCATACTTCTCAAGGAGAGAATGTTATTTGGGAGAAAAGATGTATCAAATAATTATTAATGCAAGAAAAGTATTGACAAGTACAATGAGCAGGGAAAGGGAAAACTACTTTTGCCTGGAGGTATCAGAGAAGATATTGGTAGAAGATGAAGAAGGAGGAGGAAGAAAAGGGGAAGATGAAGAGGATAAGGATGATGGGATGTCGACAACAATAACAACTCTTTGCCCAGCCCCAGACCATGCTGTGTATCCATCTTGCCATGTGCCCTACTTCGTCCCCATTTCCAACTCTTGCTTTACTAATTAAATCAATGCTACCACTTCTGGAAATATTGGGACAATTTCTTACCCTATGGCTGTCCTCATCTTTCCTGTGACTAACTAAACAAAAACTCTCTTTTATGGCCACCATTCCTCTACATGTGTCTTCTCCCCCTATTAAAATATAAGCTCCTTGAAAGCAGGGATTGTCTCACTTTAAATTTGTATCCCCAGTGCCAGGTACAGAGTAGATACTTAATAAATACTTGTTTTTTCACTCATTCTTCCTTTTGACCCTGTCCTAGAAATCTGATCATTAACAACAAGAATAAACTTGATAAGAACTAGAATGCCCATTCTTGCTCCTAAACTCAGTGTTATGATTTAAGGATAAACGTTGTGATCACCAGTACTTGACTATTGCAAAATCACAGAATTTCAGAATTGGAAGAGGCATCAGTGGCCATCTAGTCCAATCCACACCCTGAAAAGAATCCCTACTAAATGTTATAGACAGGAGGCTATCTGTACTTGGCTAGAAGACCTCCCATGAAAAGTAACCTAGTACCTCCCCAGGCAGCCTCTAGATTTGACATCTCTAATTGTTTGCAAACTTTTTCCCCCGACATCAAGTTTAAATTTGTCTCTTTGCAACTTCCACTCATAGCTCTAAGTAACAAACTCTGCCACCAAACAGACCATGTCTAAGCTCTCTTCAAATACTAAAACATGACTACCATTTCTCTCTAGTCTTCTCATGGTTAAACATCCCCAATTCCTTCAATCGGTTTCCCATTGTCAGAGACTACAAACTGCTCACTGTTCTGATCTCCTCTGGACATTTTCCAGCATTTCAACAGCTTTCCTAAGGACGGTGCCTGGGACTTAGCATAATACTCTATCTGTAGTCTACCCAGGGCAGAGTGCAAGGAGACTATCAACTCCCTAGTCACTAGAAGCTACGCCTCTCAATATCAACCATGATCCTATGACTGTGTGTGTGTGTGTGTGTGCGCGCGCGCGTGTCTGTGTATGGGGCTGCCACGTCAAATAGAACCTAAGGAAATAAAGATAAACCTCTTTTGGGTCTACTGGTGTTACCATTTTAAAGCACTATGCTCCTACTTAATATGCTAGAATATATACCTTTTTCCTGAATGAACTAAATCGACATTCCAAATTCTCTTATTCAAATTCTTGCAGCTCACTAAAACTCATAGATCTTTTTCAGACAAATTAACCAGGCCTCACTCACACTATGAACTGAATTGATAGGGGATTTTATTTGGCTCACTCATTTCACTGGAAGGGGCTCTTGTAGACTTCCAGGGGAGCCTAGAGCCAAATTTAACTGACTTTCTGCTCTCTTCTTACAAAGTCACAAGGCAGTATGGTATGCTAGGAAGATTCCTGGACTCTGAAGGTCCGCATTTGACTATTAGAATAAATACAAATAATTTCCATAATTTAAATAAATCACATTCTTACTCCTTCTAATATTCTGACCTGTTAAAAGTTGACTATGTAGTGTCTGGAGTTTTTTTGTTTGTTTGTTTGTTTTTGTTTTCATTCTTAAGTCCTCTGTGGAGTAAGCTTCTGTTTGTTGATCCTTAAAAATTGAATTGCATAATATTTTGACTGAAAATGAGATGCAATCAGAAAAGGGGCCTTGTTACCTCCAGGGAATAATGAAAATCATTCAGTTCCTCCCACTGTCACGGCTCCATCACCCATGGACATAGGATCACTTGGCAAAAGTTATGGGGCAATAAATTAGAGTCAATTAAAAGGAATGGTGTCTTCACACCATGTATAGTCAAATGCTAGGGTCTCCCACCACAGGAGGTCACTGAGTCAAACTTCATCAGGACACTTTTAAGAGCCTGGCTTGTTTCAAAGCCAACCATAACACAGAGACTTATTTGACTTAGATGAAGGGGTTCCAACAGAGGATCTCTTGCACTTAAATTCTGTGGTAACTCCCTCATTTGATAGACTAATCAAACTAGCACTATGAGTTTCATGAAGTTTTTACAAATGCAAAGAATGAAACAATCTCTGTTTTCAAGGAATATACATTCTGATGGATGAGACAACAGGGGGCGGGGGGGGGGGGGAGAGAGGGGAAGAAACAGTCATTTATTAAGTGCCTGCTATGTGCTAGGCACTATGCTAAACACTTTACAAATATAATCTCAAGCTTGAGAGACAGGTGCCTTTGTTATTCCTGTTTTACAGTTGAGGAAACTGAGGAACACAGACATTAAGTGACTTGCCCTGAATCACACAGTTAGTAAGTGTCTGAGACTGGATTTGAACTCAGGTCCTCCTGACTCCAGGCCCAGTTCTCTATCTACTATATGACCTAACTGCCTAAGAGGTAGAACATCAAGTATTTGTATACGCAAGTACTTATATAAACAAGTACTTATATTGACTAGCTCTAGGCTGGATTAGAAGTCTAGAAGAATAGCCATGTAACCTTAGGCAAATCATTATATCCCAGAGCTTGCTTCCTCCCGTGTAGAATGAAAGGATCTCTTTCAACTTCATAGTTCTTGATAAAGAAAGAACGTGCGTTCCTGGATGTCATTATTTGTTGATTTTCTGTTCCCTCCATGAGAATAATGCTCCGAATGGATTATAAGCATCTTCTGTTGTCCCAGATGTTGACTAAGTGTGGATCCTGGAAAACTGCGATGTGTATAAAAACAGGGAGGACTTCACTGGAAATAGGAAGATGAAGGGAGTCTCACTTTATGCATCAGCTAGCCAATGACACCACAAAAGATTCTCTAAATAGTTGGTTAGCAAAAATTGTTCACTGAAGTATTCACTGAAGGGAGAGACAGAGAGAGAGAGACAGAGAGACAGAGAGAGACAGACAGAGAGACTGAGAGAGACAGAGAGAGACAGAGGAGAGACAGACAGAGGCAGAGAAAGACAGAGACAGAGAGAGAATATTTATGAAACACTTACTTTGATCCAGGCATTGTGTTGAGCACTGAGGATACAAATACAAGCAAACAAGACAGTCCCTGACCTCAAATACCTTACATTCTCACAGGGAAGACAGCTATAGAGAACTATAAAGGGAGGAGAAGAAAAATGTAACTCATGGAGACAAGGTGGCTTGTGATGAGGTGAAGAAGTACAGAAAATGAGTAGAATTGGATGTAAAGTGAATATCACTGGGTCCCCACTTGAAATGGTGGCTTAGATCAGTATCTAGACCTAGATCACCAATCAGGAGAAGAGGCCATATGAGCAAAGGAAGAGATGCAGAATTCAATTTAATTCAGTTTAATGAACTATCAATTGCCTATTGTGTTCGAGGGATTATAATGGGTGCCAGGGTTACAAAATATGAAAAAACAATTCGGTTTCTGTCCTCAAGGAGTTTATAGTCTAATAGGAGTGATAAGACATGGATACAAGTATAATACAAGGTAGAACATAATAGGGTCAAAGAAGAGATCATTATGGCAAAGTACTGTAAGAAAATGTGAGGGGTGACAGATCAGTTTTAGCTAGAGAGCTCAAGGAAGTTTTCATGGAGGAGATGATGCCCGAGGGGCATTTGAAGAATGAGAAGGTTTTCATTCAGTAAAATACGAAGAAAGAGTATATTGTGGACCTAAGGAATATCCCGGAAGAATGTAATGTGGAGAAGCAAGAGGTGGCAGCAACATCTAATAGTCCAACTGTTTGAGGGTAGGATTTGCTTCATTCTTAGCATTTGTCTCCTCCTACATAGTAGGAGCTTAATAAATGCTTATTTATTAATTGATCAGTTTTAGAGGAATCTTAGGCACCTGAGTCAGGACCTGGAATCAGGAAGACCTGAACTCAAATCTAGCCTCAGATATTTACTAGCTGTGTGACCCTGGGCAAGTCACCTAACCTCTGTTTACCTTAATCCACCAGAGAAGGAAATGACAAACCACTCCAGTATCTTTGCCAAGAAAACCCCATGGACAGTACTGGCATGCTATAATCCTTGAGGTCTCAAAGAGTCAGACATGACTGAACAACTGAACAGCAACAAGGGCACATGAAGGGAGTTAATATAAAATAAGTCTAAAAGTCTAAAAGAATAGTTAGGAACTAACTCATGGAAAGTTTTAAATACCAGGAGTTTCTATTTATCCTTTAGGTCGATGGTCTCCAAAGTGGGGATGTACATACTTCAAGGGTTGGGCAAGATAACCAAATGAGATTTAAGAAGAAAATATACTAGAATTTGTATTTATCTAGAAAAAAAGAAAATCTATATTAATATTTAATATCTAAATTAACACTGATACCCTCACTTGGTCTGAATGTCAGATGATCGTGTGTCACGTATGGTACAAAGTATTCTGAGGCAGGAGCGGACGTTCTATAATTTGGAGGAGTTGACCGTCATGCCTTCACTCAATACTTCCCTTTCATATTAGAAGATATTGTAACTCACATGTGTCCAAATTAACCCTCACCAAATAGACAAGTGACTTAAAAGCTTCTTGCAAAGAAATAGTAGATTGAAGATGATAATGATTATAATAATAATAATAGCATAAACAAACAAGAAAATGACAAAAATGACACATTTGCTCCTAGTATGATTTCTTTGTCCTCCATGTTGCATGGTGATTTACTCTGTGGAAATGTGCAAGACTCTTTGAAATATGAATTTACATCTGCTATTGTTAATGTTGAACCTGGCCTGAAATATATATTTTCCTTTAAGACATTAGCTAATGATAGTACAAAGCCATCACGATCAACAAAACATTTAAAAACAAAGCTTTTGTTGCCAAAATATATGTGTTATAAAAATTCCCATATCTTTACACTTTAAAACCATGGAAAAAGAACTTTCTAACCTGCTTAAAATATTGCAAACAGTTTCCATGGGCTTTGAACCCATGTGTTAAAAATATAACACATAAAGTACCTTTCGATTCATTTTACAAAAACTACTGGCCGATGTCAGGAAAGTTAGAAATTTGCTAGCCAGATTTCCACAGAAACCTCTGCATAGTAGGTGGATGGGACTGAAAAATGAGGATCATGATACAGCTAAAGTGCAGCCAGGGAGGCAGTGATTCCATTTTGATCGGCAACTCTTTGTGAGGCCCCTTTGTCATCTATGTTAGTCTTTAAAACCAAATATCAAAATAAACAGTTTAGAACCAGACTTTCCAATCAATCACTGCATCCCAAAGTGCTAAATTAAGATTTTCAAAAATGATGAAGTATAGTCAATCACATCGCTCTCACTAAAAATAGTGTCATTAATCATTTTAATATATATTTGTACCATTAATAAAAAATAAAATTATTTTAAAGTGTTATTTATCTTTATCTCATTTTTTAAAATTTCTATTTTTGTATGTTTTATAAAATATTAGTGGATAGAGCAACCCTGGAGTCAGAAGAACCTGAGTTCAAATCCGGCCTCAGACATTTACTGACAATGTGACCCTAGGCAAGTCACTTAGCCCTGTTTGCCTCAGTTCCTCATCTGTAAAATGGGCTGGAGAAGGAAATGGCAAAGCACTCCAGTACCTTTGCCAAGAAAACCCAAATGGGACAACAGAACAACAACAACAGAGGTGCATGTATATAATCTATAAATAAATACGCACATATTGGGAGAATATGCTCAAATTTCTTTTTCTGATAGGGATGCGCAATTTAAAAGTTTGGAGACCACAGCTCTAGACAACAGAGGGCCACTGAAGATTTTTGAACAGTGGAAATGGCATGGTTAGGCCTGTGCATAAGGAACTTTATTTTACTAACTGTAAGAAGAATGGAATAGAGAGAGTGGAAAGACAGGAAGAAGAGAGCCTAGTTTGGAGACTATTACAGAGAGGTCAGAAGAAGGATAAGCATTCAAAAAAAGCTCTCAGTCTATTGGGAGAAGGAGGTGGTGGGACAAGGAAGACCGGGATACACAGCCATATGAGATATAAGGCATGTGAAAAGAAGAAGAAAAATGCAAATAAATATAGTGTAAACTACCTATTTCAATGGAACTCTGTTCTCTGGCTAGAGATGGAATCAGACAGCCAGGCCAGGGACGAGAGCAGATGGGGGATTGGCTCCAGCCACAGATTTTGTCCACTCACTGAACTATTCTGGGTTCCTTTGTTAGAAGCCATATTGATTTTTACACTGGAAAGTGAACGAACAGAATATTACCCCAAAGACTTAAGATTGTAATTTCTTTGCTCTTCCCCAGGGCCTTTCTTAATAAGGTCACAATTTTGAATCTCTACATTCTGCTGCCCCCTCCCCTCTACTGCCCGAGGGTTTTTCTCCTCAACATCTGTGCCACTCCTTGCCGGTCCCCACTTTAGCTGCCAGTTCTTCTGGTCCTTCTTGTTCAGGAAGTAGTGTGTAGGAGCCTTGACAAGAAGTTCAAATGAGATCATATTTAGAAAGCACTTAGTATCATGCCTCACACATAGTAGGCACTGTGATAAACATTGTTCCCTCTCTCCCTTTACCCCTGATCCTTGTGCCCTCTGTTTTTGGGTGGTCGTGTTTACTCTCCATGACTAAGGGAAACCTGGTGGCCCGATCCCCTTACTAGGACCGCTACTGGCTGTCCCCATTCCCTTCTTCATTGTCCATCCAGCCAACAGCAGGTAAGGAAACATTTCCAGGCATAACTCAAACTGAAGACCTAGGGGTCCATGACAGCTGTTGAGAAATGATCCTAGAAATAGTGAGGAAAAATAGTTGGGGGGAAAAGGGACTTTAAAGAAAGGTTAAAGGAAATGAGATCATTTGACCAAGAAAAAAAGAAGAAACTTCATAGAACATTTGATTATAGAAAAAGACGTTATCTGGAAAATGACAATTCTACCTCCATGGAAGCCTAAATGAGATAAAAACAGACAGGAAGTATAGAGTGAAACACCTGAACTAGATATAAGGGAAAACTTCCCATCAAGTGGGATTAGGAGAGAGGAAAATTAAGGGTTCTCTTTCCATAGTACCTGAAAACATATGGTAGCTTTCTTCTCCTTCTGGGATAGTTTAGGAAGTATTCACCAGAAGGATGGGTTCTCGTATCTTTGATAGCAAAGCTTATGAGACTCTGGATTTTTTCATGTTACCTCTATCTCCCTGTACATTCTTTTTCCATGTATTAGAGTATAGAATCTAGAGACCTGGGTTCCAGTCTTGACTGTCACTTACTCACTGAGTGACTTTGGGCAGGCCACTTTTCCTCTTTGGGACTCAGTTCCCTCATGTGTGAAATAAGGGGGTTAGATTAAATGATCTCTGAGGTCCCTTCCAGGGCTGATAATTATTACCTGTCCAACTTTGGGCATATTATGTAACCTGTCTGAGCTTCAGCTTCCTCATGACGGAAGATGAAGAGGTTAGGCTACTGAGTCCCCTCACACTCTCAATCCCAGGATCCTAATACTAAAGTCCTATAATTCATGTACAATCTTTAAGTTGTTTTCCCCTTTCACTTTCCAAAACTGTCTCAGAGTTATAGATTTATAATCTAGGCATCCCTTCTCTCCAGTAAGTTCAACCTACAATGACAAGAAGAGGATTTCAGTCCAAACATTCTCCATTATTCATCAGGAAAACAAACATTTTGGTCTCTAAGAGGCCAAATTTACTAACGCCAGGACCCCAAAGTCAAGCCGACACTAAAATCAGAGCCAGAATTAATATGAAACAAGAAAGTGGGGGAACCTCCTTCCATTTCCCCCAAATAGTTTTTTGCCTTTAACAGCTCTTTAAAATATCAAGTCCATTCTCTGTGATCCTCTTTAATAAAGTAGCCCAGCAGCGGTGAGACCATTCCTTATTTGAGATCTGTGCAGTCTCATTAAATTTGATGTGTCACAGAGGGCTTGGACATGTGAAAGGGAGGCCGCAGGAGCAGGAGTGAAGGTTGCCAGCTTTGCTAAGGAAACGTGATTCATTATGGCTTTTCAAAATGGACGCCCCTCTGGCTTCCTGCTCCATTGATTCCCCCCCTCCCCTTTGCGAGTAACAAGTGAAGGACCATCCCAGCCTGCAGATTTAACCCTTATTAACAGCTGTTTAAATTAGGGATGCAGTTTGATCGGGGAGACAGGAGCCTCGGTGTTTTCTTGCTCAAAGGAAACGGAGACAAGATGATTAAAGATGAAAGCCAGAATGGTTTGGTGCTGGTGAGGCCCAGTGCAGAGCAATGGGACAGGCAGACCTATTAGGCAGTTCATCCAAATAATGCGCTTGTACTTTTCTCTCCCATTTAATATTCATGACCTGTTCCTTCCTTCCCGCTTTGAAATACTAAACGGAATGAAAGTATTTACTATGCCCCATGGGGTGGTGAGAGCCGGACAACAGAAGACTGCCAGGCTTTTAGCTTCGGACCTTGAATGTTGTCTCCTTCTCCGGAAGACTGGTTTCCAGCTCCTGGGATGACCTGCCCAGGCCAGGGATTCCAGAAGCTCTTGGAATGATACTAACGGTTGCTTTGGTGCTTTCATTTAGGAGGACCAGAAAGAAACCACGCTCTTCAAGGGACAGAGAGTGTAGCCGATGCAACATGTAGCCCTCTGCTCGCAGGTCACAAAAGAATATCAGAGGCAGATTTATGGACTCCCCTCTCTAACCATTTCTGCCCTAGCTACAGTGAGGGTCTCTTGAATCCATATAAGATTACAGAGCATATATAGAGAGAAGGAAGACATCTTAGGGGTCATCTAACCCAACACTCAATTTTTTTTTTAAACAGATGAGAAACTGAAGTTAAGTTACTTGACCAAAGTCACTCAGATACTAAATCAGAGCTGAGGAGCTAAGAAAGAGCTAGGAGTTCAAATTGGTGTCTGTGGGGAGAGGGAGTGTCTTTTTTAAAAAATACTTTATTTTATATATGTGTGTATATTTAAAATAAATAAAATCCCTGTTTTGCTCAGACTGATAAGATCCCTATCTCACCACTTACTCGCATATATCACAACTGACTGGCCCAGTGATGTGTTGAGCTTGGGACCTGGTCCAGTCAGTTCCTTCTTGGGCAACCTGGTGGCCCTCCACTCCTGGGAGATCATTACATTAATGCCAAACAGTGTGGATGCTCGACTGGTATAGACCACTGCAGCTCAGAACTCCAGAGCTCAAGAAATCTGACAGTCTTAGCTTCCCAGTAACTGAGATGACAGGTGTGGACACCACCACCAGTTGACAGCAGGCAGTGGAGGGAATAAGGGGTGGAGGAAGGAAAGGCATCCTTGAGAAAAGATGTCAACTAACTTTAGTTCCAGATACCGGTTTGTGTCCTGAGGTAAAATCACTGGCCGTTCTGTAATTTATATTCCTTCTGTGTGAGAGTGAGATATGTGAGGTAAACAATGAGAGGTTTTTAAAAAATGTATTTTTTTAAAATTTCTCTCCAAGAGCAGAACAAAGAAATGTCAGCAGTTTGGTAGGGGTCTTTGGCATGAAGACTCTGGAAGGCTATGAAGAATGGAGGCACCATTTTCTTTTGGGGGGTGGAAGAGAATGGGACGACCCAAAGAGAACCAACAGCCCACTTCACTAATTGGCCTCATCAACCCACATGTCCCAGCATGGAAACACCCACCCCGCAACATGCACACACATTGCCCATCACCTCTATCTCCTTTCTAGCTCTGAATCCTTAATAAAATTAATTCTGTCTTTGTTCCTGAAAAGGGTATGTTATCCTACTCTCCTATGACTCCACTTACCATCCCTATAACCAACCAAACCATACAACCTCTCTCTAGCCACTACTCCCCTATTTATGTTGTCTCCTTCTATTAGATTATAAGCTCCTTCAGTGCAGGAATGATCTTAGCTTTTGTGCTTGTATTTTCCATGATCGTCACAGGGTTTGACACATAGTAAATACTTAATAAATACTTTTTCTTTCATTCATTCATTCACAATTGAGTTCTGTTTCCTCTCCCCTGGCCAAACCTCCCCTGACACACACACACACACACACACACACACACACACACACATACAGAGTCCTTGCCACATAAGGAGGGGGTGGAAAGAAGGGGAGGGGAGGGGAGCTTTCAGAAGTAAGTCTGTGGAAATTGCCCCCTTTGAAGCTTCCCGTAAAAGAAAATCAACAAAGAGGTGTCCTCATATAATGCAGATTTTTCTTGATCTGTAGCAACTAAATCAAGGAACCCAAAAGAGATAGTTAGGACAGAAATACAAGACAAACCTGAGTACAAAAGACTTCAGCATTTACATTTTAAGTGAAGGAGGATGTCAGTCCCTTGCTCTTATTTTACCCCCCACCAAAGTGCACAGAAGAAGACTCTTTTTGGACTCTCAACCTCATTGTAGCAGCTCTCTCTGTCACAACTCAAAAACGTTACTCGGTGTGCCCTGCATGAACTCCTACCCCTGCCAAGACCAATGCCCACAAAAAAATGGCCTCGGGCTTTGAGAGAATCTCTCAGAAGCAGCAACAACCAGCTGCCCCCTCAGAGCTGATTTTGGTGAATGTTAGCCGATGTTCACATTGCACAAAGCAACTAGGAATAAACCACTTACTTCATGAGGAACTGGATTTTCCCTAAAGCTGTTTTTAAACAAAAGCTCTAAAGCATTCACACTTTGTGTCAGAGAAAGAGTTCTCTCTACCCCCCACTCCCCCACCCTTTTCTGCTTTCACAAGGCAGAGTGGAAATCATAATTCTTCCATTACCTCCCTAATCATCAAGAAAAAGTAATGAAGGGAGAAGAGGAAACCCTGGACAAATGCACAGCTTAGAGGAGCTGCCAAGAACGTTAAGGTTCAGAACAAGTGTCCAGGCACGATGCAGTCCTGGCAGATCGCCTCCCCTCTTTATTTTGAGAGGCACACATATTTTGAGGGAAATATGATCCTTGTGTTTCAATTCTCCCAGCACATACAGGTCTTACTTGACATGCACGTACAACTCGGGGGGAAAAAAAAGAAACTCACGGAGGAAAACTCTCTTGCCAGATGAAGAAAGGATGCTTGCAGTAGCAAGAAGGCTGTGAGGGACTTTAGAAAGCATTTAACTCCTTTACACCCAGAGGTCACCGTAGTGGAGGAACACTGGTGCCCTGAGCCTGAAAGAATAACAGAATTTTGTAACTAGCATGGTCCTTTGTATTTAGGCAAGTCACTTAACAGTCCTTAGACTCAGTTTCCTCTTCTATAAAATGGGAAAATAATAACACCTACCTCACAGGTTTATAATGAGAATCAGAGGAGATAACATGTAGCATCCTATCCCTAACACTAATGGATATGACGGGAAGGTAATGGTTGCCTTCCTCTTGATGGACCCTTTCCAAAACCATATTAGTCAATTATATCTTTCTCATCCCCTTCTACAAAGGCAGTGCTCTTGTCTGGGGCGGGAAGAGGGAACACTAAGTATTGTCCCAACCTCCACAGGCATATGCTACCCTGTCCTAGACTTCTCCCCAGTCCACTGGCCAGCTCCTTAAACAGTAACTGCTCCTTTCAAAATCTGACCCCACTCTCAGTCAACTGCTTATCTCTATTTTAGCATCTAATCCACTGGATCACCCCAGAGAGTCCCCCACCTCCAAAGTGCCCCCTGGGTCAATGTAGTCCAAAGGTTGTAAGCTCCTCACTGCCCAATTGTAGTCCTCATGTCCCTTGGGGACACTGCCCACTTCTTATGGGAGTAGATCAGAGAATCTCAGATTGGAAGGTCATGTGGTCCAACCATACTTGAACAATTATCACCTCTATAATTTATATCTTATATATATAATATAGTATCATTGATCTATATGTATGTGTGTATATGGTCATCCAACCTTAGTTGCCCAGTAACAGGGAACACGCTGACTCCTTGAGGTGTTCACCCCACTTTTGGCCAGTTCGAATTGTTGGGAAGTTTTACCTTACATTCAACTGAAATCTGTGTCTGTACAGTTTTTACCCATTTCTCCCCCTGCCGCGAGGTCTGCCCTCCACAGCTAAGTAGAAGAAACACACTATATAGTTTCTATACACTGTACGCTATACATCATCTCTTAGAATATTTAAAGACAAACATCCTGTCCCTCCACATCTTCTCTTCTCCGAACTAAAAATCTCTAATTCCTTCAATCATTCTTCCTATGACATTGTTTCTCTCCCCATTGTGATTTCTTTCCTCTGGACCTGTTCCATTATATCAAGACCATTACTAAAATGTGACACCGATAACTGAAATACAGTACTCTAGGTGTGCTCTGACCAGGGCAGACTGCAGTGGGCCAATCACCTCTCTTACTCTGCATATCATACTTCTATTAAGGTAATCTAAGGTCACATTCATTTGAGGAATGCCCTGTCACCCTACTGATTCTTTTGGGGTACACCAAAAATATTCTTTTCCTGATATCCTATCCAAAGACTTCACAGTAATTTTTCACACCAAACTGAGAGAGGTAGAGATGTCAAGGCATTAAGGAAATAAAGATACCAAGTCTTCTGAGGTTCCTGAGGTGAAATGACTTGCCCAGACTCACACAGCTAATAAGTATTTGGGGATGAATTTGAACTCAGGTCTTTCTGACTCCAGGCCCAGGGGTCTGTCCACTGCACCTCCTAGTATGCGCCTGCCACGCCTGGCCCTCAACCTGAGAAATTTTGGGAGAAAATAATTTTACTTTTAACTCATTTTGACCCATGTGGATTTATCTATTTCAACCCCAAGAGATAAGAACCCATTTAGGTCTTGGACACTCCAGGGTTTCCATGGCACTCCAAATTGGCAAAGCTTGTTGACCATGAGGTTGAAGTTCAGAAATTAGTTCAGAGGCCAATCAAGCAACCAGCACTTATTAAGCCCCTACTGTGTACAGGCACTGTTCAAGAATGAAAAAATCCCTACTCATTAAGGAACATCCATTCCAATGAGGAGACAACAAGCAAAATATCCAAGTAGATACAGCATAACTTTATAAGTGAATAAATATAAATAAATACAAAGCAGTGTGGTAATTTTGTCACTTACAAGTAGTTTGTGAAGGAAGAAAACACTATCATTTGAGAGGTCTGAATGGTTTCACATAGGAAATCATACTTAAACTATATTTTAAAGTAACAGAGGGACTAGGGGAAGCTGAAGTAATAAGGCAGTACATCCCAAGCTTAAGAGATGGGCTGTATAAAGGTATAGAAAAGGAAGATGGAGGGCCATGTATGAAGAACAGAGAGAACGTCAGTTTGATGGGAGCACAGGATGGGGACCAATGTCCAGTGAGGCTGGAGAGATACACTTGGGACAGATTGAATAGGACGTTGAAAGATAAACAAAGGAGGCAAGAGGAAACTATTATTTAGCCTTTAAATGCCTACCCATCAAAATGGATAGAGCTCCTGGCCTGGAGTCAGGAAGGTTCATCTTTCTGAGTTCAAATCCAGCCTCAGATAATCAGTAGCTGTGTGTCTCTGGACAAATCACTGTAATGGTAGTTTAAATTTGTAGATCTTTCCCACCCATTAATAGGCCCATGTGACCTGCTTATATCGCAGGAAGCCTAAGTTACATGTGGTGGGAGGAGTTTGCTGAATGAGAGGAACCGGAAAGGTGGAGCAGGAAATTCTCAGAGCCATTAGAGCTGGGGGAGAAAGCAGACGTGTGTTGGCTGTGCTGTGAGTGTTTGTCGGTGGCAAGGCCCCAGTAGGGGGCGGAATGGTTTTGAGATGCACTTGTTCTCTGCTGTGATAATGTGTATTAATTTCTTTGCTGCTGTGATGGATTAGGCTCATTGGTTTGGGGATCTGGTTCTCTGGTGTCTGAATTAATGGTTTGCTTTTCCTACCTTCTATATGGAGAATCTCTTATATTTTGAGATACATAGGCATTTTGACGATTATCATCTATATTGTGATTATTGCCTTGCCAATATAGTCACTTAACACAATTTGCCTCAATTTTCTCATCTGTAAAATGAGATGGTGAAGGGAATGGCAGATCACTTGAGTACCTTTGCCAAGAAAACCCCAAATGGGGTCACAGAGAGTCAGATGCAACTGAATGACAACAGCAACCACAACAACAAACCTTATCTCCCATCTTTATGCCTTTGTACTGGCCATCCCCCACAGCTAAAACCTACCCCCTTCTCACTTCAACATCATAGTGTCCTTCTCTCCTTTTAAGACACCTCCAGCACAGCCTTCCCCCCTCCTAACTGTTAATGTCCTTCCTCCCAAACAACCCATATTTCACTACTTTATGTGTATTTGTTTTTATTCTACCATATTTCACTTTTTGCATTTATTTGTATTTATTCTCCTTATATTTATTCAGATTATAATTATATTTGTACTGGTTATCTCCCCCACTAGAAGGCAATCTCCTGGAGAGTTTGGATTCTTGTCTCATATGCCTGACACCTCACCTGACACAGTGACTGGCACAAAGGAGATGCTCATTGATTGATTTATTGATAGTTTCTATCTCACTTCCTATATATCAAGCACTTTATTAATCTGAAATTCTGTGTATATGTATATATACATAAATATATACATATATATATATATACATATATATATATAATTATCATTCATGCTTTTTGGTTGTTTAGTTGTTTCTGTCCTGTCCAACTCTCTATGACCCCATTTGGGGTTTTCTTGGCAGAGATACTGGAGTGGTTTGTCATTGCCTTCTCCAACTCATGTTACAGGTGAGGAAATTGAGGTAAACAAGATTAAGTGACTTGCCCAGGGTCACACAGCTAGTAAGTGTCTGAGGCCAGACTGGGCCTGACTCCAGGCCCAGTGCTCTATCTACTGTACCACCTAGCTACCCATCATTCATGTTTCTTGAACTCTTATGCAAAACACAGAGAGACATGCTATTTTCTGTCTCATCTCAATAGTCTTATGCAGTAGGGGCAGCTAGGTGGCACAGTGAGTAGAGCGATGGCCCTGGAGTCAGGAGGACCTGAGTTCAAATCCGGCCTCAGACACTTGACACACTTACTAGCTGTGTGACCTTGGGCAAGTCACTTAACCCCAATTGCCCTGCCTTCCCACCCCCCCTGCAAAAAAAAGAAAAAGAAAAAAATAGTCTTATGTAGTAGAAAGAACATTAGATTTCAAGTCAGAGGATATGGGTTCAAATTCCACCTATGCCACATCCTCCTTTGTGAGACTTTGGACAAGTCTCTTCAACTTTCTGGGCCTCCATTTTCTTATCTGTGAAATGAAGATGTTGGATTAGAAGACCCCTAAGATCCTTTCTGGCCCTAAGTCTATGGTCCCATGATTTATGATTCACTCTGAGCAGTAACTGACTTTCTTCTTCCCTCTACTTCCAACCTGCAAACACTGATACCTACTACTCTGTGACCAGACAATAACTGTGTTTGTTTTAAACCTCTCCTGGCACACACAGACTTAACATCATGCAGGTCATTGTGGTAGATTTCAGAGAACCATAAGATATTGCTCTTGCCCTTAAGAAGTTTCTTGTGCCTCAGAGAAAAGATTAAGAATCCATTACACAAATGGAGAACAACAATAGAGGATCATAATTAAGTGCTGACTGGGTATTCAGAAAAGCTTAACCTTCAGCTCATAGAGTTGGGAATTTGGAGACCTGCCTAATAGGTCTCTAGAACCCAAAATGGGAGTTTTCCAAGTGCCAGGTTCAACATTTTCATCCATCTGTACAACTCATTTACGTGGACCCCAGGAATGAATTTCTTGACTTTTAAGATCAACCTTTTCATCTATCCCTAACCCTCAAAAAAAGAAAAGTTTAGGCAATGATATGATATGATATAATATGATATGATATGGCCATTAAAAAAGGCTAATGAGATGTGAGGTTGCATTGAAATGCATATGATCATGGAACATTTATATCACCACTAGATGAAATTGCACTCTGATCTGGTCAGACCACCTCAGTTCCGAACACTACATTTGAAGAAGGACACTTCTTCAGAGGAAGGCAACCAATATGGCAAATGGCCCAGGCAGGGGTGGGGAATCTGCAGCCTCAAAGCCACATGTGGCCCTCTAGGCCCTCACATGTGGCCCTTTGACTGAATCTAAACTTCACAGAACAAATCTTGGATTCGATCAAGGGTCATACTTGAAGACCTAGAGGACCATGTGTGGCCTTGAAGTTTCAGGTTCCCCACCCATGGCCTAAGGAATAAGAATGGCCTAGAGGATCCATTGAAGGAACTAGGGATGTTTGATCTGGAGAAGAGAAGATTTAAGGAAGACATTACTGTTGACTTCAAGTATTTGAAGAATCTCTCTTAGAAGAGAAATTAGACCCAAAAGCCTAAAGACCCGACAATGGGCAGAAGTGGCAAAAAGAAAGTGTAGGCTTTAGATAGAGAGCTCTCCTCCTACTCAGAGCTATGGAATGAGTAGCCTTGGGGAGGTAACAGATTCTCCTTCACTGGGGTTCTTCAACCAAAGCTTTACAACTCTTGTTATAGATGTTACAGAGGAGATTCTTGCTCAGGTAGTGTTTAACCTAGATGGTTTTTGAGGTCCTTTCCAAATCTGACAGTCTGTAATTCTTTGGTTCAACTATAAGCCACTTTATATTCAGTCACCGCATAAGAACACAAGTGGAGAATAGGGCCACTTGTCTAATAGCTGAGTGTCAATGCCCCCTTCTTGGGGAAAGTCTAATGCCCGTGCAAAGTCAAAGTGTTGTCCCTGGGTAACAACTAGATGTGGCATCTCCAATCGTCATGTCTGTGGTTCAGGAATTCAAGTCAGTCAAGAATTCCCCCACGTTTACACCTCCAGGAACATTTTCAGAATTATTATTTTGCAGCTTTTCAGAACCTTTTTTTTGGGTCAGAACTAACTGCATTTAAATTCCAGCCTATTTAGCATCTAGTCAGCAGTTAGCATCCACAAAGGGCTCTATCATTGTTTCCTTAGCTTCTTATTCAGGATGCCCCTAACCACAGAGAAGCCTCATCCCATTGGAGACTTGCCACATATGGTAAGCAAGTTGGGGTGGGGAAGTGCATTTATAAGGAGAAGGTGTTACATGGAAAGTTGGGGGTTGAAGACTGAGTCAGAACCAAGACAACAGTTGTAAGACTCCGAACACAGCTGGCCCCAGGCAAAACTACAGCACTGGTCAAGTTCATCCTCCTCCCCATTCAGTAACATGCTTCTGCCTTGTAATATTGTTTGCACCTTTACTGGGGACCAAATGCCCCCTTGCCAACAAAGGCGCTAACCTCTATGTCCCCCAGACTTTCCTAGGCATTGCCCCAAGTTCTGGGCCTCTGTCTTCTGCCCTTTATAAAGCTGCTCTGGCTAGCTCGCAGCTTGGAATAGATAATTCACCCAAAGGTGTAAGCAGATTGGAGTGCTGTCAGAGCTCAGGTGAAGCACAGTAGAAGAGCCATAAAACTTGGACTCAGTCAAATGGCTGCATTTGAGGACCTAGAAGGCCACATGTGGCCTCGAGGCTGCGGGTTCCCCACCTCTGTACTAAGACTTTGAGGAGCTGCTAATAGGAGGCAAAAGCATAAGTCCAAGGAGAGAATCTGTCTGAGGAAACAGCAGGTCCAAGGAAGCAGGTGGAAGCAATAATCCAGCATGAACCAAATTAACCACAGAGGAAGACAGAGAAGACCAGTAGGAAAAAAACACATGGGGAAAACCAGAACAGAGATGCCACAGGAGAGCTGGACACAAGTACAAGAAGCTAGGTCACTGTGGAAACAGATTGTTCAGTGATGAGGTATGTGGTCACTAGCCTTTTTATTGGCACCTGGACCAAGATGTGCTCATGCCTAATCTGATATCTTAAAGAAACATGAAATTAGAAGGGCAGCATTCTTAAAAACGGGTTAACCTCTGAGAGGAATTTGCATTTTAACAAAGGAATGAATGATGAAGTTCTAACATAGTGTAATGTTGTATAACCTGATCACCAGGCTCTTTTCACCTTCATCCTGGCCTTTATCCTATAGAGCAGAATCATCCCATCTTACAGCATCAGAGTGCTCTGTGTCAGTCCCCTCCCCCACAGCGGATACAGGCATACCTCATACTATGCCATCTACAAGTCCAGTACCCTGTCTGCTATATGAAGTCCCTAGGTCAGCACAGTTTTGGAGAGACGTTGATAAGGAAGACTGTCCAGAGTATGTCCATCAGCCTGGGTGAAGGGGTTTATTTGATCTGGATAAGAGAAGGCTCAGTAAGTCATGATAGCTGTGTTTAAGTATTTGAAGGGCTGTTGTGTGAAAGAGGATTGTCTTGCTCCGTTTGACTCCAGAGGGCAGAACCAGGGGAAATTAGTGGGTTGCCAAAAGCAAATTAAGACTGTGTTAAGAAAAACTTCCTTTTTCTACTTTTTCTTTCTAACTTCCTTTTCTGTTAAAAAAATAAAAGCTCCCTAGAGTCATTCAAAAGCAGAATGCATTCTGTGGGGTAGTGATGACAGTACCCCCTAATTGGGGCTCTTCAGACAAAGACTGGATAGCCACTTGTGTCATGTATTATCACGAGGATGCTTTGGAGCAGGGGACAGGAGGAAGGGATAGAGGGAAATATGGGTTAAATGAGATGGCTGCTGAGTTGCCTTCCACCCCTGAAATGGCTTTGTGCTTCTACAATTCTCCTGGGTCTTCTCCTCTATAGACTGTTCCAAAGCTACCAGAATCTCTGCCAGAAAATATGCAGGGAAAGAAAGAGGAAGTGAGACCAGAATCAGTTCATTTGACTACTTGTTAACAGCTATGGTTTAAAAACTCTGTGGGAAGCGAGGTTAAAACTAATGGCTAATAGGAAGTTTTGAATTAGCCACAATTTCTATTACTTGCTTCCCATTACCATCAACAACCAAGATTTTTCTTTAAAATTCTCTCCCTTTTCCTGATGACTTAGAGTAACTGCCAAGTAAGGCTAAGTACTTAAGGGAGAGCCTTGTTTGACTCTTAAATATCTCATTATGCATTTGTTTTTGCTATTGAGCCGTTTCAGTTATATCAGACTCTTTGTGGACTCATTTGTGGTTTTCTTGGCAAAGATACTGGAGTGGTTTGCCATTTCCTTTGCTAGCTCATTTTACAGGTGAGGAAACTGAGGCAAACAGAGTTAAGTGACTTGCCCAGGGTCATTTAACTAGTAAGTGTCGGAGGGAAGATTTAAACTCAGGCCTGACTCCAGGCCTGGCACTCTGTCCTCTGTGCCACCTAGCTGCCCTCATTATATATAGCTTTCATTAATGTCCAGGATGGCTTCAACATTGCAGTAAGTACACACATGCGGACCTCACATCTGCCGTGGTCACCTAGAATAAGTCGTTTAACCTTTCTGTTTCTCCATTTTCTCATCTAAAAAATGTCAGGGAGCAATCCTGATGATCCTTATTCTGGGTAGTAACAAGATTAGAAATGATTTTTTAAAAGCAGCTGGTAAATCTGTAAGTTATATCTACATAGGCAGGACAAAGTAGATATCTCACCAGCCATCTATTGAACTTGATCAATGTAAACAGCCCATTGAGAATCATGTTTAAAAAACCAAAACATTGGCTTTCTCTGCTTATGAGAGGAGGTTTTTTTTGCCCCCAAAGTCAGGTAACAAAACTGCCTTAAGCCTCCAACAATGTACAAATATAGACTCATCAAGATGAAATCCATGGGACATCAAAATTGTTTTTATAGTGGAATTTTGTTAAAAAATGATTCATTGGTAGAAACCCCATTTCCTGTCTACAGGAGCTGGAGATAAAACACAGCTGTTCCCAGCATCTCATCAGTAAATCTGAAAGGGCAAAGAAAATCTTTGAACCCAGTAGGGGAAGAAGGGAGGTGTCATACACACTCTACCCCTCACCCCCTTTCTTCCTCTTAGCCTCCTTGATCATTCGGTGAATTATTTAATTTTGTTGGGTACTTTGGAAGTTTAGGAGGTTTTTGTTTAAGTGACTGATGTTCGAGATGGGGAAAGATGACAACTTGAAGGCTAATTATGACTAGATGGGGTAGGTGAGGGGAATGCTTCCTTCCAGGGTTAGATGAGGCTTCTACCCTACATTGACAAAGATGCGGCGATGGAGTCAAATGTGCTTTCTTACCTTAGACTTCGCCTTCTTCCTATCTCATGCTCTGGGCCCATGGAGCCAGGGAGTAGACAGAGGTCCCTTGTGTAGCATAAACCTGATGCAGAAGAATAAGGAGAAGGAGAAGGAGCTGAAGATGCAGACAAAGAGTCCTGCCCAGTAACCCTGACAGACAGATACTACTTTCTGCACCAGTGTGGGAACCAATATAGCTCCTTCTCTGTCCAATAGGAACCCAATCCTGTGCAGCACAACGTAATAATAACAATAACAGCTAACATATAGCACTTACTATGTGCCTGGCATGTGCCCTTATTGTCTTATTCGGTCCTCATAATAATCCTGGGAGGTAAGTGCTATTATTATATCCATCTTATAAACAAGGAAACGAGCAAACAGAGGTTAAGTGACTCACCCAGGGTCACATACCGGTAAATGTCTGAGGTCAGATTTAAAGTCAAATCTTCCTGATTCCAGGTCTGGTACTCCATCCACTGTGCCACTATAAAATTCAAACATGCTTGGTCACATTTCACTGTAAATAATTCTTATAGAAAGCACGAGGACAAAATTGGCAGTATGGTCCGAGGAAGTGATAGGCTTGCCTTAATGTTAGCAAGACCTGACTTCAGGTCTTAACTCTGAAGCTACGTGTGTGACCGTAGACACATCCCTTCATTTCTCAGGTTCCCTGGCAAATCTATAAGACTGTAAATTGCAGATGAGATGCTCCAGCATGGTAGAAAGAGTTTCTACACCTGAAGTTTCCCCTACTAATGAAAACACTGGTCTAGATTACCTCCTTTCTCTCCCTTCTCCCCATTTTTGAGTAGTGACTTTGCAAGGTTAAAATGCATAGAACTTTTTAGGGATATTGGTTAGTTCACCACTACCACCACCACCACCACCACCACCACCATCACCACTACCACCACCACCACCGCCACCACCATTGCCATTCCGTAAAGCAATTTGAAAGTAGGGAACTACAGAGGAGAACAGAAATACCAATTCCTCTCTGTGCAGAGGCTGATATTTAAACATGTGTGTGTGTGTGTATACACATATACACATATACATATACATATATATGTGTATGTGCACATATATCTGTGTATATATATATATATATGTATATGTACGTGTGTATGTGTGTGTGTGTGCGCGCTGTTTCACTGGATCCAAATGCCCTAGGACAGGGGGTGGCGAACCTGTGGCCTCAGGGCCACATGAGGCCTTCTACATCCTTAAGTACTGCCCTTTGATTGAATCCAAACTTCACAAATGCCCTGAAGACTACAGGTTCTTCACCTCTGCCCTAGGACATCCAGAAATTTGACTACAAGAGCATTTGATAATAACTCTGGCTTTGGGAGCTTTCTCTTAGAGTACTGTTGGAGTCAAAACCACATTTAGGGAGGGAAGAGCATTCTAGGAAATATTGAGTTAATTCAGTCAGACAGTCAACAAGTAGTAATTAAGTACTTACAGTGTGCCAGGCACTGTGCTAAGAGAGACAAAAACAGTCATTGTTCTTGAGAATCTCAGTGCTAAAAACAAAGGGTGAAAAGTGTTCCTCAGAGAAACACAAATTAAGGATACTTTCTCAGAGAGCAAAACCCTAAAGAATAAATTCAAGTCAAGGATATGAGAGATCCTAAAAAATCCTATAGGAGTATCTCGATTTCCAGCATACTTGGGCTATTATTACTGAAGCCTTGAAGTCTTCTAGACTTCATGATCTTTCTTTTTAATTCCCATGACAGAGACAAACACATGGACTTTTTATTTTATGCTTAAGGATTATCTGAAATTGTTCATGTTTGTACATTGCTTAATTTCCTTTTCTGTCCTTCCCTCCCTTAAAAAAAAATTTAATGCAGATTTGAGAATAAATGAACTGTCTATTTGATAATATGTGCCTAAATAGAGGGAAATGTAAGAGAGAGTAATATGTGATAGAGAAATATTCCTTCCAAAATATTTTTCCTTGTTGTTTCTTAAATTTCAATAACCTACCTGATGGGGGACAAAGTTCCTTTCTACCTCAAGGTCTGCACATGTGAAAGAACAAATGGAGAATAGAAGGTTTAGTAACTAAAGGTAGTTTAACAATTGTCTTTTCATTCAAAAAACAGAATGATGACCAGATGTTCTCTACCTCCACTGAATACTGAACCAAAATGAACATAATGTGAAGCAGGAGATATAAAGGTTGGACCAAAAGAAGGCATGAGTAACTATGTTTAAGTAATTTGGGTGCAGCTGTAAAAATTAATGAAAAAAAAAAGCTGCCAGTTCCACCCGGCCACCCTACTATTGCTAAATAAAGCACCAAAGTAATTTGATTCACCCTGGCAGCAGCAGACAAGGATGGAAGTTAAAAGGAATTTGCTCATTCTCCCCGCCCTTCACCCCACCCCCCAAAAAATCCAGAAATCCTGGAGAGTTCCTACTGAAAATGAAATAACATAGTGGAAAAAGACAAATTTGACCAGGGGGATTCTTGATGTGCTGGCTGTGTATATTGTGGGTATGACTCACAAAAGAGCTGAAATAGCCTCCAGGCTATGGGCTGACTCACAAAAGATTTGTAAAACACTCTTGAGGTTGCCATAAAGAGGGGAAAGAAAGGGAAAGGTACCTAGTAGCTTCAATTCAGCAGAGAAGCAATAGATGGCAGTAGCAGCTCAGCAGATAAACAGCCCAGCAGCAATTCAGAAGAGAAGCAGGTGGAGAAATAGTAGATGACAGCTTACTGAAAGAAGCAGCTCAACAGATGACATCATTGACTCCATAGGGAAGAAGCAAATGGCAGCTTTGGAAGCAGAGAGATATTCCAAGCAGCATGAAATCCCAGAAGTATGAAGTATTTGGGCTAGAGAATGGTGAGTATTTTCTCTTCCAAATGTGGCATGGGAATCTGTGGGAAAGTGTATCCTTGTGTGTATGGGGGGATGATTTGCCTTGTTTTTCTATTTTATTGAATTACTACTACTGTGGAATTCATAAGTCAAATCTGGTTTGGTCTGCAAGAGAATGAATGAGATTAAAATTTGTATAGATGCTGATCCATAACTTAAACCTGGCTATATTTTTTTTTCAGAAAACCACAATTAGGGCCCAGGAAACATATAAGAAATTAAAATGTCTTTCTAGGACTTAAGAGAAAATTCTTTCTTAGAGTGTTTTTAAGAATTATACAGCTAAGCTGTTTTAAGGCAGTCCTGATTCAACTAAGTATATCTACTGACTTACCTCTATTTTCTACTAAATTTAGAGTTCCCCAAGAAAACAATCAGGTATTTGTCCACTGGCCAGTGAAGGAACCTGTACTTTTCTTTTTTCATTTTTAGGGTAGAAAGTAACAGACAGCAGGCTAAGACCCACCAGAATAAAGGTTAATGATGTTTTGGAACCATGGCGACTTGATCATTTTGGTTTGGGAAAAATACCCCATCCAAGAATCTGTGATTTGATCTAAATTCAAGGACCAGCAAAGATGTTTTAAAAAATGCCACTTTAACACAATCGTATCAGACAACTTTGGAACAAATGTGCTTAATTTATTATGTACTTTTTTTTTAAAGGATGATTCATGATTTCATATGCAATCTTTTTTCCTGTTATTTTCTGTATATGGAAATGTTCATGTTTGTTGATGTTTGTCAACTTCAGAATAAAAAAATAATTTTTAAAAGAAAAATGCTACCATCAAAGGAGCAAGGTATTTACATGAAAAACTGCTTCACAGACAGCTGCTCCTGGGCCATCTACTATGTGTGAGACAATGGAGTTTTCACTTCTTTCTAAGCTTTTTCCTCCTTTTCTAATGAAATATTACAATTAACCCTTTACTGACTATATGCAGTGCTGGTTGTCTGGAAACACAGTAAAGAACATCCATTCCCAAAGCCTCAGTTTGTTCTTCCAAGATCCTGAACTTTCCACATATCCTAGAGAGGTAAATGCTGTGTGGGACTAATTAAACACTGTAATTATCCATGAGCTGTAGCCCAGGAGCAAAGAGAGAACCTAACACATGACTGATTGTAACATCAGGTAAATACTCCAGACGTGTGACTGGTAAAATGCAAAATATTCTATTCATTTAATATTCTTGATGAATAGTGAATTAGTCTAATCACATTAGCTATTCTATTCATTTATTAGCTGAGAGTGATTAGAAGTGAATAGCTGGGGAAAAAACCCTCTCAAGTTGCAAAAATTAAACTTCTATAGTTTTATTATGTTTATTTTCAACTGAAGGTAATTGTCTGTTGCTTTCTCTGAGATGAGCCTTCACCCCTCCCTGTCTCCCTTCCTTGAGAAGCTCATGGCTAAGTACATGTGAATTTGGAACAGATGAGGCATTTACAGAGTTGGAACATCAACTCTCTTATCTGATGACTTTCCACATCCAGATCAAAGAATATGAAAAAAAATGGTGGAGCTTCAATAGAGAGCCACACTATTCTTTGAATAGAACTTTGTAGAAAGCACTTTTGTATTCAATTTTTTCCCTGTAATCACCAACAGGTCATAAATGGCTCATTTCTAAAGGTCATCTGAGCTGACTATGTCTCCAAATCATTTAGATTATCCAGTCACCTAAAGTGTTATATACAGTAAAAAACAGCCAAGAAATAATTAGTGGTGCAGCCAAGAGGGCAGAGTAAAGGAAGGAACTCAACTTAACTCTTCCAAATTCTCCTCCAAGTAACAATAACAAATGCCCCAAATCGAATTGTGGAGTGGCATTAGCAACAAAAGGTTAGGGTGTGACAATTTTCCAGCCCAAGACAATGTAGAAGGTAAGCAGGAAAGGTCTGTCATATTGGTGTAGTGGTTAGGCCAAAAGCACAGAGGAGATTGGCTCTGTGCTTCTGGCACAAACACTAAAATGCCAGCAGGAAACCTTGGAGGTGGCTGCAGTAGCAACAGCAGCAGCAGCAGCAGCAGCAGCAGCAGCAGCTTCAGGTGCTCTCAGCCCACAGATGGGAAGGGGGTCAGACAACTGGTCAGAAACAAATTACAGGGGACCCTTTACTGGCTCGAAGTTTAGAACACTGTTGCATTGCCCTGGTCTCAACTCCAAGGCAGAAAGGAGCACTAGCAATTGTAGCCACAGGAGAGCAGAGGACATCACAGCTCCAGGACTAAAGAGGAAAGCTTGTGGCTGAAGGGAACAAGATCCCTTCCTGGGTAAAGACCAGAGCACAGGCCAAGACAGCAGTGACCACACCTTTCCTCAGATCATACCATCTTGGAAGCACCAAAAACTTACAGACCCCTAGAACTAGTTCTGAAAACACTGGCACAGAAACCCGAAGCTTTAAACAGTACCCCCTCCACCCCAGGAGTAGAGCCCAACTTTAACATAGAGTAAACAGTCAAGAAGTATGTTGGGAAAATGAGCAAGCAACAAAAAAAAGAAAGACAGAAAGACAGACAGACAGAAAGAAAGGAAGGAAGGAAAGAAGGAAGAGAAAGAAAGAAAGAAAGAAAGAAAGAAGGAAGGAAAAAAGGAAAGAAAGAAATAAGGAAGGAAAGAAAGAAGAAAGGAAGGAAAGGAAGGAAGGAAGGAAGGAAGGAAGAAAGGAAGGAGGGAAGGAAAGAAGGAGGGAAGGAAGGAAGGAGGGAAGGAAGGAAGGAGGGAAGGAAGGAAGGAAGAAGAAAAAAGGAAAGAAAGAAGGAAGGAAAGAAAGAAAGAAAGAAGAAAGGATGGAAGGAAAGAAAGAGAAAGAAAGGAAGGAAGGAAGAAAGAAAGAAAGAAAGAGAAAGAAAGAAGGAAAAAAGGAAAGAAAGAAAGAAGAAGAGAGAGAAAGAAAGAAAGAAAGACACAGAGAGAAAGAAAGAAAGAAAGAAAGAAAGAAAGAGAAAGAAAGAAAGAAAGAAAGAAAGAAAGAAAGAAAGAAAGAAAGAAAGAAAGAAAGAAGGGAAAAAGGAAAGAAAGAAAGAAGGAAGAAAGGAAGGAAAGAAGGAAGACAGACAGAAAGAAAGAAAGAGAGAGAAAAGAAACTGACTACAAAAAGTCATGATGATGACAGGGAAGATCAAGACACAAAATCAGAAGAAGACAATATCAAAGACAGATAAACAGGGCTTCAAAGAAAAATGCGAATTGGACACATGCCCCACAAGAATTCCTGGAAGAACTCAAAAAAGATTTTTAAAATCAGATAAGAGACACAGAGGAAAAAGTGAGGAAAGAAATGAAAGTGTTGCAAGAAAATTATAAAAAAAATGAATTGACAGCTTGGTAAAAGACAAAAAAAGTACTGAAGAAAATAATACCTTAAAAACTAGAATTGGCCAAATGGTAAAAGAGACACAAAAATCCACTGAAAAGAAGAACTCTTTAAAACGTAGAATTGACCAAATGGAAAAAGAGGTATAAAAGTTCAGTGAAGAAAACGATTGCTTACAAATTAGAATTGGGCAAGTAGAAGCTAGTGACTCCATGAGACTTCAAGAAACAATAAAATTAAATCAAAAGAATGGGGAAAAAAGAAGAAAATGTGGAATATCTCATTGGAGAAACAACTGACCTGGAAAATAGATCCAGGAGAGATAATTTAAGAATTATTGAACTACCTGAAAGCCATGATCAAAAAAAGAACCTAGACATCATATCTCAAGAAATTATTAAAGAAAACTGCCCTGATATTCTAGAATCAGAGGGTAATATAGAAATGGAAAGAATCCACTGATCACCTCCTAAAAGAAATCCCAAAATCAAAACTCCCAGGAATATCATAGCCAAATTCCAGAGCTCCCAGGTCAAGGAGAAAATATTGCAAGCAGCCAGAAAAAAAAACAATTCAAATATTGTGGAGCTACAATCAGGATCATACAAGATTTAGAAGCTTCCATATTGAAAGAACCAATGGTTTGGAATATGATATTCCAGAGAGCAAAGGAACTAGAATTGCAACCAAGAATAACCTACTCAGCAAAATTGAGTATAATCCTTCAGAGGAAAAAAATTGATATTTAATGAAATTGAGGACTTTCAAGCCTTCCTGACGAAAGGACTAGAGTTAAGCTAAAAATTTGACATTCAAACACAAGACTCAAAGAAGCATGAAAAATGAAAGAGAAATCAAGAGATTCAATAAAATTAAACTCTTTACATTCCTATATGAGAAGATGATATTTATAACTCCCAAAAACTTTATTTTTATAAAGTTAAATGGAATAGATAGATAGATAGAGCATGGGTGTGAGTTGACTATGATGGGATGATTTAAAAAAAATTAAATTAAGGGGTGAGAAAGAAGAATGCACTAGAAGAAGGGGGAAGGGAGAAGTAAGATGGGAAAAATTATCTTACATAAAAGAGGCACAAAAGAAAGTGCTTTTACAGGGGAGGGGGGAGGCAGCAACACTTGAACCTTACTCTTATTGGAGTTGGCTCAAAGAGGGAATAACATATACATTTATTTGCGTATAGAAATCTATCTTACACAATAGGGAAGTAGGAAGGGGGGAAGGGAAGGAGGATATGGTGCCGATAGAAGGGAGGGTGGATTAAGGGTGGTAGTGATTAGAAGTACAACAGACTTCTGAGGAAGGACAGGAGAGAGAGAGAGAATAAACAGGGGAAAAAATAGAATGGAGGAAAATACCCAGTTAGTAATTATACTGTGAGTGTGAATGGAATGAACTCACCCATAAAATGAAAGCATATAGCAGAATGGATTAAAAACCAGAATCCAAAAATATGTTCTTTGTCAGAAAGACGCATTAAACTGAGAAATACACACAGAGTAAAAATAAGGAGCTGGAGCAGAATCTATTATGCTTCCACTGAGGTAAAAAAAAAAAGCAGGCGAAGAAATTAGACCTAACTAAAAGATGTAAGCAGATAAGGGCAAATTGGATGCATGATTTATACATAAAGAATGATATAAGAAAATTAGCAAAGCATGGAAAATTGTACCTGTCAGATCTACGTGTGGGAAGAATTTATGAACAAGCAAGAGATAGAGAGCATTACAGGATGTAAAATGGATAATTTTGACTACATTAAATTAAAAAGCATTTACAAAAACAAAACAAATGCTGCCAAGATTAGAAGGAAAAGCATTTTCAAACAGAACAACAAATTAAGCCCTGATTGTCTAGATTTAAGAAAAAGCTAATAACACAGAATAAACTTAAAAGTGAAAAAGGAATAATTAGAACTCATACTTTTTAAAAAGTGCTCTAAATCATAACTGTGGTTTTGCCTTATACCCATCAACTAGGCAAAGATGATTAAAGATGTAAGTAGTTGGTGTTCAAGAAACTGCAGGAAGACAAGCAGGTGAATACACTGTTAGTAGAGCTATAAATTAGTTCAACTGAACTTTAAAAATATTTGGAATTATTTGAGAAAAGTCACTAAACTGTTCATAACCTTTTACTAAAGAATCCTACTACTGGATAAAGGAAGTAAAGACAAAAAGAAAAGTCCCATAGGTACCAAAATATTTATATTAACACTTTTTGTGGTAGCAAAAAATTTGAAATCAAAATGGATATTCATCAATCAGAGAATGACTGAGCAAATTATGACACATGACTGTAACCCAGGGCTCTAGTCTGAGCATTGGCATAAGACTGTCTCCATTGGAGAAAATGATTACTAAGTTGGTGAGATCTCAGGAAAGAACAGTTATTCTTCTAGTTTCCATCTTTGAAAGAGGACACACATCATTCTAGGTTGTCACTGACCCATCAAAGACACGGAGCAATGAGTAACCATTCTCTTCACCAATGAAGAGCGTCCTATGCTGCTGTCTGGACTTGAACACCAAGTTATAAATGTAACAAAATTATTACATTGTAAGAAATGAAAAAATGAGGGATTCTGTGCAACATAGGAAGACTAATGTGGAGCAAATAATAAGAACTATAAATTATTTATTAAGAAGCCTTTCTTTGCATCCCCAGAATTTAGCATGGCGCCTGGCACATAGTAAGTACTTAAATGCTTTCTGACTGAGTGACTGCAATAATATATACAAAAACAAGACTAAAAGCAGCTGGATACAGATTAAATGTCTTGATCTATCTTCGTTCCAGAGAACAGATGACACAATACACCTCTGGGTAGAATGGTGGCATTCTATCGGTGCAAAATGTTATGCATACTGTCACATGCATTCATTATGCTGGTTGGTTTCTTTTAATGGTTTGGTTTTGTTTTATTTTATAATAAAAGGTTCTATGTGGAGTTTGGAGGAAGTATACTGGGAAATGTCAATGGTAAAAAAAAAACATTAATAAACTATTTTTTAAAGGAAAGGTAGTGAAGTCTCCAATTCCTAGAGATTTTAAATAGTTCTTGTTACAAAATACAAAATTAGGTCTACTCTAGCTCCTTCTTTTGCAGTTCTGGCCCATCTTTATGCCATTGTTCTTGACAAATGGACTTTCTTTAATGTGACAGTTTCTCCCCTAGGGCTAAATGAAAAGGGCTTCTTTACTTATGATGAGAGGAAGAACGAGAAAGGGATACCATAAGTTCACTCATTGGAGAAGATGGTGTAAGGTTAATGGATGACCAACAGAAAATCAAACTTCTTGGTGCGTGTATAGTGGCAAGAACAATGGACCACAAATCAGGAGATTTGGGTTATTGTCCTGTCTCTGCCTTTAACTAGCTGCATGACCTTGGCCGTGTCTCTTTATTTTTCTAGACTTCAATTTTCTCATCTGGAAAACGGGAGACTGAACTGGATCTTAAATGTCGATCTCTGGCATCTTTTTAAAATCACAGAACCTCCTCATTGGAAGGGACTTCTCATCCCCACCTGAAGAGGGAGGCCTTCTGCATCTCTGACAATACAGGTTTTGATCCCCCAGCTACACAGCCAGCTCTTCACAGGCAGGGAGGGGATCTTCTGTTTCTTGATGAGTCATAGACATAAAGCTGGAAGGGACCTTAGAGGCTGTCCAGTCCAATGACGCCATTTTATAGATGAGGAAATGGAGGTCCAAAGAGTTTAAATGATTCACCCAAGGTCACACAAGGAGCAGATGACAGAGTCAAGCCTCAAGGGCAGGTCCTCTGACTGGCTACACTCTTTCCCATCTTGATTCTTTGGTGAAACTCTGTCCTCTCCTCTTGAATCTTCTGGTCTTTGATCCCATTAAAGATCCTGCCCTGTCATATCCCAGCCTTGGATTACTCCAACCATCTGCTGCCTTTACTCCTACTTATGTGCTGCTGAACAAAGATGGAGAAAAATCATTAAACCATGCTATCTGGGCCCACTATAAATTTAAATTACATAATCTCAACCAAGGCAGCTAGGTGGTACAGCAGATATAACACCAGCCCTGGAGTCAGGAGGACTTTAGTTCAAATCCAGCCTCAGGCATTGATGATCTGTGTGACCCTGGGCAAGTCACTTAACTTTGATTGCCTCAGTTTCCTCATCTATAACATGAGTTGGAGAAAGAAATGGCAAGCCACTCCAGTATCTTTGTCAAGAAAACCCCAAACAGAGTCACGAATAGTCAGAAATGACTGAAAACAACTGAACAACAACAAAACAACAACAAATGTGTGTGATATTGTCCTAGAGGTTAGTGGTACAGAAACAAAAATGGAACTGCCCATGTCCTTGAGAAGCTAACATTCTATTAGGAAATAATAAATATAAGGAAATGTGAGAAGGAGAAGGAAGCCCCTGGGAAGACCAGGAAAGGCTTTTCTGTAGAAAGTAGTATTTAAGCTGCCTTGAAAGAAAATAGGGATTTTTAGAGGCAAAGGCCAGGAGAGAGTGCATGCCAGGCATGGGGCCCCAGCACTGTGCCAGTCACTGTAGGATTCGAAACCAGCACAAGACATGCTCTTTGCCCTCAAAGAGCTAAAAGTCATGCTGAAGAGACAACATATAGACCCTAAGCTCTTAGAGGAAAGCATAAGGAAGGTTTCTCAGCAACTTTGGTTTCCAGTTTCCACATATTCTTTGGGGAGCCCAAGGTCAGCCATTCCACGTTAGAATGATCTCTACTTCCTGGCCTTCTCTAAAATAGGAGATGTGGGAAGCAAGAAGAAAGGGTGGCTGTTGACACTGTAGTTGTATGTTTGGGGTGGTTTTTCAAGGTTTTAATTCATTGTAATTAATTTTTATTGCATGGAGGCTGATGACTGGTACAGTGAAAGGCAGTAATTTCCCAAGTCAAAATAATAAATAAGTAAATAGAAATAGTCCTGAACTTTCCATAAGGGGAGATACCAGTTCTAGGTCACATCCCTCCATGGGAAACCCAGTGACAGGGTCTGTGCCCACCTCTGAAGGAAGCCCAGGGAAATCCAAAAGGCAGCCATGGTTTTCAGCTCCTCCTTCCCACCAGATTTTCAGGAAACCAATTTGTTTTCTGTTCTATTCTCTTCCCTTCCCTGCCCACCCCCCCCCCTCCACCACACACTCATACATATACACCTCATTTTTCTAGCATTTCTATTTTAGTCAGCATGGAAGGTAAGAATTTTAAAAGAGCTAAACCTTGGGTGTCCAAGCAGCACCCCAGTAAGAATAAGGGACCCCCGACACTGAATTGGGAAAGAGAAAACCCCCTTTGGTTGGTCTGCTGGGGAACAATGAGCTCTGTGCACCGAGAGTCCTTTGTTCAGCTCCAGACTTACAGCCCTGGCGAGCCCACCGTGCTGGAGCGTGTGCTGGGTATTAAGTCTCATTTCAAAGATGTTTGTGAGGCTCTGCGGCGGAATGACATGGGAGCCGAGCTGGATGCTGGGATTGGGAGGGAGGCTGGCTCGCAGGGGCGATTTGCTTTGAGCCTTGCTCATCTGTATAAATCAGAAAGAACTAAGCTGAAAACTGAAGGCCTTGGGCACTGGGGGCCATTTTCTGACACAAGCCCACCCTTTCTCTCTACTACCCAAAAGAAGACTGGGGAGAAAAAGGAGATTAAAACTTTCACAGCCAGGAAACTCTGTGTTGGGGCTTCAGGAGAGCCCTGAGTAATGACTAGTGTTAAGTTTCTCCTGGAAGACTCATTTATCTGGGTGCCAGTGGGTGATCCCTGCTTCCTAAGCTTGAAAATTTAGATTTATTGGGTGCCAGAAATTGGACCGGCCACCATTTAATAGGCCCGGACACCATGAAGGTGAGGGCGATAAGGGGGAGAAAAGTCAAAAGAGCAAAATGGATAGTGTCTTGGCCTAGGATGGTAAAGCAGTTGTTATTAAAAACAGTGAAATCCGATTAGCGCCATCAAATGTTGGCGGAGGCAGGTGGGAAATACAAGACTGGAGAAACTGGTGGTTAAGAAGAGAATAGAGATCAGATAACCCATGGAAAGAGAAAGACAGTGCAGTTTAAACAATTAGTCTCTGAACTCTGGTGTGGAGGAAGAAAGACAGAGGCCTGAGGCCTGGACTAAAACAGATGCGCTGTGACAGGAGGCAGGTGGATGGATGAAAAGCCATTTGCTGATTTACAACAACAACCATCACAACCATCACAACCACAACATATATCTTTCATGCCTTTGCTTCCTCCAAAAGAGATTTGTGGAATGTAGATTTGCATGGAGAAGCCCTGGGATATCTAAAAAGTCTGTAGACCTATTTGCAGGTGGGAGAACAGCAATATGGAGTTGAGGAAAGATGGCACCATACTATTTCCCTCCTGGCCCCACACAAACACACCTGTGCTCCTGATTCCTCAAGTGAATGTGGGCAAGGAACACCACCAACAGCAACCATCCTGGAGGCTCAATTTCTTCATATTTCACCATTCTTGCTTAGCCATCTTCTCTCCCAAGGTGGAGAGAGAGGAGACTGGGTGTAGAGAGAGAATTGTCAAAGTGACTGCTCCAGCTCTGAGACATCTATACCAAAGGCCACAGTCTTGTTCAGCCATGAGGTCAACTGCCTCTGTTTTCCTATACGGTACCTGCTTTTGTTCACTCAAGCAACATTTTCTTTTGGTTTTTTGTTTTTCTTTTATTTTTTGTTCATTTCTTTAAGTTGTATCTGATTTTTCATGACCCCATTTGGGGTTTTCTTGGCAAAGATATTGAAGTGGTTTACCATTTCCTTCTCCAGTTCATCTTACAGTTGAGAAACTGAGGCAACCAGGGTTAAGTAACTTGCCCAGGGTCACACAGTTGGTAAGTGTCTGAGGCCAGATTTGAACTCAGGAAGAGGAGTCTTCCTGACTCCAGGCCCATCACTCTATCCCACTGTGCCACCCAGCTATCCCCAAGAAACATTAACCAAGCACTTATTAAGTAGAAGGCTCTGCATTAGACTTGCATTTATACATGAACAGACAGCTAAGTACATGGTACCAGCTGGCCTGATGAAGTTCCCAAAATTCAATCAAAATTTCTGATGTTCAGCCTAGATGACAGCCAACCCCTGGACATTGGATGTTTTCATTTTGATCCAAGGGGCACTTGGAGAGAGTTGCCCATATACGTTCCTTGCAAATAAATGCAAATATTTACTGCCCCAGAGTTACTTCTTTCCAAGGGACACCCATAGTCAAAGATTTTTAAGGGATGCGCAGTGTGTCAGCATGAGTCATCATTTGCCCTTGAGAACATAACAATAGCAAGGCTTTAACCCTTATCTCCCTCTGACACACCCCCACCAACCCCATCCTCAAGGCTGAAAGACAATGATTGAGCCTTTCAAAAAATCGAGTTGTGAGTTAGGATAAATTTTTTACAAATTTGAAACCCACAGACCTGGTGCTATATTTCTTTTGGTTAGTTCTTCACATTCACCAATATCCAACAAACACTAATACATCTGTCAATGTAAGAAGGATTGACCAAAAAAAAAAAGTGCCCATTATTGTAATAGATGGGTTTCAATATAATAGGATCTTAGATTTGGAGCTGGGAGGGACTTTGGAGGCTTTTTTATTAGATGAAAAAAATGAAGCTTAGGAAATTTGAGTTACTTGCCCACTTCACATAGTGTGAGAATAAGGATTTGAACCCAAGTCTTCTGGACCCAAGTCCAGCACCTACTCACTATGCTACCTACCTTTTGACATTTACCCAAGAATTTGAACCCAGATCTTCTGCCTCCAAACCCAGTGTTCTTGTCACTAATGAGGCACCATGGCACGTATATATACAGACATGTTGGTGTGATTCTGCGCAAATTTTAATGTCTGCAGAGATCAATCAATACAGGATTGATTCATTGGATAATCAGTTCTTGTCATTGTCTGTTGAGTCATTTCTTCATGACTCCATTTGAGGTTTTCTTGGCAGAGAAAATGGAATGATTTTCCATTTCCTCCTCTGACTCATTTTACAGATAAGGAAACTGAGGCAAACGGGGTTAAGTGACTTGCCCAGGGCCACACAGCTAGTAGTTGTCTGAGGCCAGATTTGAACTCAGGAAGATGAGTCTTCCTGACTCCAGGCCCACCACTCTATCCACCGTACCCCCTAGCTGCCCATCATTTTTTAATAGCCTTCTATACACAAAACACGGCAGTGTATCTGTTGCCCTTTCTGTAACATCTTTTCTCCTCTTGCTAAGCCTCTAGAAGGCCCAGTGACTTCACAGATTTTCCCACATCTCTTATCAAGCCCCAATATTAGGTTCTTCATTCACATCCAAATGCTTGAGGTATCTATGATTTAACACATCTTCCAACTCCCTCATTTTCTGAAGTTATATGTAGAGGATTTATCAGATTCCATGCCATCTTGGGGAGGGAGGCGGCGGGGGGGGGGGGGGAAGAAAATCTGGAACTCAAAGTCATAAAGAACTGAGTGTTGTAAACTAAAAATAAAATATCTTAATTTAAAAAAAAAAGAAAGCGGAGGTCTAGAGACAAGTGACTTGTTCAGGGTCACACGGTAATCAGGAGAAAGGGGATTGCTTCTAACCCAGGCCCTCCAACTCCAAATACAATGCTTTTACAATGGGTAGGTGGTGCAGTGGATAGAGTACTGGGAGGAGAGTCAGGAAACTTAAGTTTGACTGCAGCCTCACATACTTACCTTGGCAAATCACTTAACCTCTCTCTGCCTCAGTGCCCTCAACTGTAAAATATTGATAACAATAGCACCTCTCTCATGATGTTGTTGTAAATCTCAAAGGAGACATTCCTTAAGCACTTAGCAAGGTACCTGGCACACAGTAGGTGCTTAATAAATGTTTGTTTTGTATCCTCATTCCCTAAAGGGACAAAGCCTAAGGAGGTAAAATTTCAAGGATGTTGGGAGAAGGGAGGGAGAATTTTAAAACCAAGGGTCCTTCCTGGAGTCCTAGCGAAAAGAATATTGAACACTCGGTATTTTGATAGCTATGACCCCTAAGCCTAAGTTCACCCATCGGTGAAACAGGAGATAGCAATACCTGTGTCCTCCACAGGGCTGATGTGAGGCTCCAATGACATAATGCCTGAGAAAGCCTTGAGCAAACTGTGCGGTGGATGCCCGACCGGGAGCGTGCCTTACGGTGAGTGTTGCAAGGTGACGTCTGGTATCTGCATCCTCATTGCCTATACCATATAGATGCTGTGCATTCTGTGAACACCCTGCACTAATCTCAAAGATTCCCCTATAGGTCTCTCTCAGCCATAGCACAGAGCAGATGTAAAGTGCAGTCTTGGAAGGGTTCCAGTCCTTTTCAAGACTCTGATTGCTCAATATTTCCTGCACGAAGCAGGATGCTCTGGCCTGGCATCAGGCCAGCTGCACTGAGCCCTCACTCCCAAAGCAGCCCGGTCGCTTGCCAACGAGGGGCCCTGGGGTAGCCAGGGTTTCTGGGGCCTTCCCCAGCTCCAACGTGTCCGTGTTCCACAAGGGCGTTTCTTCAGACCCTGAGACAAAGCCTCCGCAGCCTGCCACTGCGGCAGCAGCAGTGTGAGCACACAGATGGGGACACACGCCCCCACAGCCAACACCAAGACTTGCCTGCTCATCTGCTCCCCCTGGAGCACCAGCATAGCAAAAGGAGGGAAGAAATTCAGACCCATCCCCTCTAGATTTCCCCTGAACAGCTGATAAAATATCCCCAAAGGGGGTTCTGGCCGAAAGGCCAAGTCACCCCAAGATGGCATCTGTGAGATGTTGTACAGAATGAGATGCATTTCCGAGATAGTGCGCGAGGAAGGGAAGGAAGGAATCATGTCCTGTGGCCACCAGAAAGTCTGCTCCGCCTCACGGTAGTCGCTGTGATCTGTCTTATACTCGTTGGTTTTCAGATCGTGCCTTGGATACCCAGGCAAACTCCTTCCTCTCTTGACTGTTCAGTATTGGAGGCTCTCCCTCTTTAAGGTCGCCACCAATGGAGCTGGAATTCTTTCCTAAGTGTTGCTCCCCAGACTGACATAAGGGATCACCTGGGAGCACTTACATGGCATTCATCCTCTCCTAGCTTTTAATTTATTTACATAATCACTTGCGCTGATCTGAATGTATCATGGATCACTCTGTACCCCTTATGCATCAAGACTGGAAATAATATTGCTGTTTTTCATGTGATAGTCCTCCAGTCTTTTTCCCACATCCCTTTTCTTTTTGGGTGGTGGTGGTGTTGTTTTTCGAGGCAGTCAGGTTTAAGTGACTTGTCCAGGGTCACACAGCTAGTAAGTGTCAAGTGTCTGAGGCTGGATTTGAACTCAGGTCCTCCCGACTCCAGGGCTGGTATTCTATCCACTGGGCCACCTAGCTACCCCTCCTGCATCCCTTTTCAGCATGTTCACTGGTGTTCAACCTTCTTCCTATGTTTGAAGATTGTATAACAGAAAAATAACTCTAGTCGCTGACACATATCGTACTTTACATACATTATCTCATTTGACTCTCATTACTCTGTGGGGTAGGTGCTATAATCACCTCCATTTTACAGATGAGAAAGCTGGGGTTCAATGAGGTGAATGACTTGTACAGGTTCACATGGCTAGGAATTCCTATTTGCCAATACTTACCTGCCCAGCACCCCTGCTATCTTGCCATCTGCCTTAGATCAAAAACTGTACCCTGTGGGATTTAACCCTTATAGCTCTGGAACTGCTGCCCTGGGACTGGCATTGCCCTGATTTATGAGATCTCCATATGGCCTCTAATATCTAGCTGCTTGCTTCGTTTTATATTTCCACCAAATTATTGCCTGTTACCCCACTGGAACTTTTAGATTTTCCTACCACCACCCCACCACCCCCAGCATTTCTACCCCCACTTTCTTTTTTTATATAATATTTTATGTTCCCCCAACTATACATAAAAACAATTTTTACCATTCTTTTTCATGTTTTGAGTTCCAAATTCTATTCCTCCCTTCCTTCCCTCCCTGGGATGGTAAGCAATCTGATAAAGGTTATACATGTGCAAACATGTAAAACATTTCCCTATTAGTCATGTTGTGCAAAAAAAAAAAAAACTCAAACAAAAAAAAGGAAGAGAAAAATAGTGTATTTCAATCTGTATTCAAACAATACCAGTTCTTTCTCTGGAGGTGAATAGAATCTTTCATCACAAGTCCTTTGGGATCATCTTAGATTATTGTATTGCTGAGAATAGCCAAGTCATTCACAATTCTTCACCCTATAGTATTGCTGTTACTGTATACAGTGTTCTCCTGGTTCTGCTCACTTCACTTTGTAGCAGTTCGTGTAAGTCTTTGCCAGGTTTTTCTGAAATCATCTTGTTCACATCATTTCTTATAGCACAACATTATTCCATCACAATCACATACCACAACTTGTTCAGCCATTCCCCAACTGATGGGCATCCCCTCAATTTCCAATCCTTATCTACCACAAAACAGCTACAAATAGCTCCTTTGCCCCCTTTTTAAAATCTCTATCTACCCCCACTTTCTAGCTCTAGAACCATAATCAAATTATTACTCCATTATTACAGAAAAGTATATGTTAACTTATACCTCCATGACTCCATTCACCATTCTCATGCATTTCCAAACCAAAGCTCCCTTTCCTGGCCATCGCTTCCAGTTGTCTCCTCCTATTAGAATGCAAGCTTGAGCCAGTCAGTCCACAAGCATTTATTATATATTTACTATGGGTCAAATGGTGAAGCTAGGTAGCATAGTGGATAGAGTGCTAAGCCTGGAGTCAAGGAAGATCTGAATTCAAATCTGCCCTCAGATTTTACTAGCTGTCTGATCCCATGCAAGTCACTCAATCCTGTTTGCCTCAGTTTCCTCATCTGTAAAATAAGCTGGAGAAAAAAATGTCAAACCACTGTAGTATCTTTATCAAGAAAACCCCAGATGTGATAATGAAGACTCAGATACAACTGATATGACTGAATGTGGGTTAGAATCTAGAGTAAGCACTAGGGAACGAAGAGAAAAAAGAAAAACCGTCACTGCCCTCAAGAAACTTACATTCAAATGAAAGAGACAACATACGAACAACCATGTATATACAAGATATATTTAATGTAAATGTCAGAGGCAAGGCACTGGAGAACTGGGGAAAGCCTTCATATAGAAGGTGGAAATTAAACCAAATCTTGAAGGAAGCCTGAAGGTGTAAATTGGGGTGAAGGGGAGGAGCATTTAGGCATGGCAAATAGCCAGTGAAAAGGCAAAAAGTGGAGAAATGGATTGTTGTATTGAGGAACAAGAAAGTGGCAGGTGCTGCTGGTTGCTGGATCCTAAATCATGCAGAGGGGAGTATATGTAAGAAGACAAGAAAGGTAGGAAGGGGATGTCTAGGTTATGAAGGGTCTTAAATGCCAGTTAGAGCATTTTATTATCTGATCCCATAGGTCAGAGGTATCAAACACACTGCTGGCCACATACTGCCCACAACACTCCTTCCCAAGTGCTGCCCACTAACCAGACTAAAGTGTAACTGAGAAATACTTAACAAAATAAAGAAAAATACTATAAAATACAGATAATGTTAATACATGGTTTTCTAAGGCAAACATGTACTGGCAGGGATTCTTATGAATGGTTTCATGGCCCTATTCATAGCCCTCTTCGTGGCCCTATTTTCTATTTGAGTTTGACACTCAAATTAGAGTCTATTTGCTGGAAGCAAGAGGGGAGCCACCAGAATTGAATTAGCAGGGGAGTGACAAAGTCAGGCCTAGGTTTTAGGAAAATCACTTTGATGGCTGAATGGAGGATGATCTGGAGTGGGGAGAGACTTGAAACAGGAAGATCAGTTAGAGGTTTTTGCAATAGTCCAGGAGAAGGGTAATGAGGGACCTGCCTCAGATTGGTGGCGGGGCGGGAAAGAGAAGGGAACATGTATGAAAAATATTGTAAAGGTTACACAAGTTATGATATGTGCTAAAATGCAGATATTAAACACTGTACTATGATAATAAACAGAATTACAAAATGAAAGGTGGAGTTAATGATAAAGTAGGCACAGTACCGTACAGTAAAGTTAACATAGATGTGAAGTATGTTTGAGAATTCTTTACGTAAATTCTAATTTGCATAATGTGAATTTACATAAAGAGAGAACTGTCTGTATTTATTTAAGCTGAGACTTCAGCCATAGCCCTCTTGCGATCTGGTTAGTTCCTGCTCTGCTTGCAAAGTTCTAGTTAAACCCCCTAGGATTTGCAATCAGTCTACTATTTTACCTGATGTAGATTTCCACTTTGGCTATTGGTCCTCAGATGTGAAATCTTTAACTTCCCTTTTTGCCCTCTGTAATTTATCTGTCCTGCCTTGTCCTATATCAGATTTTTGAAAATGGTATCATGGCCCATTGCTTTCTCTGTACCATGGGATTATGCTCCATGTCTATAATAAAGTGGTCATTAAAATGTTTCTATACATTGATAAGTATGATTGGCAGCAGTACCTATCAACAAATCCTTGAATATTTTTACATCAAGTGTAAGGGCAACTCCTCAGAATAATGTTTTTCAGCACATTTTTAAAAATTCAGAGAATTGCAAAAGAAACCAATTATATTGAAATAAAGATGTATTTTTCCCATCCAAGTTCACAGACCCCCTGAAATCTATCCATGGACTCAAGTTAAGAACTTGTGAGCTAGTCCCACATTCCCATTTCACAGATGAGGAAACTGAGGCCCAATGAGGTGAAATGATTTGCCCACAGTCACACAAGTAGCAACAGAGTGTTGGGGGAATTGATTCCTGGACAGCCCAGAAGAAATCTCACTTATCAGCGGGTCCAAAAGACTTGAGGGCAAGGTGAACAGCCAAACTGAAAGGTAAAAAAAAAGGTTTATTAGTGTACTGAGGAAGACAGCTCACTAGTAGCAATTTCAACCTCTTCAGGAAATGGTATTTGGTAATAGAGTTATACAGTAGCCTAGGGTTTAAGTTACATGACTAATATTCAGGATTCTGCAGCATTTAGCTGGACCAGTAAGGCATTGTTCAGACACAAAAGGAAAACTGATTGCTAGACTTGACATTGATTCTCATGAGAGCCATCTTAGTTGGTTGAGTTTCCTCAGAGACACTGCAGAATAGAAGGATCTGGTGTGCTACAGTCCATGAGGTTACAAAGAGTCAGATGCAACCAAACGACTGAACAAAGGACAAACAACGATCTATGAGTAGTAGCAGCTGTCCCACTGGGGACCCAACTGGCCAGTTCCAGTTAGGTAATGCAGCTGTTTCTTTCTTTTTTTTCTTCCTTCCTTCCTTTCTTCCTTCCTTCCTTCCTTCCTTCCTTCCTTCCTTCCTTCTTTCCTTCCTTCCTTCCTTCCTTCCTTTCTTCTTTCCTTTCTTCCTTCCTGCCTTCCTTCCCTTCTTTGCTCCTTCCCTCCCTCCTTCTCTCCCTCCCTATTCTCCCTCCCTCCTCTCCCTCCCTCCTGTACCTCTGTCCATATGGGGAATCCTACCCTTATTTGTAGGTGCTCTGCTTACAGGAATATATAAATTTTGATCACTGAAACCTCACAAGGTATCTTGGGCTTTACAGGCTAGATTTCTTTTAAGGCCCAAGCCTTAACCCCATATCACTTTGGCTCTCATTGACTGGTCAATAATAGGTCCCAGCCCAAGCCTCACTTGGTCATTGTTTGTTTGGGCTCTAATTGCTAAGGGTGAGTACACATACAATTGTTTTTGTTTTGGCCTCTCCCAGATTGATATTTTTTTTGACTAGGTAAAAGAGGCCATTCTTTGCTTCATTTCTTATCCAGTCTTAATAACTGGATGGCATTGCCTCAGTCAGACTGAACCCTGGGAAAGACCTTAGCTTGAAAGGCCAAGCTATCCCTCTGCATCAGGGCCATCTTAAGTCATCCTGATCTGTATCTGGCCACTGGACCCAAGATGGCTCCCGAGGAGAAAGTGCGGCTGGTGACTTTGCACAGCCCTCCCTCACTTAAATCCAATTCACCTTGCAAATCATGACATCACCTTCCTGATATCATGGTCTTCTTCGAGAAGGAAGGACAAACAAGGAACAAATGAAGGAGGTTATATTGGATGATCTCTAAAATTCCTTTCTATCTTTGAGACTCTATGAGGTTACCTTAGAGTCCTTAAGAATACTACTTTTTTTTCCTTATCTCCAGCCAAGGTAAAGATAGAACTTGTTCCCACTTTAGAAGAGGAAAAAGGGGCTTCCTTTGCCTCTCAGGTCTATTTGATTATAAAAAGGGAGCTAAATTAATGCTTTATGAGCTTACCACTAGAAATCATTCTGCCATGTTCTACTTTTGCAATTTTAAGCATGAAGGTATTGTTAGTAAAATTTTTTGGTGATGAAGGTCAGAGAATTGATGATTATTGACTGACTTAAAGTTCTGAAAACATTTATATGTACATGAATTCATTTGAGCCTCCCAACACTATCATGTAGACATTACAGGTATTACAGATAAGGAAACTGAGACTCAACAAAGTTAAGTGACTTGCCCTGGATCATACAGCTATTAAGATCAATGGTTTTGGCAGAGCCAAGATGGCAAGAACAGACTGGGACCAGCTGAACTCTCTCAATATTCCCCTCCAAAAGACTTTTACAAATGCCTCAAACCAAATTTTGGAGCAGCAGAACCAACAAAAGGCCAGAGGAAACAATTTATCCAGCCTAAGACAACTTAGGAGGTCCCTAGGAGAGACCTGTAATAAAGAGGTGGACACAGGCCCAGAGCATGACAGGAGCACCAGTGGTGGACCTTGGAGGTGGTCACAACAGCAGCTTTGAGAGCTCTCTGCCAAGAGACAATAAGGGGGTCAGACAACTGGTCAGAAAGAGATTATAGAGGACTAGTGGTGGGATTCAAATGAATTAACAACCAGTTCTCCATGGAACCAGCTGAATCCCACCCTTTACTAGCACTGAGTACAACTGGTGCTGATTGACAAATCTATTGCACATAAGCCGTTCTGGGTTGCAGTTCCAGGGTGGAGAGAAGCCCTTGTGATCGGTCACAAAGGAGCAGGGGCCCCAGTACCAGTTCCAGAGCCAAGAGGAGCACCAGCACTTGTGAATGCAAGGAACCAGGGTCCCTTTTTAGGTACACACCAGATCACAGACCAGGAGAGCAGTGACCATGCCTCTCCCAGGATAATGCTGTCTTGGAAGCACCCAAAATTTGCAGTCACCCCCCCACCCCGAACTAGCTCTGAAAACAGCAGCACAAAAAAGCCTGAAGCTTGCCATGGTGTCACACCACCCCTAGGAGAATAGAATACAACTTTAACACAAAGTTCATGGTGAAGAAATAGGCTGGAAAAATAAGCAAATAATAATTTTAAAAAAAAGGTCTTCACCATAAAAAGTTACTACAGTGGCAGGGAAGAAAAAGACATAAACTTAGAAGACAATGATGTGAAAACAGCCACAAGCAAAGCCTCAAAGAAATGTTAATTGGACCCAAGGCCAGCAATTCTTGGAAGAATTAAAGAAAGAGATGAGTGATAAAGGGAAAAAATGGGAAAAGAAATGAGAGTTATGCAAGAAAATTATGAAAAAAGAATTAACAGCTTGCTAAAAGATGCACACAAAAATACTGAAGAAAATAACACTTAAAAAAAAAGAATTGGCCTAATGGTAAAAGAGGCACAAAAATTCCCTGAAGAAAAGAGCTCCTTAAAAATCAGAATTAGCCAAAGGGAAAAGGTGGTACAAAAACTCACTGAAAAAAAATTCTTTAAAAATTAGAATTGGGCAAGTGGAAGCTAATGACTCCATGAGACTTCAAGAAACAATAGAAGAAAGTCAAAAGAGTGAAAAAATGGAAGAAAATGTGAAATATCTCATTGGAAAAAACAATTGACTCAGAAAATAGATCAGGGAGAGATAATTTAAGAATTTGTGGACCAACTGAAAGCCATGATAAAAAGAAAAAGAGCCTAAACACCATATTTCAAGAAATTACAAAGGAAAACTTTGATCCAGAGGGTAAAATAGAAATTGAAAGAATTCACTGATTACCTCCCAAAAAGGATCCCAAAATTAAAACTTTCGGGAATGTTATAGCCTAATTCCAGAGCTCCAGAGAAAATAATCTAAGCAGCCAGAAAGAAACAATTTAAATATCATGGAGCCACAGTCAGGATCACACAAGATTTAACAGCTTCTATATTCCTTCTTTCCCTCCTCTATTCCTTTCCTCCTTCCTCCCTCCCTCCCTTCCTTCTCTCCTTCCTTGCTTCCTTCCTTCTTCCCTTTCTCCCTTCCTCCCTCCCTCTCTTTCTCCCCTCCTCTCTTCTTTCTTCCTTTTTCCATCCTTTTTTTCTTTCTCTCCCTTTCTCTTTCCATCCCTCCCTTCTTTTTCAAATATATAGCATAGAAATGCAAATAAGCATTTTCGTGGTGTCTGCAACTGAGAGGTTGAACCTCTTTCCTCACCCTCTCTCCATCCCCCTACTGGTAAGAGCGGAAAGGAGGAGGGAGAAAAGGGGAGGGAAGGCACAAAAATGGTGATTATAATTTCTATAATGTTAGTATTCTCTGAGGTAGTCATAGATAGTCTAGGCTGCATGTGAACCTTGAGAGATGCTTAATGATAAAATGAGCCAATAGCAGTAAGAATTGAAGGTTGGAGTATTGGTTCAGGTAACCATGTTGCTTGAACACAGCATCTGGCCAAGCAGCCTATATGGCTACAACAGAAAAAATAATAATTAGCATTTAAATTTTGTCATATCCTCACCAAAATTCTATGAGATAGGTGGTGTAAATATCCTTATTTTACAGACAAGGAAACGGGCTCAGAGAGCTTATAGTCTATAAGCTGGACGGCCATGCAAGGTCCCCCAGCTAGCGCAAAGGTGGTGCACACCCCCAACTTTGCTGACTCTAGTACCAGAACTCTTCCACTACAATCTATTGTAGCATTATCTACTAAATAGTATTTAAAGTAAAGTAGTATTATCTATTAAAATAGGATCAACCAGAAAGACTTACCTAATAAAGAATATGAAAGCTCTAAAACCACCCTTCTGGAGATACTAGAATGGATCTACAAAAAAAAAAAAATAACCAGCCTTACCAAAGAATGCATAAAAGCACCTTCCACCAAAGTCTACAAAGTGCTTTTCTCACAGCAATTCTGGGAACTCTGCTATCCTGATTAGTGACCATCTCTCATAGCCTACCATATCTAGCTGGCCCCAGCCATGCTTCACAATGCAAAGAGTGATGCAGCTTCTAAGGGGAACTTCTATTCAGCCTAATAATTCATCAGGCAGAGTCTCCAAGGGCCATCTTTTTGCCAACCAACCTATCTGCCCTTCTGACACCCTTTAGACGAGAGATCATAGCATGCTGTGGGAGACTCAACCCTCTCATTTTTGGAACTTTTGGCCTGATGCCCATGCTGTCCTGACTGGGACCTATGTCACATGGTTCACTATATCTAACCTTCCCCAACCATATTTCATACTTCACTGGGCTACCTTCCTTCTGTCTGTCCTACCACAGATCCTCCCTCCCACTCTCCACAAACAAATCCGTAATGCCATTGCTACTAGAAATGATGTATCAATCAACTATCCCATGGTCTTACTAACCAGCCCTATGACTTCCCAAGGCACAATCTGACCACCATACCCCTGTCATTTCCTACTCTTTCCCCAGCAGCCTAAGAACTATCATGCATGGTTCAATGTAGATAATTAATAGGGTCTTGTTGAGGCAAACTAAGGAAAATTTATGGGAATGAATGAATGAATGATCATATATCAAATGTTTACTATATGCCAATTACTGGGGATGCCATCTTCCTCAAATTAGAATTTAAGCTCCGTGAAGGCAGGGACTGTCTTGCTTTTGTATTTGTATCCTTGGTGCTTAACACAGTCCTTGACATATTGTAAGAACTTAATAAATTATTTTTCATTCAATCAATCAGTCCTCTGAAGTGATTAACTGCTCGTACCATTACCCCCATTTTAAAAACAAGGAAATGGAGGCTCAGAAATTTAGTGACTTACATATCTCACAAGGCTATTAACTGTCTCATGTCCTCTGACACCAAAGCCAGTGCTCTTACGTCTCAGTCTCATGAAGACTAACATTCTGCCTAGGGAACCACAACGAAACCTATTCATTCAGATGATCAGAAAATTTCCCTTCTCTGCAGCTTCACTAGGCTCTTGTACATAGTAGGCTCTCATAAAATTGTAGAATGAATAAATGGCTTCCTACTGGACAGATAGAAGGATGACAGATAGATAATAGAGAATGACAGGTGAGGAGAGAGAGGATAAAGGATAGACAGAAAGATAGAAAGATAGATAGATGGATAGATAGATAGATAGACTAAAATAGTTTCATATTAAAGTCATCCTCCTATAACTCTTCTAAACCTGTCTTTATCATTATAATCCCTCACCAAGGAAGAGTAATTCATTTGAGTGGTATGTGCCTTTGAAAATGGTCTATATTTAATATTAGTCACATATATTTAAATACAGATGGGAAGATTGTATTGATATATACAAAGCTGCTTATAGAAAAATGCACCCTCTACATATAAACCGGTAGTGCCATTTTGGAGGCTGAAGCCTGAAAGAGTCTATATAAATGTAAATTACTAACCAAAGGGAGCATAGCATCTATGGACGTGAAAATGAGGCTTCTATCTTCTCTCATCCTGCTTCTATTGGCCAGTATGGGCTCATGCAGATTTCTTTCATTTGGGGAGCCTCTGGAGCGTGGATTTAGCAAAGATGCTTTGCATCGGGGCTCTCCAGGTTGCCAGTGTCTGGAAGATTTGTTAGTGTCTCTGTTACTGATTCTCAGCGACAGGGGTTTCCCAGCACTGCCAGACTTGCTGAGGTCTTCACACATCTGACTTGTCATTCCCAGAACTATTTTGGTCCTGGGGATCTCCAGCAGGAGTCTTCCAAAGCAAATCACAGAGTGACTTGGTCCAATAATTTAGCCTAATAGCTCATCAACCAGAATTTCCAAGGGCCATGTGGATGGAGTGTTTAGGGAGCTGCATTAACTCTTTCAGGCCACTAATGCGGTGCTGAGGATGAAGTTATCATTTACTGGGATCCCAGTGACCTGAACAAGTTAAAGATGCAACTCTGCAACTTATCTTTATGACCTTAGACAAGTCTGTGAACTTCTCTGGGCCTCAGTTTCCTCATTTGTAAAATGCATGGCCTCTAAGGTGGCCTCTAAGATGGCCACTGTCCTTCCATCATTTATAAACAAGAAGCTTAGGAACATAACTGTAGAGCTGGAAGACAACTATAGTTATGTTCCTAAGCTTCTTGTTTATAAATGATGGAAGGACAGTGCTCAGAATAATATCACCTCCTCCTTGCCCTCCAATCCCAATCTTGAGTAGGCTAAGGATTCGTTACATAAGAGAAAATCTACAGGGTGCTTTGAACTCTGTGCAAGAAGAGATTGGAGGGAACCAATCAAATTTCACAGAAATGCTTTCCTCTTCTCAAACTAGTCTGTGCTAATTGGGTACAAATCAGTCTACATAATGCCAATTGATATTAAGCAGTTTGCCATTTAATGGAAACTGAAAAATCCATGGTTTGCTACACCAGGCCTGCTCGATTATCCTAAACAGATTTTCCATTTAAAAAGTAAAAATGGATTTTGATGTGATCCCTTTGATCTGTTTACTTCTGTGTGTGAAACTGTGGTATTAGCACAGGGAACCTGGCAGCCCCACTGAGTATGGGAGTTTTTAGAATGAAGGGAAATCAGGCCACAAAGGGAAAATTCCAAGGAAGGATCCCAGACAATTGGCATGATGACTCCAGACCTGAGGGCAGTGTGGCCCAGCCTAGAATAAGGGGGGAGTGTGGCATGGAATTGCTTCGCATTGGTCCTAAAGCCAGGAACTAGCTTTCAGCCTCAGCCAAGACAACTTCCTGTCTCCGGCTCTCAATCCAGGCTCTTGGCATCTGGTCTTGTTTCTTTTGGGAAAGGCTTCCCATATTTTTCTCTGCCTAACCAGCTACCTCTACTTTCAAAATCATACTGAAGACTCTCCTCCTTTGGGAAATCTTCCTCAAACAGATCTGAATCTCTCTGATTGCTTCTGGGTCCACATATACATATACATATATGTGTACATACATGCATACGTATATGTACATGTTTATGTATACATACATGTGCACACACAAATATACATATACATGCATATACACATAGGTACACACATATATTATATATACATATATTCACATGCACATACACATATACATATGTACACACACAGTTATTCACCATTTGGGATAAAATTCTGTTTGTACAGATTCCTGATCTCAGGAGACTCGAGTCCTTTGGTAAGCAAGTGATCCACCAATTAATCAACAAGAATTCACTAAGTACTTACTGTGGAGAAGCATGTGGGACAGTGAAATGAGCACTGACTCTCAAGTTTTAGGACCTGGTTAAAAAACTCTGCCACTTTTTGCCAATTCCTAGTCCTTAGTTTTCTTCTCTGCAGAAGGAGGAGGCTAAACTAGGTGGCCCCTGAATCTCCAATTCTATTTGCCAAGCACTCTGCTTGGACACTGGGGATACAGTCCCTGCCCTCAGGCTGTTTACTTTTTATCAAGGAAGACAATATGTACATATAGATTTATGTAAGGGTTGGAGGGTGGGGGTCTGGCCAAGGAGAGATTTATTTTCACCTGTGGAGTGTTGGAGAACTTACTTCCAGAAATCTATGACAACCTTGAAAGAAAGGGACTGGTTCTCTACTTCAGAACATACTTAGTTATCCTTTGACTGTCTCCTATCTGCTTAATGGGTAATGAAGAAAAGATTCTTGGGTTAGCTCTTGAGCTAAAATAAATACAAAATAAAATGTAACACACAAAGAAATGAATGAATGAAAGTAAATACAAAAAGCCCTAATGGAGAAATTAAATTTCTTTACTTCCTGTATAATGACACCTCTCTGAGATTGAGAAGGCTAATGGAGGTCTTGCTCCTTCTTTCTCCACTGGGCCAACTGGTGAATACATGACCTCCTAGCCAAGCCTGTGTGTAGTAAAGGGCGCCTCCTGGTTTTGACTTCTTTCTTTTGATATAAAGCCTTGTGAGATTTTGAAAAAGTTGAAGGAGCAGAGGGTCCAGGGGCAGGTATCTGTACTAGAGTTTGCTGGCAGCTGAGCCTAGTGTGCCAGTACAGCCTGAAGCAGTCGCCTGCTTGCCCCAGCCCAAATCATGCCCTATAGCAAGAAAGTAACTCACCCAACAGGCATGTAGCCCTTTGAAGTGAACCTTGTGAAGCAAATGCTTTAAGTCTGAGTTCACTCTACCCTCCCCCCTACCCCGCACCCCAGGACTGCGGTGACAGAGGGAAGAATGTGCAGCTGGTCTGGGAAGATGTATTTGGTGCTTCTTTCTTCCTAAATCTCCTCAGTAAATATCCCTTTGTAAAAGTTAATTGAAGTTAACTAGTCAAATTCACAGTGGGGTTCTAATTACTGATATGAGAGGTACTCACTGCAATTGGTGATTGATGTGGGGGCAATACAATAGAATGGGGGCTCGAGCCAGGAGAATTAGAAAAATCCCAGTGTCACTTGGCACTTTGTTTCCTTTAAAACTCAAATAAGGTACCACCGCGTAAATTAAGCCTTTCCTGATCACCTCCCAGCTGTTAGTGCCTCCCTCCCCTCAAAAAAACGTATATAACCATATAATATAAATATAAATAAAAATAATATTAAAACTATGTAAGTATATAATAATATGACTATATAAAAAAATCACAAATCCAGTTCCTAACTCTCTATATAGTATAACTCCAAGGGTCCTCATCCTAACACCCATATGTCCTAGCAAGTTGGGTCCCTAGACGTGTTACCACAGACAACTGCTGATCAACTCCCACCAATGAGCAAATAGGTGTAAGAGCCCTGGGAGTAACAGCACTCTGCCCACCCTCAGGCTATTGGCACTACTATTACCTAAGGACACAACTCGGGTGGAGAAGGGGTTGACCATGGCCACCTACTAACCCTGATGGAGAAATTCCAGACCCTGAATATCAACACTTGTGTTGGTCCTTTGTTCTCGAAGAGGGTCATGACATCAGGGAAATGATGACATGACTTGCAGTTGACTTTGATTTGAGTGAGGGAGCGCTGTGCAAGGTCACCAGCCTCACTTTCTCCTCCAGAGCCATCTGGGTCCAGTGGCCTGATATTCACCAGGAAGACTGGAGATGGCCCAGGATGCATTAGGAGACCCTGGCCCTTTCAGACTACAGTCTTCAGATTCTCACTTTGAGTGAGGTAAGGCCCATTCAGTGAATAGGCCTCTTTGAGAAGTTTGTCAAGAGATGGCCCCTTTAATCAAAACTTCAAAAAGGAAAAAAAAAAACAAGAAAAATCAAACTGGGAGGAGAAGACCCTCAGGGTTCCTGGCTAAGAGAGAAACAGTTATTATTTACTATTTACATTCACTCTGTGGTATGAGGGCAGGGACCTATTGTCCAATCTATGAGTCCCAGAGTGAACTGGGTTTGAGGCTTGGTTTTTTGAGAAAGAAACCTAGCCAGTAAAGTAAAAGTTAAGGAGGTAGCCTTCAGTTATCAAAATGGAGCAGGGAGAGGAGGCAGAGGCAGGGGCAGGGGCAGGGGCAGGGGCAGGAGCAGAGGCTACTCACAGGTTGTGTTTGTCCGTTCTCAAAGTTAGCATTTACGTAGAACTTTATAAATATTATTTCATTTTATCCTTACAACAACCCTAAGAGGTAGGTATTATCATTATCCTCATTTTACAGATAAGGAAACTAAGGTAGATGAGGGTGACTTCCCTACAGTCACATAGCTAGCAAGTGTCTAAAGCCAAATAGGAACTCAGGTCTTCCTAACATCACATCCAGCACTCCATCCATTGAACCACTTAGTTCCCTTAGGCACTGTGCTAGGCACCTGACTGTACAAAGACAAAAAGGAAAGAGTCCCTGCCATACAGGAGTGCACTCTTTTAAAATATTTATTTATTTTTAGTTTTCAACATTCACTTCTATAAGATTTTAAGTTCTGTATTTTCTCCCCCTCCCCTCACTTCCTCCCTCTCCAAGACGGCATGCAATCTGACATAGGTTATACATGTACAATGATATTAAATATATTTCCACAATTGTCATGTTGTAGAGAAGAATTAGAACCAAAGGGAAAAACCATGAGAAAGAAGAAGCAAAAAAAAGAGAGAGAGAGAGAAAACAGTGCTTCAATCTGCATTCAGACTCCATAGTTCCTTCTCTGGATGTGGGTAGCATTTTCCATCATGAGTCTTTTGGAATTGTATCGCTGAAAAGAGCTAAATCTATCAAAGTTGGTCATCATGCAATGTGGCTGTTACTGTGTGCAATGTTCTCTTGGTTCTGCTCACTTCCCTCAGCATCAGTTCATGTAAATCTTTCCAGGTTTTTCTGGAAGTCCACTTGCTCATCATTTCTTATGGAACAATAGAATTCCATTACATTTATATACCATAACTTGATCAGCCACTCCCCAATTGATGGGCATTCCCTCAATTTCTAACTCTTTGCCAACACAAAAAGAGCTGCTATAAATATATTTGTACATATGGGTCCTTTTCCCATTTGTATGATCTCTTTGGGATATAGTCCTAGAAGTGGTATTGCTGAATCAAAGAACATGAACAATTTGGACATAGTTCCAAATCACTCTCCAGAATGGTTGGATCAATTCACAACTCCACCAACAATGCATCAGTGTTCCAATTTTCCCACATCTTCTCCAACATTTATCATTTTCCTGTTTTGTCATGTTAGCCAATATGATAGGTGTGAAGTGGTACCTCAGGGTTGTTTTAACTTGCTTTTCTCTAATCAATAGTGATTTAAAGCATTTTTTCATATGACTATAGATAGCTTTAATTTCTTCACCTGAAAACTGCCTGTTCATATCCTTCAACCATTTTTCATTTGGGAAATGACCTTTTTTTTTAGAGACTTGACTCAGTGCTCTATATATTTGAGAAATGAGGCCTTTATGAGAGACATTGGCTGTAAAAATTGTTTCCCAGCTTTCTGCTTCCCTTCTAATCTTGGTTGAATTTGCTTTCTTCATACAAAATCTTTTACATTTAATGTAATCAAAAGTATCCATTTTGCATTTCATAATGTTCTCTTTCTATCTATCTAATGTTTAGTCATAAATTCTTCCATTCGCTATAGATCTGACAGGTAAACTATTCCTTGGTCTCCTAATTTGCTTATAGTATCACCTTTTATATCTAAATCATGTACCCATTTTGACTTATTCTTGGTATGCGGTGTAAGATGTTGGTCTATATTAGGAAGGCAGAATTTATGATTTCAAAGAGAATCTCATATGTGCCTGAAAGGTTCGGAACTGCAGGATATAAGGAATTCTCTAGGCAGAAGGCAGGAGAACTAAAGCATGTATTTACACTCCACAGTAACAGGCCCACAAACCAGCATCCCCATTTTGATATTATCATCAAAAGCTTCCAGGCCCAATAAGTCTACCTCACAAGAGTAACCAGGGGGCCACAGAGAAGCGAGATGGTATAAGGCAAAATCATATACATGCTTCCCCTCTACGGTAAGAAGATTACCCACTGGCCTCCAGTCCTTACTCAGCACTCCTTGCTCCACATGGGTCAGCTCTGCTACCAGCAGCTCAGCTTCGGCTGTAGGCATCTCTGGCTCCAACCGGAAAAGGAAAAGGGGTCTTCAAGCTGTCCTCTCCCCTCTTATAGAGTTTTCGATATCCTCAAGCGCCGCCTGAATGACCAGGGCAATTGGTTCTTGACTTGGCCCCTCCCCCTAGCGTAAACCAGGTTAACACCCAATAGGGCGTGGCTCTGGAGTTAACACTTCTTCCCAGCCAGCCCCATGACTCATCACACAGGAAGTTCTCGCTTCCTGGAAGAGAAGCAGCAGCAACCAGCAGGCTCAATGAGGTAAGCTGAGTCACTCAAGGAAAACAAAGGCCAGTCTGGCCACATGGTCTATGCCCAGTTTCTGCCATACCATTCTCCAGTTTTCCCAGCAGTTTTTTTGTCAAATAGTGAATTCTTATCCCAGAAGCTGGAGTCTTTGGGTTTATCAAAGAGTAGATTACTATAGTCATTGACTTCTGTGTCTTGTGTACCTAATCTATTCCACTGATCCACCACTCTAGTTCTTAGCCAGTACCAAAGAGTTTTGGTGATTGCTGCTTTACAATACACTTTTAGATCTGGTATGGCTAGGCCACCTTCCCTTGCATTTCTTTTCATTAATTCCCTTGATATCTTGGAACTTCTGTTTTCCCAGATGAATTTTCTTATTTTTACTAGCTCTACAAAATAGTTTTTTGGTGGTTTGATTGGTATGGCATTGAATAAATAAATTAATTTTGGTAGAATTGTCATTTTTATTATATCATCTCAGTCTACCTATGAGCAACTGATATTTTTCCAATTATTTAGATCCAACTTTATTTGTGTGAAAAGTGTTTTGTAATTGTGTTCATATAGCTCCTGGGTTTGTCTTGGCAGGTAGACACCTAAATATTTTATATTGTCTACAGTTACTTTAAATGGAATTTCTCTATCTCCTATTGTTGGGTTTTGTTAGTAATGTATAGAAATGCTAATGATTTATGTGGGTTCATTTTATATCCTGCAACTTTGCTAAAGTTGTTTATTATTTCAAGGAGTTTTTTTAAGTATATCATTTTTTAAGTATACCATCATATTATCTGCAAAAAGTGATAGCTTTATTTCTTCATTGCCTGTTCTAATTCTTTCAATTTCTTTTTCTTCTCTTAACTGCTAAAACTACATTTCCAATATAATACTGAATAATAGTGGTGATAATGGACATCCTTGTTTCACTCCTGATCTTATTGGGAATGCTTCTAGCTTATCCCCATTACATATTATGCTTGCTGATGGCTTTAGATAGATGCTACTTATCATTTTAAGGAAAACTCCACTTATTCCTATGCTCTCTAGTGTTATTAATAGGAATTGGTATTGTATTTTGTCAAAGGCTTTTTCTGCATCTGTTGAGATAATCATATGATTTCTGTTAATATTGTTATTGAGATGGTAAATTATGCTGATATTTTTCCTAATATTGAACCAGCCCTGCATTCCTGGTAGAAATCCCACTGGTCATAGTGTATTATCCTCATGATAATTACTGTAATCCCTTTAATAATATTTTACTTAAAATTATTGCATCTATATTCATTAGAGAAATTGGTCTATAATTTTATTTCTTTGTTTTGGCACTTCCCAGTTTATGTATCAGCACCATATTTGTATCATAAGAAGAATTCAGTAGGACTCTGTCTATTTTTCAAAATAGTTTATATAGTATTGGAATTAATTATTCTTTAAATGGTAGAATTCACTTGTAAACCCACCTTGCCCAGGAGATTTTATCTTAGAGGGTTCATTAATGGCTTGTTCAATTTCGTTTTCTGAAATGGGGTTAAGTATTTTATTTTCTCTTCTGTTAATCTGGGCAATTTACATTTTTGTAAATATTCATCCATTTCAATAAGATTATCAGATTTATTGGCAGACAATTGGGCAAAATAGCTCCTAATTATTATTTTAATTTCCTCTTCATTGGTGGTGAATTCACCCTTTCCATTTCTGATACTGGTAATTTGGTTTTCTTCTTTCTTTTTTCAATCAAATTAAGCAAAAGTCTGTCTATTTTATTGTTTTTTCCACAAAACCAGCTCTTAGATTTATTTATTAGTTCAATAGTTTTCTTAATTTCAATTTTATTAATCTCTCATTTGGTTTTTGGAATTTCTAATTTGGTATTTAATTGGGGAATTTTAATTTGTTCTTTTTCTAGCTTTTTTAGCTGCATGACCAATTCATTGATCTCTTTTATTTATGTAAGGATTTAGAGATAAAATTTCCCCTAAGAACTTCTTTGGCTGCATCTCATAAGTTTTGGTATGTTGTTTCGTTATCGTTATTCTCTGGGATGAAGTTATTGATTGTTTCTATGATTTGTTGTTAGCCCCACTTATTCTTTAGGATTAAGTTATTTAGTTTTCAGTTAGTTTTTAGTCTATCTTTCCATGGCCTTTTATTACATGTAATTTTTATTGTATCATAATCTGAAAAGGATGCATTTAATATTTCTGCCTTTCTGCATTGGATTGTGAGTTTATTATGCCCTAGTACATGGTCAATTTTTATGTAGGTGCTATGTACTCCTGAGAAAAAGGTATATTCCTTTCTTTCTCCATTCAATTTTCTCCAGAGGTCTACCATATCTAACTTTTCTAATATTCTATTCACCTCCTTTACTCCTTTCTTGTTTATTTGATGTTTAGATTCATCTAGTTCTGAGAGGGGAGGTTGAGGTGCCCCACTAGTATAGTTTTGTTGTGTATTTTTTTCCTGTAACTCACTTAACTTCTTCTCTAAGAATTTGGATGCCATACCACTTGATGCATATATGTTCGGCATTGAGGTTACTTCATTGTCTATGGTACCTTTTGGCAGGATGTAGTTTCCTTTCTTATCTCTTTTAATTAGATGTATTTCTGCTTTTGCTTCATCTAAGATCAGGATTGCTACCCCTAATTTTTTTTTTCACTTTAGCTGAAGTATAATATATTTTGCTCCAGCCTTTTACCTTTACTTTATGTGTATCTCTTTGCTTCAAATGTGTTTCTTGTAAACAACATATTGTAGGATCATGGTTTTTGATCCACTCTGCTATCCACTTACATTTTATGGGAGAGTACATCCCATTCACATTCACAGTTATGATTACTAACTGTGTCCCTCTCCATCCTATTTCCCCCCATCTATGCTTTTCTCTCTCCTTTCTCCCTTTCCTCACCAGTGTTTTGCTTCTGACCACCACCTCCCTCAATCTTCCCTCCCTTCTATTAGCCCCCCCTCCCTTTTCTTTCCCTTTTCCCTGCCTACATCCTACAGGGTAAGATAGATTTCTATACCCAATTGAGTATATATATTATTCCCTTTTTGAGCCAAATCCAATGAGAGAAAGGTTTAAAAAATGCTCACCTCCCTCTTCTTTCCTTCTACCGTAATGTGTTTCACCATCTCATGTGATGTAATTTACCTTTTTCTGCCTCCTTCTTTCCTCTTCTTCCAATACAATCTTTCTTCCCACCCCTTAATTACTTTTTTTTATCATCATATCCCTTCTAAATGTCATAATAAAGATATGGCTCTCGAGAGTTACTAGTATCATCTTTCCATCTAGGAAGGTAAACAGTTTAATCTTGTTGAATAACATTTTTTTCCTTTCCTATTTACCTTTTTATGCTTCTTTTGAGTCTTGTATTTGAAGATAAAATTTTCTGTTCAGCTCTGGATTTTTCATCAGGAAAATTTGGAAGTCCCCTATTTCATTGAATCCATCTCCTCCCCTGAAAGACTATGGTAAATTTTGCTGGGTAAATGATTCTTCATTGCAATCCAAGGTTTTTTGCCTTATGGATTATCATATTCCAAGTCAGGAGCGCAGCTTCTTTCAGAAGAGATAGCTCTTACGCATATAACTTTACAAAACAAATTCAAGGTAATTCAGGAGATGAATTATAAATGAGTTGCTGGCCAACATCAGTGGAAGGAGTTATGAAATACTAGAAGATTCCTACACCAATGAAACAACATAACACAATGAAATAACACCAAGAAAATACATTTTATCATGGCATTATCCAATTCTCTTAAAAAAAGCCACTGGTAATAGCTAGCATTTATATAAGGCTTGCCATGTGCCATGCACTACCACTAAACACTTTACAATTATTGTCTCATTTGTCCTCTCAATAATCCTTGAAGATAGGTGCTATTATCAACCCCATTTCACAGATAAGGAAACTGAGATTAAGTGACTTAGCCAAGGTGACACAGATAGTAAGTATCTAAGGCCAGACTTGAACGTTAGTCTTCCTGACTCCAGGTCTGATACTCTAAATACTCTACCACCAAGCTAATTAGCTTGGGGAGCATCATTACTATATTGTTTCGACCACCACCCCATAGCAACTGGGGGGAAGGGCAGGAAGGGAAATCAGGAAAAGCTTCATGTACAAGGTAACACTAGGACTGAGCCTTGAAGGAAGTTAAGGATTCCAAGAGGAACAAGTGAGGAGGCTATGGATTCCAGATATGAAGTATAGCTGGGGCAAAGGCAGAGCAGTGGGAGATAACTTGTGACACAAGGCCAATTTGGCTGGTTTATGGAGTGTGTGAAGAGCACTAATATGTAATAAGGTTACATACGTAGGTTGGAGCCAGGTTGTGAAGGGCTGTGTCAAACAGCTCCTCTATAAGAATTTATTCAGACAATTATAAATGTACCTACCATGTGGAAAGCAATGGGTTAGGGTAAAGGAAGAAAAAACGGTGTTCCTGCCCCCACCTAGTAGTGTTGTGGTTGTTCAGCCATTCAGTCATGTCCAATTCTTCGTGACCCCATGAATCATAGCACACCAGGTCCTTCTATCCTCCATTCTCTCTCAAAGTCTATTCAAGCTCATGTTTGTTGCTTTCACAACACTATCTAACTCATCCTCTGCTGTCCCCTTTTCCTTTTGCCTTCAATCTTTCTCAACAACAGGATCTTTTCCAATAAGTTCCAGTTTCTCAATACTTGGCCAAAGTATTTAAGCTGCAGCTTCAGCATTTGACCTTCCGTGAAATGGCCTGGGCTAATTTCTTTAAGTATTGATTGATTGGATCTTACTGCTGGCCAAAGGACTCTCAAAAGTCTTCCCCATCACCACAATTTCAAAGTATTGATTCTATGGCACTTAGCTTTCCTTATAGTCCAGCTCTCACAGCCATGCATTGCTACTGGAAAAACCATAGCTTTGACTATTCATTGACAAGATGATGTCTCTGCTTTTTAGTATGCTGTCCAGATTTGCCGCAGCTTTCCTTCCAAGGAGCAAGCGTCTTTTAATTTTGTGGCTGCAGTCACAGTGATCTTTGAGCCTAAGAATATAAAATATGACACTGCTTCCATTTCTTCTCCCTCTAAATCTTAGTTGTTTTGTTTTATTTGTGTCAAGCTTTAAGCCAGCTTTTACCTTCTCCTCTTTCATCTTCATCAAGAGGCTTCTTAACTCTTCTTCACTTTCTGCCATCAGACTGGTATTATCTGCATGTCTGAGATTATTGATATTTCTCCCAGCAACCTTAATTACAGCTTTTGATGCATTCAGTTTGGCATTTTGCATGATGTACTTTGCATATAAATTAAATAAATAAGGTGGCAATATACAGCCTTGTTGTAGCCCTTTTCCAATCCTAAACCAATCAGTTGTTCCACAGTCGCCTCTAACTGTTGCTTCTTGGCTTGCACATAGGTTCCGTAGGAGACAAGTAAGATGATCTGATACTGCCATCTCTTTAAAGACTTGCCACATTTTGTTGTGATCCACACAGTCAAAGGCTTTAGTATAGCCAAGGAAGCAGAAGTCAATGTTTTTCAGGAACTCCCTTCCTTTCCCTATAATCCAACAAATGTTAGCAATTTGGTTTCTAGTTCCTCTGCCTCTTTGAAAACCAGCCTGTTTTTTTCTGGTAATTCTCAGTTCACATATTGCTGAAGCCTTGCTCATAGAATCTTAAACATAACCTTAATAGCGAGTGAAATGAGACCTACAACATTTTCTAGAAAAAAACAACAAAATAAGAAATGATATTCATTATAAGGGATTGGAATGTTAAAGCAGGAAATCAAAAGATAATTGGAATAACAGGCAAGTTTGGCCTTGGAGTAGCAAATGAAACAGGGCAGAGACTAATAGAGTTTTGTCAAGATAACTTTCTGGTCATGGCAATCACTCTTTTTCAACAATTCAAAAAGTGATTCTACACACGGACATCACCAGATGGTCAATATCAAAATCAGACTGATTATATACTTCACAACCAAAGGTGGAGAAGCTTTATACCGTCAGTTAAAACAAGATCTGGAGGTGACCGTGGCTCAAATCATGAGCTTTTTATTGCGAAATTCAGACATAAATTGAAGAAAGTAGGGAAATTATCAGACCATATAGGTATGACTTAAATAACAACCTAATTGTATATTTTCTTAATTGTGTTTATTAGAAGGATTATCTATCAAAAGGGAGTGAATGTTATTGGGTATGAAACAACCTTGAAAATAAAAGACAGCACAAGTTAACAAATTTTATAGGCTTCAACAAACAGCATTAACAATGTGCCAAAGTCCATCATGAAGGAAGGAGCCATCAGTCAAATAAAGAAAACTCTAGAGTGAGGAGTGTCATTATGGATATAATCTATTCATTTGTGAATCATTGATAAATTAGCTGTTTGAGGACATTAGCATTCACAATGCTAATGGCACATGGCACATGATGCCATGTTCTTTAATAGGCTGAATCAACATAGTAAAAAGGATGATGCTACATTAATATAGAGATTTAATGTAATGTTAACCAAGTTACCAGTTTCTTTATAGAACTGGAAAATCTATAATAAAATATTGTTATATCACTGTAATAGGAAATTTTCTCCCATGGAAAATTTTTCCACCAATGGTGACCAACTTCTCTATAATGAATAGTCATAGATTGACCTGTGATGCTCCCTGAGAAGTTAAGTAAGCTTGGAACCTCCACTTGAGGAAATACCCACACCAGTCATGTTTACTCCTGAACCATATATTAGCTCTTGACTCTTCTAACTAGTTTTCTGCCCAGGTTTCCTCCTCCTCTTCCCTTTTCAAACCTCTTTAATGAGTTGTCTTCTCCTATTAGAATATGATGTAATGTCCTCAAGGCCAGGGCTGTCCTTCTCTGTGCCTATATTAGTACTCCCAGCACACAACACAGTGCCTGGCACATCATAAGCACTTAATAAATGCTTTAATCTCTAATTGAAATGATTTTCACATGGTCATGCAGCTAGTATATGTCAGAGGCATATCCAGGTACCTGGATCTTCCTTACTCCAAATCCAGCCATCTGTTTACAAGACCGCAATGCCTCTGGCATATAAATAAAATTTATTTGGGGAAACGATTAGGCAAGAATGTTTGGGATTAATTTTTGGAGGGTGCAAGGCATGTAGCAGATGAAGCTAGATTGGTCTGCCTAAATATTCGTAAGAAGATATTATTAATACATAATATTTCCCCCAGTTACTTGTAAAAACAATTTTTACATTCATTTTTTTTAAATTTTGAGTTCCAAATTTTCTCTCTTCCTCACCTCCTCCATCTCACTGAGACAGTAAGCAATTTGTTATAGATTATACATGTTTAATTGTACAAAATGCATTGCCATTATAATATGTATTTTAAGGCAACTCTCTAAAAACTATCAAGTACCAAGCAAAAACAAAATGGAAACATTGACTAGTAGAAGATAATAGAGACCCCCAGAAATAGAAGCAAATGCATAAAAGAGGTTAATGTTGTATATAGCTATGGACAATAAAAACTGGAGAAAGAATTTACTATTTAATAAATATAATTAAGGATGCTTTCTAGCAATAGGACAAAAAAACTAATTTAGGCCCTTAGCTAATAGCATATACAACAGAAAATTCTAGTTTAATTATAAAATTAATCGTAAAAATATCTTTAAAAATAGAAGAAAAGGAAATAATTTTTGTCGCAGTTGTGGAAGGTAGATTTTTACCTGTTAAACAAAAAGGAAAAATTACAGGGGATATGGTGGATTATTTGATTACATAAAAATAAAAATGTTCCATGTGACTAGACACTACAATCAAGATATTTTTGAAGTGCAAAAAATACTTAAAGAAAATATAAGAGAAAGCAGTTTATCTCCTACAATGTAGAAGACATAAATGAATACTTCCTATATCTGCAGCCCATGATCAATGTCCCTAGAGTCAAGGGCAGTGCCCTGTCCTCTTTAAATCAATGATCAAAGGATATGAACGACAAAATTATGATAAAAGAGTAGCTCAAAATGGCCTAATAATCACAGAAATGGACATTAAAATGAATATGAGGTACCAGTTCATACTCAATACATATCAAATTGGCCCAAAAATGCAAAGTGATAAAACTCAACACTTGCATGGTTGGGGGAAAAACAGGTAAACTCATACAGTCTGATAAAATTGAAAACTTGCAGATTCTTTAAGGAGCGAAGTCTGGAGAGATTGTGGTAGTATGGTAGAAATAGAACTGGATTTGGGGCCAGAGAGCATAGCTTAAAACACCAGTCTTGCCACTTCCTATCAGTGTGATTTGAGGTAAATCTCAACTTGCTCTTCTGTAAAATGAAGGGGTTGGACTAGATAATCTTAAAAGATCTCTGAATGGGTCATTAAAGAATAATAATCAACCATTTAACCTAATAATCCCTATTTAAATTGAGTGTTATCATAAAGGGGAAAAATACATCTATTCAAATATATTTGCTATATATCCATACATGTGTGTATGTATGCATACAAGTACACAAACAAATATGCACGTTCATATGTATCCACATTTCATTTGTCATTATAAAGAACTGGAAACAACCCACATGTCCAACAGTTGGCAAATGGCTCAATTAACTATAATATTTCCATGTAATGGAATTCTGAAATGCCATTTAAAATAACATTTCAAAAGTACATATTATCCAATGTAAAATACAGAAAGCAGAACCAGAAGAATAATTTTTATACCAACTACAACTTTTGGGGGGGTTTTAGGAGAGTGGGTGTGGGTCTAGACCTACACATGAGTCTAGAAACTCTATAGAAAATCTACCAATGCAGACTCATAGCTCCTCTACAACTTTATAGTCTGAGAGAATTAACTGGGAGCACTGAGATGTTAAGAGACTTGCCTAGAGCACCTAGCTAGTATATGTCAGAGGCAGAATTTGAATCTAGGGCTTCCTGATTTGAAGGCTAGTTCTTTATACACTGTGTCATGCTACCTCTACAACACTATATAGTATGTGGTACAGGGAGGAGTTGGTTAGGACACCCCCTACCAATTGATTTTTCCTCCAGCCCAGTTGATGAAATCACAGAAGGGGCAGATAAGAGAGAAAATCAAACGTATTCATATGTTAGGAAATGAAGCACAAAAAAGTTCTTCTTTGGTGGAATTAAAAAGGTAGCTTGATAATGGTTTGCTGAAGACTCACCAGTTGCCTCAGGTGGCCTTTAAAAAGCAAACTTTCCAGCACTAGAAACAGCTGAAGCAAGAAGTAGCTTCAATGAAATGTGACTCCCATAAGGAGGCTCTAGAGAGAAAGTGTAGGAAGAACCCAGTTCTTGTGAAGAGATTTCGCTTTGCCTTTCTCTTGTTGCCTCTACTAGAGGGGCACAGGTGGAAAGAGGGGATTTATATCTCCTCCTAACCCCCTACATACCAGTTAGATAGTAGAGACACTTGCCTAGTGCAAGTTTGAGCCCAGTCTGGAAGCAACTCTGAGAAATATGACCCCTGGCAGTAGAGAAGAGAGCCAGATACAGATCCAAGGGAAAATTAGTTCTGGAAGTCAAGAATTGAACTGTGGAGAGGAGAGGAACATGCCCAAGGAGCTCAGCTGAACCCAGCAGAGACCCACACCCAAGTGAAAGCATGAGAAGAGAACAATGGAAATCTTCACTGCCAAAGGTTTGAGGTGCCCTGGCCACATCTGCCTCCCTACTGTTATACTCTTTGCATGTGCCCACCTTTTCTACCACTGTTATAATACCAGTTCATTTCCAAATACGCTATGTGTGTTTGTGAGATAATTTACTATAGGTTTATGGGGAATATTTTGTAGCTACTGTTCTTACTATACCATCTTAGTAAATGTCTTCTCTTTGAGATAATTCTGCCATCTGGTCTACTATTAAAGTAAACACAACAGTGGGGGGTTTCAAGTTATGGTTTCAGAGTGGACTCACTGAGTATCCACAAATCCTTGGTAGCAGTTAGCCTTCCAGGGGACTCCAGTTAATGGGATTTGGCAGGAGTATTACATATATAAAAATAAAATACAGACACTATACACTCGGAAATACAGATATTATACTCATACAAATACAGAGTTGAATGAACAAATAGATAAACAGATAACAGAAAAGGATGTGTAAGGAATAACTAAAAAGCTATTATGGACATAGTACATGCAGAGATAGGGTTTCTCTTTTTTAACCAGGAAGATGAGTTCCACTGTACACTGTCCTGGTCAAACTGTATCTGGAGTATTGTCCTTAGTTCTGGGCACCACATTTTATGAAAGACCATGAGGAAGTGGAGAAAGTCCAGAGAAGGGCAATCAGAATGGTGAATGGGACTTGGCAATCTTGACATCTGAGGATTGATTGAAGGAATCAAGAATGTTTAGCCTGAAGAAGAGAAGATTTTGGGGGGAAGCACCAGGGCATGATAACTGTCTTCAAGTACTTGAAAGTCTATATGGAAGAAACTCATTTGAATTGGCCCTAGAAGACAGAAATAAAGCAATGGGAAGGAGCTCCAAAAAGGAACACTTAGACTTGATGTCAGGAAAAACTTCCTGATAACTGGAGCTTTAAATTCAACAAGCATGGATTAAATGTCTACTACGTGCTAGGTACTGTGCTATGCAACAGAGACAAAAATACAAAAATAAAACTGATGCTTTCTCCAAGAAGCTAAATTTGAAAGAGGTACCTTGGATGATAATGAAGTTTCCCTCACCTTTAAGCAATGGCTGTGTATGAATTTAGTCAGTTGGTCAGTAAACATTTATTAAGCACTTACTGTCTGCTTATCTGGTGTGGATATAAAGAAAGGCAAAAGACAGTTCCTACTCTTAAGGAACTCAGTTTAATGGGGGAGAAAACATGCAAACAATTATGTACAAAAAAGAGTACAGCTCTTGTTCATTACATAATAAAAAAGAATTCCCTCTTGTTTATTATGGTTTGGACCATGGGCAAATCGCCTAAGCCCTCAGAGCGTCAGGGAGCTTTCAAATGCCATAAATTAGATAAGTTGCTGATCTCCATCAGTGCAAGGAATATACTTACTAGGAGTTGCCCACACTGATAAAATAAGAGGACTGGGGGAAGAAAAGATGACAGTGAAGGCTCTATATTTCCATTTCTTCTCTTCAGTATCTGGTATAACACTCAAATTTGGAAACCCCTCTAGTCTTTTCATTATACTATAACCACCCATAATAAAGACAACCTAGAAAGGCAACACGATGTAAAGGAGAGTACTAGACTTACGGGCAGGAAGACCCCATTTTAGATTCTACTTCTTATGCTTGCTAGTTTTTGGCTTTGTTTGTTTATTTTACCATAGGCAAGTCACTTAACTTTTCTGAGCTGTAAAGTAGGCATAATAATCCTTGTAGAATTTGCCTCACAGGGCTGTTGGAAGGTTCAAAAGAAATATTAGGTGGAAAGCACTTTGTAAAACTTGAAAGCTCTAAATAAATGTCAGTTCTTATTATAATCCAGACCTTTCTGCCTTATCCATCTTCAGACCTAGGGTAACCAGAAGTCCTTTTACAGTAATTATCACCCAAAAGCTTTTGGTAGACAGTAAATCATCCCCTGTTCCCAAAGGTGTAAATCAGTGAGAATATTGTTGCAGTAGTTCAGATATAATATGAAGAAGGACCGTGAAATGGAGTGGCAGCCATGATACTGACAGCACAGGACGGATTGAAGATACAACATGAAGGAAAAGGCAGGACTTGGTGACTGATAGGATTTGGCAATGTGGGAGGAGGAGTCAAAGACTCCTCCAACTCTCAGCCCTTTTTTCCGTTACCTAGAGGCATGAGCGTCAACTGGAACAATGCTTGATAACTGCTAATCTTTTTCTATCTCCTTCCATGCTTCCTCTCACTCCTCTTGCCCTCTGAGTATGGGGTTTCTAGAGAACTTGTTATCTTCTCTGATTTCTTTACATTCACTCTCTTATGACCTCATTTAATCCCATATTTTCAACTACCACTTCCCTATGGATGGCTCCCAAATCTTTATCTCCAACTCTGACCATTCGTATGAGCTCTGGTCCAATATTCTCACTGCCAGCTAGACACATCCACATGGAAGTCCCACCACCATTCCAACCTCGACATATCCCAAATAGGCCAGCTTTAGCTCTTGAATTATAATATTAATGTTATTCCCCAGTATCATTCCCCCCACTCCAGCTCCAAATCTCAGGCCCTTGATTTACTTGGAATTTTGCCTGAAGTATTGCAATAGTCCTCTATCTGGTCACCTTGTTTTCCATTCAATCTATTCAGCATACCAGATAAATATTCCTAAAGCATCCCTTTAGTTGTGTTAATCCCTCGCTCACAAACTCTAGTCATATGATCATAGGGGGACTATAAGGAAACAATTGAGTCCAACCCCTGTATGTTACAATGAGAAAATTGAGACATAAAAAATTTGAAGGAATTAGACACTTTTAGACCAGAGAAGAAAAGACTGAGGGGGACCATGATAGCCATCTTCAAGTATTTGAAAGGCTGTTACTTGGAGGAGGAATTAGGCCATTTCTTCTCGATGCCAGAGAATAGAATAAGAAGTGGTGGGTTGAAATTGAGAAGAAAAAAAATGAGGCTGGATATCAGGAAAAGTCCCTAATAGTTAGCTGTATTCAATAGTAAAATAGGTTACCTTCAGAGGTGGTGGATCACCCCTCCTTTGAGAAAGAACTTGAAGTTCTTCAAATAAAAATGTTGGACAGCCACCTGTCATATATCATCCTGAGGATTCCTTCTGTATATGCATCACACTAGCTGGGATCTATGGTCCCTTCCAACTCTCCAATTCAGGGAGATTAAGCAACTTGACCAAAGTAGCATAGCTAGCAATCGACAGGGTCAGAATTCAAACCCAGGTCCTTTGATGTCAAGTCCAATTCTCTTTCCAGGGCACCATGCTTCCCTTTGCTTTTCAAATGTAGTCCAAACTACTTAATCACTCCCAGCTTGACTTAACAATAACAGTTAGCATTTACATAGCACTTTAAGGTTTACAAAACAGTTTACAAATACTAGCTCATTTGATCCTGACCACAAGGAGGTAGAGGCTATCATTTTCCTTGTTTTACTGATAAGAATACTGAGGCAGAGAGTAACACAGCTAGTAAGCCTGGGGGACTGCCTTTGAACTCGGGTCTTTCTGAGTCCAAGTCTGGCACTCTATCCACCACACCAGCTAGATTCTATCAAACCATCCTTTCAGTCTTACCTCCTATATAGTCTATGTTTTAATAAAATTTGACAACCTGCCTCTCCCCAAGCATATATTGTGCTTTACTGACATTGATGATGCAGTATAGTAGAGAAGAGTACCAGGATTTGGAATCTGAGGACCTGGGTTAAAATCCTACCTCTCTTGCCAATGTTGTCTTGGATAAATCACTTAACATTTCTGGGCCTTAATTTCCTCCTCTGTAGGATAAAATTCTCACTAGATAATATCTAATGTACTCTCCAGTTCTCTAAGTTGCTTATGTCATTATTGATGCTTGGAATGCCTTCTCCCTTTATCTCAAACCATCCAAATCTACTCATCCCTAAGGGTCCATCTCAAATTTCGTCTCTCCATGAAGCCATCCCTGATTGCCCTAGTCAGAATTGACCTTTCTTTTGTACCATTACATTAATTTATTTATTTCATACTAATGACAATAACCACATTAGTTTATCCTACAGTTAATTGTGTGCTGTCTTACCTCTCTGTACTAGATTGTTAGTACCTTGAGGGCAGGGACTTTACTTTGAGGATTCCTCCTCCCCACTTTTGATGCTGCTCTTCACACCTCTTCCACAAGTATTGAAGGGCTGGCTGGATCATTTCTACTTTCTAAGCAATTTCTTAATGTTTCAAGGGGGAAGGGGGAGGTGGGGTTAAATTGAGATTCAGGTGAAGTATTTTTAATATATTCAGTTCATTTTGCATCATCACAGGCACTTTCTCAGAGATCCCCAGGCCATATATCAAAGTACACAGAAAAGGAAGCATATGGAGGAGCTTGGAGAGTGATAACCTTAATAAGCCATTGATGACAATCTTCTCTCTACCTGGCTCTTTGTAGGAATGCAATTGAATTATGCCTGGTTTAAAGTAGCCTCTGAATTATGTTATGTGAAATTCAAGTGGGATGCAATAAGCTGACCTAGCTTAAGTGATTATATATGTTCCATGGAAAGGACCACTATCTTGTATTTGAAGACTTGGGGGAATCACTCAGGTGACTATGACAGGAAACAGGACCAACTGTCCCATGGAATGCAGATATCCATTCACTTAATACCTTTCTTATGTAATCCCTATATAAGGAGGTGCCCTGTAATATGTAGCCCAAGGTTCAGTTTAAGATCCGCCTCTCACTAAATGTCTCTGGATCATGTTCCCCACCTAAGGAAACCCTGGCAACCTCAGAATCTGGTGGTTTGGGGGGTGGGGGGGTCTATGTTTTGTTTTGTTTTGGTTTTGCTTTCTAAAAAAGGCCCTCAGCTCACCTGAAAGCACCAACAAGTCATTAACCATAGATAGAACTCATACCTGAGGCCATAGACAGTCAAGAAAAGTCTTCAACTTTTTAGAGAAATGAATATCATTCTTTGTAGTGCCCCCCCGCATGGCTCAGGATTGTTAGAGGTGACCCTCCTCTCCCAGAGCCTGCACAGTCTGCATAACTCACAATACCAATGGGGGTTTAAGGCTGGGTTTGCCTCTCGGTGTCACATTCTTTATTGCTCCTTGTTTCCAGTCCCTCTTCCAGTCCTTGATTCTGTGATTCCTGGATTCTCTCCCTTTCAGCTTTCTGTTGCCCTGGTGCTAGGTTAGTTTCCCCACCTGCCTCAGGCTGCATCTCTGTAGACACCACACAGAGACAGATACCTTCCTGACAAGCCTCTCTTCAGACTTAGGTATGTCTTGGTGTCTTTCTGGCTGGGACCTACTCCATTCCTCTATAGATGCAGTGGTCTTCAGCACAGGACCTCATGTAACTCAGTGCCTCCATGTGACACCACCTCCCTCTCCTCTGCTGCTGCTTCCAGGACTTCATCATTAGACATCCTCATCATTAGTCCCCTACCATAGCCCTCCCAGCCCCCCCTTTTATAGAAGCAGCTCCCTTCTTGTACACATGACCCTATCACAACATAGCAGAGGCTTACCCAACTCCTCTTGGGCCATGCCTGCTAATACTACTTCCATAAACATTTATTAAATTTCAGTAATGTACAGAACATTGTGCTAAGCCCTTGGGGGAGATATACAGTTTAGATGAGACATAGTTCCTGCCTTCATAGAGCTTATTCTCTAAGAAAAGGTAATATATATTTAATATTTACTATATATTTAATGTAAGTATACTTAATAAGGAAGAGATCCAGTTTCTGGAGTCAAAAACATGGCATAATTATTTCAAGGCACAGCTTAATGCATGTCTGTCATCTTCCCCAGCTTACTAGCTGGCCAATTCTTGTAATTAAATTAATCTGTCACATGCCCCTTTGGGCAGAGCCCTATATTGACACCAAGGCAAGAACTACCTGAGAAGAATCCAAAGGAAGGAAAAGACATAAAGAAGTGTATAATTGATTAAATTATGTTTCTAAAGAAAACTAAAGACCATTTAAAAGGCAGAGTTGTAGACTAGAAAGAGAACTGGGAATCAGGGGACTGGGTTCTAGTTCCTTCCCTGTCATTAATTTTGCCACTAACTAACTTTGAGCAACTTCCCCTCTCTGAGAAATGAGAAGGTTGGATTCCATGTTCTATCCAATTCCTTTCTGCTCCAACATTCTACAAGTTTATGAGCCTAAGCACAGAGTGAGACAATAGGCTTTGTGCACACGAGTGCTGAGGATCCCTGAAGTAGCAAAGATGTGCTCCAAACGGGGCCTACGGAGTGTCTATCACAAGGGCCGAGTCATGGGCTAGGGACTACTTTCCTTCCCGTTCATTTCCAGAGCCTAATGGAGCATCCCCAGAGGACTGAAAGGAATTGTTCCACGTCATTTTGTCCTCAAAGCATCTCCCCAGTGGCTATGATGCTACTTTTCAGCAACTCTGATGTGATCCAGGACCTGATAGTGCTCCCCTCTGCTGTTTGATGGGAATCCACTGAGCAATTAAAGAGATGATTGAGGGTTCCTCCTCCCCCATTCACCCCACTGTGTCTCAAATCCTAGAGGGTGGAGGGGGGTTGGTAGATAGGAAAGGAACACAAAGTGGAGATTCATCTTGTTAAAGAATTATAAATAGAAGAGTAAGATTACAGCTGAGAGAGAAATAGAGTACAAAGAAGGGGCCAAGTCCAAAACTTATAAAGAGGAGAAGCTGTAAAAACTCCTCTAGACCCAGGAAAAAACTGAGCAGGCAGAGGAAAGAAGGATGAAGAGAAAGGAAAAAAAATATGAGGGAGGGAGGGAGGGAAGGAAGAAAGAAAGAAAAGAAGGAAGGAAAGGAAAGGAAGAAAGAAAGAAAGGAAAGAAGGAAGAAAGGAAGGAAGGAAGAAAGGAAAGAAAGAAAGGAAAAAAGAAAGAAAGAAAGAGAAGAAGGAAGAAGGAAGAAGGAAAGAAGGAAGAAAGGAAGGAAAGAAGGAAGAAAGGAAGAAAGGAAGGAAGGAAGGAAGAAAGAAAGAAAGAAAGAAAGAAAGAGAGAGAGAGAAGGAAGGAAAGAAGAAAGGAGGGAAGGAAGGGAAGAAGAAAAGGAGGAAGGGAATGAGGGAGGGAGGGAAGCAAGCAAGAAAGCATGGAAGGCTGCACAGAAGGAAGCATGGAAGGAAGGAGGGAAAGAGGGAAAGCAGGAAAGCTTTTTTTTTCTTTTTGTAACTCTTATTCTTGTATAGGAAAGAATGAGAAATTCTCATTTCCTAAAAGAAAGGTTGAGATCAAATTATCACCCTGCAAGGAGTCGTTTGGTGTAGGAGGAATGAAAATAGTTTACTGCTCAGTGGAAAAAGAATACTGCTTCCAAACTTTAGGTCAAAAAAAGTTGGCAAAGGTAACCTGAGCTCCCTGCATGCCGGTTCATGATGTTTATTCATTGGATGGGGATGCTGTGATGGCCTGACTTTTCAATTTTTTTTTCTTTTTCTTTGCCACATACGGTTTCCATCAGATCCATTTTGTAAACCTGGCACAAGCCAGAAGGCCTGTTGGAAAAGAGATCTTGATTTAGCTGGAACGGCTCCTTCTCAAATCAAGACCATGCTGGACAGAAAACGGGAGATCCTCTGGGAGTCCAAACTACAAATAGCAGTGTGGTTCAGTGGAAAGAGCACTGGCCTGGACTCCAGAGAGCCAATCCCTCCACCATTGAGTATGGTCCTGGGTAAGTTAGTTAGTATCACTGAGTCACAGATTCCCCATCCCCTCAAAAAAATATTGCAGTGCTTTTGTGTACAGGACAGAGTTCTGGCTGTGCTTTGAAAGTAGAATTACTATAGAAATGCCAGTGGCTTTTCTTAGAAGTACCCTGTAGACAAATTTCAACAAATGTTTATGAAGCACTCATGGGCTTTAAGCCACCATGGGTTCATCAAGAAGTCATAGCAGACTAAACTCCTTTCTTTATTTAACAGGGAAATGGCAACATGGTGCGGTGGAGAGACGGACCACCTTCAAGCCAGAAAGACCAGGGTCCACGTCCTGCCTCTGACGCATGGGACACGTGTGACCACGGGAAAATCCTTTAACCTCTCTGTAGCATCAGAGGCCCTCTAAGGCTCTAAGTTACAGGTGGCAATAGATTTAGAGCTGGAACGGTCCTTAGAAGTGATCTAGCCCAACCCTCTTATTTTTTAGATGAGGAAACCGAGGCCCAGGAAGGACAGCTGGCTCTTGAAAATCACACAGCTAATAAGTGGCAGAGCCTGAATTTGAACCTGGCTACCCACCCCAAAATAATAATAATAATAACATAAATTCATAGGATCATCGATCTAGATCTAGAAGGGATCTAGAGGACTCGAGGCCAACCCCTTCCTTTTACAGCTTAGGAAACTGAGGTGCGAGGTCACATAGGTAATACACATCAGAAGGAGGATCTGAACTATGTCCCTTGACTCCAACCATGGCTTTGTTTCTATAGCACCATACTGCCTCCTGCCCAAGTAGAGGATAGCGAAGCTATAGACAAAGTTTATGTGAAAAATGCAGGGAGACAGTAGACTAAGAGCTCGATAATAGTGACAGGTCCACCACGACAGTTAAAACAGCTAACGTTGTTTGCTGTTGAGCCTGTTGTTTTCAATCCTTTCTGACCCCTCCTGACCCCATTTGGGGTTTTCTTGGCGAAGGTACTGGAGTGGTTTGCCGTTTCCTTCTCCACCCAGGTCTTCCTGCTTCCAAGACCAGCTCTCTCTACGCATTATGGCACACTGCCTCTCTGGGGATCTTAGCCAGAATTAATAGAAGCAAGCATAGCTACAAACAAAGGAGAGTCCCATTGTACTGTGCTCTAGCTAGACTGTATCTGGTGTTTTGTGTTCAGTTCTTGGGGCCATGTCTAAGGAATTTGTAGTGGGATGGGGTGGTAATGTGGTAGACAGACAACGATGGTGGTGTGGCCTTGTGGAAATAGTGAGAAGCAGCAGATTCTAAGCCGGGTGAGGTGGAAGAAGAACCTCTGGCTGTTTGGACCTAGACTTCTGCCACATGACTGACCATCTTTTAGCCATGCCTCGCTACCTTACCCCACCCCTGCAGTACTCCTTTAAAGCAGAGATTCTCACCCCCCCGCCCGCCCCCCAATTACATGATAAAACAACTTTTTAACATTTGGAGGTTTTTTTGAGTTCCAAATTCTATTCCCTCCCTCCCTCCAATCCCCTTTCCCTGACACCCTAAGCGATCAGATATGGGTTATACACATGCAATCTTGTAAAATATTTCCATATTAGTCATTTTGTATAAGAAATCTTGAATGAAAGAAAGAAAGTGAAAAATAACATTGAAGCAGAGGTCCTTTAACTCTGTGGAAGTCTGGAGGCTATGGACCCATTTCTCAGAATAATGTTTTTAAATGCAAAAAATAAAATACTTCAAATTACAAAGGAAGCCAATTATATTGGCACACGATTATCAAATTTTTCTAAAAAAAATAAACTCACAGATCCAAAGTTAAGAACCCTGTTTTAAAGGAAGGCAACTTCCATACTGCATTCTTCTACACCTAGAAACTTCCAGAATTGAAATTCTCAAAGCATGGCATAGGAACTATCAATGATTTCACTCATATGGGGAGTTTCCAGGTAAAGAAACTCTCTCTATCGATGCATAAAAGCACAACTTATAATTTAAGAAGTTGACCATGGAACTAAGAGGTTAAGTGTCCTGCCCAGAGTCACATAGTGAGTAGGCACTGAAAACATTGAACCCAAGTATTTCCAGCTTCTAGGGCTAAAAAATAAATATTAAAGAAGGGATTTAGAGGATTTAAGTTCTGTCCACCTCAGTTTCCTCATTCATAAAATGGGGATGATAATCGTACCTATTTCTCAAGGTTCTTGGGAGGATAAAACAAGATAATCTTTCTAATACTTGGCAAACTTTAAAGTGCTATATAAATGCTATTATTATTAAAAGGGTGGAAAGGAATGAAACACGGAGAAGGTAGAAAATTATGCTATAAGGGGGAGCATGATACAATGTATTTGGAGGAAGATAGGTGGTTGGAGTTGGGAAGAACTGAGTTCAAATCAGCCTTAAGCACTAACTAGCTATGTAACCCTGGGCAAGTCACTTAACCTTTAATCTCGGTTTCTCCAACTATAAAATGGGGATAATAATGATACCTACCTCTTGGGACAGCTAGGTGGCGCAGTGAGTAGAGCACCAGCCCTGGAGTCAAGAGGACCTGAGTTCAAATCCAGCCTCAGACACTTGACACACTTACTAGCTGTGTGACCTTGGGCAAGTCACTTAATCCCAATTGCCCTGCCTTCCCCCCTCCAAAAAAAAACAAAACAACAACAACAACAACAAAAAACCTACCTTCCAAAGCTATTGTAAGGCTAAAATGAGATAATATTTAGAAAATATTTAGCACAATGCTTCGTATATAGTAGATGCTTAATAAATGCTTCTTTCCTTCAGAGTCCATGTGCTCCATCAAAATCTCTGGAATACAGAGAGCAATGGACATAAGCAAAAGTCTTGAAGGTATAGACTTATCATTTTCATTTTGTTCTGGAAAGGAAAGCAAAGATTCAAGTGATATCCATTCCCCTCCCTTCCCGGCCCCCAATCCAGACAAAGGTGGTAGTGTGGTGTAATTAAAGTAGTCAAAAACTCCAGCTTCTAATCCAGGCTCTGATCTTTATTGATTATGGGACTTCAGGTTGGTAGGCCCTTTACTGTCTCTAAGCTTCAATTTCCTTATTAATTTGCCCAAGATGATCTTTAAGATCCCTTCCAACCCTCTGTCCTAGGATCCTATGATTCTTTTGTTCCCCCCCAGGAAGTCAGACCACTTGCCAGAGCTTCCTGGAGTTCAGGTCATTGCTACTACTTTCTTTCTTGAAAAATGAGCAAGCTCCAAGCAAATGCCTTACTGACTTTGGAAGAATCTTGCCCTGCAAGTAGAGAGCCTGTTTAAGGAGCAGAAAAATCTCAAATGTGAAGACAATCTGAGAAGGCATCTTATCTAAATAGATTGTAAACTCCTTGAGGGCAGGGCCTGTTTCATTTTTCTGTTTGTATCATCAGTACTTAGCACAGTGCCTGACAAATATAAAGGGCTTAATAAATTATTATTAATTGATTTTAATTTAATTAGTCAATTAATTGATTGATGGCTTTATTCTTCTTTCAGAAGGAATTTACCTAACATGCTTTCACTCTATCCCATTCTCTAGGAGAACGTGAGTTATTTTTTATGTCATGGACTTCCTTGGCAGTCTGGAGAAGCCCAAGAACTCTTCGGAATAAGTTTTTTTAATGCACAACATAAAATACCTATGTAAACCAAAGCCTATTTGCAAAAGACTGTCTTTATTAGTGGAGGCTGATTACTCAGTACATGAGGACTGGAGCTGACAGAAGCTAGAGTGAAGAGAGATTCTGGTCTTCTGACTTCCAGAAGGAAGATGTGGTTCCAGATGTGTACCTGAAGGGAAAGAAAGACTCTGGGAAGAATCTAATCTTTCTCTCCCTTTAGAAATCTGAAGAGAATCTAGCACCTGGTGTCTTCTTTCTGGAAACCGGAATACTAAGATCTTTCTTCTCTCAAGCTCTTACCAATTCTGCCCCTCACACAGACACCAGGCACTGAGTAATCAGTGGAGGAAAATCTCCATCAAAAGGGAGAATTTTATACATATGGAACTTTGATCCACAGTTTATATGGATAATTACAAAGGAAGCCAATTATATTAACGGAAAGTTTAAAATGTTTTTAAAACAAATTCAAGGAGAATCCAGGTTAAGAACCCTTGCTCTAGGGCCTCTGAAGAGAGAAATTCCACAGTTACCTATTCTAGCATCATATAATAAAATCAGAAAACTTTCCTTTAATCCAACCTGGGTCTCTCTTCTTTCTCTCTAAGCTCCTTTGAGTAACCACACAGATGCCTTTTGTATTGCTAAAGTAAAAGCACATGACCTACCTCTATCTCCCCATCCTGATGATGTAATTTAAGAAGGATCTGAACTAGATCAAAGCAAAGCTCAGCCCCACCAGCTGAGTCACTAATGTGGTCCCTTCCGACACTTTGGATTTTTTTCCCTGAGAGGCCTCCTGTATAAATTCAGACAAGGTCAGGCTCTCTTAGACTTTCAAATCATAATGAAGTCATAACAAAAGATGCAATGGACCATAGCTGTTTATGATTTTTAGCCAAACAGCCTAGAAAGTGTCACAATAGAAGAATAGGCAAAGTAAGAATGGGATGACCAAGAGAGTAGTGGGACATTAGTCCTGTGATGTACACATCTTGGGGAGACTGGGAGATGAGGGTAGGATGGATAAAAAGGGAAGTAGCAACCCTGGATCACTCTAAACCACTCTAAGACTTGAGGCCACATGTGGCCTTCTACATCCTCAAGTACAGCCCTTTGACTGACTCCAAACTTCACAGAAAACAAATCCCCTTAATAAAAGGATTTGTTCTGTAAAATTTGGACTCAGTCAAAACGTGGCACCCAAGGACCTAGAAAGCCACATATGGCCTTGAGGCCACAGGTTCCCCACCCCTGCAGTCTAAACACTACATTTTAAGAGCCAGCATCATGGAAATTAATGTAGGACACTAGATTGGGAGTCAAAAGACAAACCTAAATTCTAACCCTAGTTTTGACACAGGCTAGCCACATGACCTTAAACAAATCACTTAGACTCTCTGGTCTTCAGTTTCTTCACCTGTAAAATGAAGGGATTGGCCCAGATGACCTCAGAGGGCCCTTCCATTTCTAACATGTTAAGATTCCATAAACTTTCCCCATCTTCTTTGTAGATTTCATCACCTTTCAAACAATTAGGAAGCTTTGGATCAGGGTGGGACTGGTAAGGCACTGCCCTTCCATTCCTCAATTTTTCTCTCTATAAAATAGGTGGCCATAACTTATTCATAGACTTAAAGAGCTCAAGTCTCTGCAGTACTTCAGCCCTTTGGAGAAAGCCCTGCATTCATAAACCCAAGGATATTACATATTATTACTGTGTGGAAGATTTCAATCTTATACTCTTTAATTTCTAAACCTTTATGAAACATCTTTCTGTCAATATTTCTAATAGTACCTTGATAGCTACTGGGCTAGTCTACTAGGCTTGTAGCACAAGGCAAACATCCTCCCCCTAACTCTATACAAAACACACACACACACACACGACTTGAGATGCAACTCATCACTTTCTATAGAAAGTGATTCTTTCATGACTATGAAATAGCAACTCTGGAGATTACCCTTCCTAACGGCAAATTTTTCATCAAACCAAATTGGGACCAGGGAAAAGTCATTTGGGGGTCTAGAGGGCTACTCTTTAGAATTCCCTTTTCTTAAAATGGAGAAAGCCCTTCTCCTAGTACATCCCCATCCTTAGGCCCAGAGGGCTGGGGGCCCTGATGTGTCTTTTCTCTACGAGGATTCCTTTTGCTAGGCCAAGAAACATTTGCCCCTTCCAGAAGTACCCAAGCTGTTAATGCAAGGCTTGATTGACACAACCTCCCTCAGACTCCTCTTCCCTCTGATATGAGGGCTGGAGGGGGGAGTACTAAATTCCTCCTAATGCCTTCCGATATAGAGGACAGAAACTGGACTTGGCTCACTCCACTTTGCAACTGTTGCCCTACCTGGTTCCAACTCCATGGAACAAGAATGGTGTCCCATTCCTTCACCCTCCCTCCACACTTTCCTTTCACCTTTTTTTGTGTTGTCTACCTCATTTAGATTATAAGCCCCCTGAGAGCAAGTGCTATCTTTCTTTTTATTTATTGTATCCCCAGCTGTTAGCGCAGTGCGTGGCACGTAGTAGGCACTTGATAAATATTTCTTGGGTTGGATTGTAGGATCTGGATCACTCTCTAGGCAATCGGGTCGTTCCCGCTTCCCACCCTGGGAACTTGAAATTTTGATTGGTAATCACTCAGTCTATTTAGCCCAGCAGCCATGATGCTGCAGCCAGGCTATGCTGCCCTCCTTCTGCCTATCCATCCAGCCTATCTGCTTTCCACCTCAAGTTCGAAGAACATTATTCAAATCAACACTATCATTCCTGGAAATGTATGAGCCCGGTGGCTCCAATTACCTTCCCTTTGACTCCCCAACTCAAACATCCTTCCCAAGCCACCATTCTCCTATGTGTATTGTTTCTCTATTAACATATAAGTCCCTTGAGGGCAGGGGTGGTCTTGCCTTTTTGTACTTTGTATCTCCAGAATTTAGCACTGTGCCTGTTACACGGTAAGAGTTTAATAAATATTTTTTCATTCATTCATTTTTATAGGTTTGTAAAGGACCTCAGAGACCATGTAGAAGCTAGATTATAGACAAGCCCCCTCATTTTACAGAAAAGGAAGCTGAGATCTAGAGGAAGACTTAAATAAGATCACAAAAGTAACAAGTCGCAGAGCCAAGATTTAGAACCAAATCTGCTGATTCCAAATCCACTGCTGGAAATTTCATTTTCTGTTACTACACCTTAGCACAGACTATCTCCCATAGCCTGGAATGCTCTCCTTCCTCGCCTCTCCTGGGATCCCTAGCTCCTTCCACTCAAGGCCTGGCCCACATACCATCTCCTACTTGAAGCCTTTCTTAGTGCCCCACTCACTAGTGTTCCACCTCATCGTCCTCTACTAAAATTACTTTATATTTACCATATTTTTTTTCATTTACTTCTCCGTGTATGTGTTGTTTCACTCAGTAGAACATAAGTGCCCAGTACAAGGCTTAGTTGGCTAATACTGCTTGTTGAATCAAACTAAATTGCCCCCAAAGAATTAGAGAAATCCAGGTAGACTTTAGAAAGGCAGTGAGACTTAAAAAAATTAATTGCTCAGTTCTGAAGCTTACTTTACCAGACAGTTATTCATTCATTGAATAAACATTTATTTAACACGTGTTATAGTCTAAGCACTGTGCTAAATGCTAGGGATACAAATAATGGTCAAAACAAGCAAACAAAACAGTACCTGTCCTCACGGAGATTACATTCTAATATGGGAGACAACATATAAACATATAAGACAGATACAAAGTAAATGGAAAGTGATCTGAAAGAGGATGACATTAGTAGTGGGGGAAGATGGGGAGATTTTGGTAAAAGTCTCTTGCAGAAAGTGGAATTTAAGTTGAGCCTTGAAGGAATCCAGGAATTCTAAGCAGTGGTGGCGAGGATGGAGATCATTCTAGGCATGGGGGACAACCAGACACAGAGTCCTCAGGAGTATAATGTTCAAGAAATAGTAAGAAAGATAGTATAGCAAGATTGTAGAGTACAAGGACAGGGAAGCAAAGTATGACTGGAAATGTAAAAAGGAGCCATGTTGTGAAGGACTTTAAATTCCAAAAAGAGGACTTTATAGTTGATTCTGTGGGTAAAAGGGTGTCACTGGAATTTATTGATTTGAGGGGCAGGGTGATCTGGTTTGGCCTGCCCTTTGGGAAGATCACTTTTTGAACTGAATGGAGGACATTTATCCAGCAAATATTTGTTGAGCTATTATGTGCAACACACTAAGAAATGTACCATAAAGAATTTAAGAAAGTGTAACATATTTTTGTCACCTATTAGAAACTAAAAATTAGTGTAATTGAGAGATTATATCCATCCCATCCATGCCCTGCCAAAAGTATGGCCCTGAAATGGGCCCTTTCCCTAGGAAAACAGGGTCTGCCTGATTGCCAGGCTGCCTGGGACCCATCTGCACAAGATTGTGCAGCAAGATGCCTGGGAAATATTCATCCCATTCATGCCCTGTTGAGAAGTTCCTGGAACGGACCATCACTCCAAGAGGAGGTCTGCAGACCAAAAGATCTACATCTGTTTTTAAAAAATTTCTGTCAATATAAATGAACATTTAAATTCTTTATTAATAATTAATATTCAAATAAAAACAAAATTTTAATTAATTTATTAATTTAATTAGTTTATTAAAGCCTTGGAAAGGTGGAGTTGGTGAATTGGAGGTGGAGCTCAGGATTACCTCCCTGGGAATGAGAATTCAAAGATCTATAATCTTAACATATTTTATAAATATGAATACAATTTTATTAATTATTTAATTAAATTATTTTATTTATATAATCATTTATACATTCCCTGGGCACGCATTATTAATAATTATGGATAAATGTATTAATTGATATGGACATGACACTAATTGATATAACATATTAAAATTAAATATAATTTTAATGAACATATATATGTGTACCAATAACTAGAATATAAGATGATATATAATATATACCAGTGACTATACAAAGAAGTGTTGTGGGAGCTCAAAGAAGGGACAAAGCACTGTGGCCTCCCTTGGTGGATTAGGAAAGGCTTCACAGAGGAGGTGACATTTGAAATGGGCCTTGAAGAATGGTGAAAAATAGTGACAAATGTTGGGGAGGATGTGAAAAAATTGGGACATTTATTCATTGTTGGTAGAACTGTGAAATTATCCAACTATTTTGGCAAATAATCTGGATTTATGCCCAAAGAGTTATTAAACTACCTTTATCTTTTGACCAAACAATACCACTACTTCGTCTATTTCCAAAGATGATTGGGGAAAAGGAAAAGAAGCTATATGTTCTGAAACATTTTTGGCAGCTCACATTGTGGAAGAACTGGAAATTGCAGGGATACTCATCAATTGAGGAATGGCTGAACAAGTTGTGGTATATGATTGGAATGGAATACTTCTGTGCTATAAGAAATGATGAGTTCAATGATTTTAGAAAAACATGGAAAAACTTTCATGAAATAATGAAGAGGAAAATGAGTAGAACCAAGAGAATATTGTATATAGTAACAGCAGTAAAATGACATGATAAAAAAAAGAAATTATAAAGGAAAATTGCTCTGCTATCTCATATCCAGAGCATTAAATAGAATTTGGAAGAATCCCCTGATCACCTCCTAAAGGAGAATCCAAAATGAAAACTCCCAGGAATATTATAGCCAAATTCCATAGCTCCCAGGTTAAGGAGAAAATATGGCAAGCAGCCAGAAAGAAACAATTCAAATATTGTGGAATCATAGTCAGCAGTCTCAAATGTATAGGCAACTAAGTCAAATTTATTGAAAACAAAAGTCATTCCCCAATTGATAAATGGTCAAAAAATATGAATAGGCAGTTTTCAGGAGAAGAAATCAAAGATATCTATAGTCATATTTTAAAATGCTCTAAATCACTTTTGATTAGAGAAAGGCAAATTAAAACAATTCTGAAGCATCACATCACAACTATCAAAAATGACTAATGCTTGAGGGAATGAGGGAAAATAGGTACATTAATGAATTGTTGGTGGAGTAGTGAACCGATCCAATAATTCTGTAGAACAAGCTGGAACTATGCCCCAACGGCTATAAAACTATGCATACCTTTTGAACCAGCAATACCATTATTAATTCTGTACTCCAAAGACATCAAAGAAAAAGGAAAAGGGCCTACATGTACAAAAATATATATAGCAGCTCTTTTTGTAGTGACAAAGAATTGGAAATTGAAGGGATGCTCATCAATTGGGGAATGGCTGAACAAGTTGTAGCATATGTTTGTGATGGAGTACTACTGTGCTATAAGAAATGATGAAGGGGATGGTGTCAGGAAAACATGGGAAGACTTATATGAACTGATGCAAACTGAAGTGAGCAGAACTAGGATATCATTGTGCATAGTAACAGCAATGGTATAATGATGACCAATAGTGACCGGTTGCTCTGATCAATAAAATAATCCAAGATAATTCCAAGGGACTCCAGAGAAAGAACTGATGAACTCTGAATGGAAATTGAAGTATAATTTCCTCATTTTATTTTTAAAATTTCTTTGTGGTATGGCTAATTTGGAAATATGCTTTTCATGATTTCACATGTATAACTAATATATTGTTTGCCTTCTCAGTGGGTAAGGGGAGGGGTGGGAAGGAGGGAGAGAATCTCGAACTCGACATTTAAAAAGAAAAGAATTTAAAATTTTTAAAAAGGGAGCTACTGGAGCTTTTTGAAAAGGGGGTGTGTGTGACATGGTCAGACCTTTAGGAATATTTTATTAGCGGCTAGTGTGAAAGACAGAGGGGAGGGATTTGAAGCAAAGAGAACAATTAGGAGGCTACAGAAATAGAGATGTAACGACAGGCTACACTAGAGCAGTTGTGGTATGAAGGGCACAGAGGTGTGAGATGTTGAAGAATCAACAAGGCTTGGCAACTAATTGAACACAGGGAGGCAAAGAATTGGAAGAACCCAAGAAGACACCTAAGATGAGAACCAAAGTAACTGGAAGCATTGGTGCCCTCTACAGAAATGGGACAGTTAGAAGGCCAGTGTGACAGGGTAAAAAGAGAGAGAATGAACTTGCTTTTGGACAAGCTGAGTTTGAGATGCCTTTGGGACATCTGCTTAGCAGATATATTTAAATGCAGGGTGGTAGCTCAGGATAGAGATGAGAATGGGACATATACATTAGAAAGACATTTGCCTAGAGTTGAAAGTTGACGATGGGAGTTGATGAAACCACAAAAATAATGTAGGAGAGAGAAGAAACAGCATGCTTAGGAAAGAGACCTTGGGTATATCTAGGGGGTAAAGAAAGGGCAAGAAAAGAAACCTACTATGTACCAAGCAGTGTGGTAAGTGCTTTTTACAAATATTATCTCATTTGATCCTCACAACCCTGGGAGGTAGGTGCCGTTAAGATCCCTGTTTTTCAGTTGAGGAAACTAAAGCAGACAGAGATTGAGTGACTTGCCCAGAGCACACAGCTAGTAAGCATCTGCGGCCATATTTGAATTCAGGTCTTCCTGATTCCAGGCCCAGTGCTCTATCCACTGCACCATCTAGTTTCAAGGGCAGGCCATGGTTGATAATCCTACAAAGGAGACTGAGGATTGGTCAGATAGGTAGAAAGAAACCACAACAGAGCAGTGTCACACAAGTCCAGGGAGGAAAGAATGCCCAGAAGGGGCAGGGGGAGGGGGGGGATGGTCAACACTGTCAAGAAGAAAAAGACAGAGGAGACAGATGGAACTGAGAGCGAAGCAAGAGGAAAACCAGACTCGAGCTGTATCTTGGAAACCAAATGGGGAGCGAGGCTCAAAACACTGATAAGTAGTACCAAAAGTAGCAATTAGGTGAAGGATAACGAGGACGAAGCAAAGGCCACTAGATCTGGCAGTCAGGAGGTCATTAGAAACTTCTGAAGTTTCATCCTTAAGGCAGAGCTGGAATTGCAGGCAGTTAAGGAAAGAATAAATGATGAGGGAATAGAAGCAGTACATGTCAATCACTCTTTTAAGATGGCTGGCAGTAAACTGACAAGAGTCATAGATCAGGTGATGGTGAGAGGGGGGCAAATGAACGTTTTCTTTTTCAGCATAAAGGGAACCTAGGCATATTTGAAGGCAGTCAGGAAGGAGCCTGTAGAAAGGGAGGAACTGAAGGTGGTGGAGTGAGAGGGGATGATTGAGAAAGCTATGTTCCAGGGGAGGCCAGAGGGTTTGAGGTTGAGGGCATAAGTGGAAAGAATAACCTTGGAAATGAGAATGCCACCTCTTCCTCTGAGACAAAAGGAAAAGAGGAGATGGTGTTATCACAGACAGGAAGCCAGAGCAATTGATCTGCTGGGCAGAAAGGCTATAATCAACTGCCAACAGCCTAACAAAGGCATCAGCCTCACTTCCCCCATCCTTCCCCCTCCCGTGGGCAGCCAATAAAAAGAGAGATAACTCACGTTTCTAGTCCAGGGTTAAATTGGTTCTTATTCCAGGATTGAGGGCTAGTGAGGAAAAGCCCCAGGGGGAAAAGAAGTGCTGCTCTGGGGAATGTGTTTACCTGGATGACCATCCCTGTGAATTTGTGTTCCCCTGTGTTATGTGTCCCTGGGGAGAAACTCTAGCCCCGGGGTGGGGAACCTGCTGCCCTGAGGCCACCTGTGGCCCTCTAGGTCCTCAAGTGCAGTCCTTTGACTGAATCCAAACTTCATGGAACAAATCCCCTTAATAAAAAGGATTTGTTCTGTAAAACTTGGACTCAGTCAAAAGGTCATACCCAAGGACCTAGAGGGCCACAGGTGGCCTCAGGGCGGCAGGTTCCCCACCCCTGCTCTAGTGCTTTAGACCTGCTACTGATTTTAGGCAGGGCATCCTCCAAAAGGCTGAGCAGTAAAGGTGCTGTCACAAGAAATGCTGTCCCTGCTGCATCCTTAGCAACACCTTCTGAGTCTCCCGGCAGTCAGAGGTTGCAGCAGCCTGATAGACAGATGGACATAGACTAAGTTACAAAGGACATAAGATAAGAAAGAGAGTATTTTAGGGGGAAAAACACTGACTTTGAATTTTGATTCTGATACTTAATAGATATATACTTTCATGAGTGGCTTTATTTCTCTGAGCCTCAATTTTCTCATCTGTAAAATGAAAGGTTTGAACCAGATGATCCTTTCCAGATCTAACATTTTATAAGTCTGAGGGAGCTCATACCTGGTGGTCTAGATTTTCTTGGGCTACATCTAAGCGGCCCAAGAGTCTGAATATCCCCAAGCTCATTAAGATACCATTGTGAGGAGCACGACTGCATTCCCAGGACCTGCCAAACTTTCCAGCCTGCCTCAGACCCAGCCCCAAGTTTGTGCATCTGTACCATGTTCTCCCTGGATGGGTGGTTTCTGTGGGAATCCTAAGTGCCCCAAATCTCTAACATTTGTGGCTTTGAAATCTTCCTCTTATAACAGCCTAGTTCAACATTTGGCAAAGCTAATGTAATATGTGGTACTTGGCATTTTAATTATTTCATCATTTTTTAAGGCAATTCATTATACGAGATGGAAACAAATAAAACTCTGTTTCTGACATTTCTAAGCCTGAACCCTGAACTCTGAGCAATTCTTCCATTTTGAAAATAATGATTTAAGGAGAGCCAGGGTGCATTTCCTCTGAAGAACTGGGCACTGTGCTTAATGGGTTGCAATGAAATCTATGACGCTGTGATGTGAATAGGAGAAGATCCCTAAAGAATATTAAATAGCCCCTTGTGATGTAGCCCATTAAGGGAAATCTTGTCCTCACAGGCCTCAATCAAATTTTCACAGCAATTAGTCTTGCATGGGGTTCGATACATTTCTTAATTATGATACAGCTTTGCACTTGTGCTAGCCCTTTCAGAGAGGGTTAAGGGAACCTTAATTATCTTCCTCTGAGAGAACAGGGGGCTTTGCCCCCATTTTGCTGATGGATAAAGCAAGGGTAATGATGATCTCTCTCCCACCTCTTTCTCCACCCCTCCCCTTCCTCATGCCTACCTGACTGCCCACAATTGGAGAGGGAAGATGAGTCTGGCATTTCCTAAATTGACTGGTTACAAAGCCTGAATCTAATGAATGATTGTCAACTCTTCCTCTTCACCTTAGTCGTGGGAGTCTCTAGAGAGGCAGTGGACTACAATGGAAAGGGATGAATTTGGAATTGGAGAAGAATGGGTTTGAATCTCACCACTGGCTCTTCCTATCTAAGTAACTCAAAGTGAATCCCTTTGGGCCTTAATTTTCTCACCTGAAAATTAAGTAGGATAATATCTATGCCCTCATCCTCACAGGGTAGTTAGGGCAGTTGTGAAGAAAGTAAGTGGACTTGGAGTCAGGAAGACTTAGGTTTAAGTCCCCCCATAGACACAATAGCTGTGTGCACCTGAGCATCTCTCTGTGTCTCAGTTTCCTTATCTTCAAAATGAAAGAGTTAGAGTCAAGGACCTCTAAGGTCCCTTCCAGCTCTAAATACATGATCCTATGACCTTGAAACCCACAGCAATGTGAGCTGCTCTTATATTGAACCAATTAGGCCAGAAAAGGACCTTCAAGTCAGAAAAATGCAAAATGGCACCTTCCTTTGGATAACTGAGCTGTCTGCCGCCCCCATTTTCATTAGACTCTTTCCTAGACTAAAGATTTTGTAAAACCTTTGGGTAAAACTCAGAAAAGGGAGGGGAGGTGAGGGGCAATGAATCGGGTGAAACCATCCTATTATCATAGTCTGTTAAATCCAGATCTCTCAGGCCCCCTCCTTGCTGAATGGAGGCATTTTTGCTAATGAACAGAGACAGAGGAGATAACTAATCCTAATGCAATTACTGTTCACCATTACATTGTTGTGTTTCAGACTCTCTCTGTGAGCCCGCCAGCCCTAGATTGGTGTTTCCAGATGTGCCTGGTCTCCTATCTGAAACATTTTGACAGCTGTATATAGTCCCAGCCCCCCTCCCTCTGTCTACTCCCGGGAAGAATGATCTTTTAAGAGCGTGTCCCCGTGAAGCTTGTCAGAGGTGAAATGAAATCTTAGCAGCTTAGGGGAAGATGGATTCTGCAGGGTTCATTCATTTGCTATTTCCAGAGCAATCCTGAGAAGAAGAAACTCTGACTTCTCTCTCTCTCTCTCTCTCTCTGCACCCTCCCCCCCCCAACCCTGCCTGCCCCTCCCTAGAGGGCCTTACAGTGTTTAAACTGCAGTGAAAAATTATAGCATGCAGGCCTACCCTTCTCCTGGCTGAGTTCTGTCTCTCCCGTGATAGGGGGATGGTTTGCAACACACATGTTCCTTTGTTCGTCTGGACCCCGTGTTATGTTTGCATAGCAGCATGTGGTACCACTAGAGGAAATCGAACCAATACTGAAAGTTCAAGGAACAGCCATTCTCCACTGGGGGGCTAGCGGGGAGGGGTGGGGGAACTGCTGGGCTGGGCAGTGATGAATGGGGATGCAGAGAAACTGCAGGAGAAGCCCAAAGGAAGGTAACTGGTGGGTTAAAGCTGTGGTTGATGAAAGGGACCATATTGGGCAAAATATTCAGACCTAAATCTAGGCAAGTCCTTGATGCTAAACCATGAAGATTTAGATTATAAACATTTTGAGGGCAGGGGTGTCATCTAGCAGCAGGGTAATTTGCATATCTAGGACCTTAAGATCATATGATCTGGAACAAGCAAGAACCTAAGCAGATGATTCCCAGATCTATACAGTTATCACTTCCACACTGAAACTTTCCCCATGAAGGTTTCAATAAATCACAGGTCAGCATAAGATATTAAAATGGGAATTTGGGGGAGTTTTGGAGAAGCTGCAGACAACAGGCAAAGGCCAGCAGATGACACAGAGCCTATGACCAAATACTTAAGCCAAATTTTACAGTAAGGTACTGGAAACACTCCATAAAAGACAAAGGAGAAAAAATCTGGTATGAAGGGAGGGCCAAAAATATTTTACACAAATTTTCCAGATTGTGGGGATACTGCACCCCAATCCCTGCAATGTAGAAGGGATAACTGTACATCCAAGCCCAGTTTCTGCTATATTATAGTCATGCATCTCCAGCTCCAGGGTCAACTAGCTGGCACAATCAATAGAGTGCTGGGCCTGAAGACAGAAAGATTCATCTTCCTGAATTGAAATCTGGCCTCACACACTTAACTTACTAGCTGTGTGACCCAGGGCAAGTCACTTAACCCTGTTTGCCTCAGTTTCCTCATCTGCAAAATAAGCTGGAGAAGGAAATGTCAAACCACTCCAATATCTTTGTCAAGAAAACCCCAAACGGGGTCACAGAGAGTCGGGCATGACTCAACAATAACAATAATTAATCTCCAGCTACTTCTTTGACACAACAAGGTGGAAGTACCATGGCCATCTCCAACTCAATATGTTCAAAACCAAAATCATTCACTGTTCCTCCCAAATCCTTCCCCCTATTGCTGTTGGAAGTACCACCCTCCTCCCAGTCACCCAGGCCTACAAGCCTTGACTTGTCACTCTAAGTTACTCCCCACAGCCCATCCATCGCCTAATCTTGGTGTTTCTATCTTCATATCATCTCTCACAGCTGAATCCTTCTCTCCACTCACACAGTCACAACTCTACCTCGGGACCTCATCCCCTCTGGCCAGGACTATTGCAATCACCTGGTCTCCTTGCCTCAAGCTTCTCCTCTGCCCACCCCCAAATCCATCCTCTGATCAGCTGTCAAGGTGATTTTTCTAAAGTGTAGGTTTGATTGTCACACACACACAAACACACACATACACACATATACATACATATACACACACGCACATGCATGCGCGCACACACACACCCTCCACTGACCTGCTTGGTGAGTTCCAGTGGTTCTCTGTTGCCTCCTGCATCAAATATGAAATATTCTGTTTAGCAGTTAAAGCTTTTCGTAAGTCATCCCCTTCCTACCTTTCCAGGCTTCTGACATCATACACTACTCCCCTCCACACACTTTATGCACCAGTCTACTGGAAATTCCTAGAACATGACCCGAAGCTGTGTCTAGCTGACCAAGTTCAGCCCCTACATTTTGCAGATTGAGGCCCAGATAGAGGAGATGACTTACCTAAGATAATCAGTAGTAGTGTCTGGATACAAACCCCGATCTTATGACTCCACTTGTTGTTGTGGTTGTTGTTGTTGAGTTGTGTCTGACTCTTCATGACCCCATTTGGGGTTTTCTTTGCAAAGATACTGGAGTGGTTTGCCATTTCCTTTCTCCAGCTCATTTTACAGATGAGGAAAATGAGGCAAATAGGGTTAAGTGACTGACTCAGGGTCACACAGCTAATAAGTATCTGAGTCCAGATTTGAACTCAGGTCTGGCTAACTCCAGGCCTGGCTTTCTATCCACTGCACCACCTAGCTGCCCTTTATGACTCCACAACCAGTGCCTAACTGCAAACCTTTAAGAAAATGATGAATATCTCAGATGGGGATGTCTCAGAAGGCAGTGGGAAATTTGCCTGGTGGCCAGTGAGGTATCCTCTGCTAGGGCACAGAGCACGAGAAGAAGAGTCCAGAGCCTCTAGGAACTCAGTCTAGCAGCCTGGCGCCTCGGAGGCTGGTCCAGTAGGCTTTGTATAGTTCATTCCACTTGGAAGATCATGATCAGGACCAGTCCTCAGAAAGATTGTGAAATAGGAAAATCCAGCTTCCAGACCTTTACTCCAACTCCCTCTCTTCCCATTTTTAATGTTAATTTCAAGAGGGTCAGTACCCTCCTCCTGCCACCTAGATGAAGTACTAGGTATATTAATGTAGTGCAGCTCCCAAAGTTGTCCCCACCCAGAACACCCTCTCATGCATCCTGAATCTCTTTCTTACCTCTCACCCCCTTTGAAAAAGTTTTGTTCTGGGCCTCACCACCACCCCACCCCACCCCCACTGCTTTTGAATCCTTTAGGGTCAGTGTGGCTGTCATAGAGAAGCACTGGACTGACAGCCAAAAGACTCCAAGAGTTAAGATTCTGCCACTTGTCAACTGTGTGATAAGGATAGAGTCTAGACCGTTGGTTTCATTGATACGGGAATTTCCTTAATAAGGCCAATTGTCTACCAATATAGGTTGGCACTCTCTGCTACTTTTAGCCTCAGAGAGTTGCTTACTACACTGAGTGGTAAGGGATTTTCCTAGGGTTACACATATGGATACCCCTTCTTACCCAACCCACAGAGGCCTAACCCCAACATAGGCTAAAGAAGGATTCTTTTTGAGAATAATGAATATAATTGTCACTTGCAAATTACTAACACAGCAAAACATTCTGCATCTTCAGTCTTCACAATCACTACAGTACAAGGTCTGACAAGTCCAGATAGAAAGGAATATCCATGAGGAGCATCAGGGATTATCTACTCAGGGGCATGGCTTAGCTCCTATGAGGTCTAAGGCTATCTCTCTGTCTGTTCTGGTTACCATGTAAAGCTGTATGTTCCGTACTGCATTGAAATTTGCCCTTACTTTATAATATACCATGTTGTCCTATGTATGATTGCATTAATACTAGCTGTAAACAGATCTAAGGAGATTGACACAAATTAGGTATCTCTACGTGCATTATACTCTATAGCTGGGTGTTATCTATTAATTTATGTTGCTTCTGATGCATGCTCACTGATGACTCCAGCTAATTTTCCAGGACTACAGATTCCTATGGCAGTGGGAAGTGAAAGTGCTGGGGAGAGTGGAGTTTGAGAATATAGGGAAATTGAGAGTAAAAAAAAAATGGCCAAAATATAGCACCAAAGCAGTCAGGCTTACCTACTATTGATACATCCTTGATAAAGAAAGAAATTTGGGTCAAGTAGGTAAGAATAATGACCTTGCCTCCTTGGGTTACCTTTTGTTCTGATCTAAACTCATTTACAGGCTAAATAGAAAGGATTTTAGGAGCATATGAGTATCTAACCATAAGTTAGTTATCTATAATAGAATGCTTTGATCACTCCTGGGACTTAGGTATAGAAAAGAAAAGATTTAATCATAGCCTAGGTACAATATCCCTGGAGAGTTTGTTAGTTGGGTATGATGGCTATTATTAAAGAGCCATCTGTCCTCCCTCATCAAGGAGAGGTTATAGCCACTATACTCTAGCCAACTGAAGTTGAGTTGCCTTGGGTGGCCCTGAAGGGATGAATCCAAGAGATAATGACAAGGAAGTAGAACTCAGCAGAGCCTACAGTTCCAGAGCAACACTCAAGACTATGAGACAAACAATATGCCAGCGGCAAGAGTCTACATGCCTGGCCATCACCATAGACCAGAGGATGCTACATTCCCAGTTGTCACCACTAGACCAGCTGGGACCAGTAGAGAAGTGTGTCTAATTGAGATACCACACTCAGTAGGGAGTGTGTCTACTGGGAGAAAAACAATTCCATCACTAAAAAAAAAAAACACCAGTGATTCTGCAGCTTCAGAAATGTGAGCTGCCTTTCCCTACACAGTCCCCGTGTGTTGACTTCTCATGCATGATCTCTATGCATGCTCATTGTTCATGCTAATGATGTGTATATTTACCTGACACAGTGCTCAACAGTTGTAGAAGAAATGCTTTGCTGAAAAATTTCTTACTATCCTACTTCACCAAATGCCTTTGCTTTGAACTAATTGTCTTCTGCTTAACTAAAGAAAAAAGGAAACACCTAGGTGGGAGCTCATTGTTTTGAGTGGCTGTGGACCTACAGAGTATCATGAACCTGAACTAATTAGTATCACAGAGTATGGGTTAGGGTCCCACATGTGAGGGAAAGGGTTGGCCCAGGGGCAACATTTGTAAAGAAAGATCTGGCAATGCTATGCAAGATGGATTGGGGAGATGGAGAGAGTGGATGTGGCAAGACCTGTCAGGAGACTATTGTAATCGTCTAGGTAAGAGTTAATTAAAGGTGGTCTAACTAAGACGGTCATAGTGGAAATGGAGAGAAACAGATGATTTTGAGAGACATTACAGAGATAGGATCAATAGGATGTGGGAACTATTTGTGTATGAGTAGAGGAATCTGGAGTCAGAGAAAATGCTAAAGTTTTAAACATGGGGATTGAGTAAATGGTGGCACTGACAGGAATGGTGATCAGAAAGAAGAGCAAATCTGGTGGGGCTGGGGGGAGGAGTAATCTTTGTTTTAAATATGTTGACTTTGATGTGGCAACGGGACATTCAAGTAAAGGTGCCCTGGAGACATTAGCATCTGCAGGTTTGGGTAAAAAGATAGATATGTGGATATAGATATGGCTATAGATATGCAGAGATAGATAGATAGATAGATAGATAGATAGATAGATAGATAGATAGATAGATGTGTGTATATATACAGAGAGAGGGAGAGAGAGAGAGAGAGGGAGAGAGAGGAGAGAGAAGAAGAGAGAGAGAGAAAGAGAGAGAGGCAATAGTTGAAGCCATGAAATTATTTCAAATGTCCAAGGAAGAAATAACAGAGAAAAAAAAGATGTAGGGCCAAAGACAAAGCCTTGGGGAACACCTGATTTGAGGGATTAGGAATAAACTGGGCAGGGGGGAAATGGAAGAAACATAATAAGAGCGGTCAGAGAGGAGAACCAAAAGATTATGGTGTTTCAGTAACTAAGTGAGAACAAGGTACTCAAAAAGAGAGGATTGTCGGCAGTGTGTCAGATGCTGTACAAGATAAAACAGAGAGACAGATGCCCGCTACAAATATTCACCACGATAAGAGAGGAGATCCAGTGCGTAATCCCTAGTAGTCAATGTGGATGGTGAGGTCTTTCAAAATGCTCCAAATGTTTGTGGGTGACATTATACTGTTTGAAACAAATTCTAGAATACTACAGAACCTCCTGGAAGTTATCTATAGAATGCCTTAAAAGATTTTGGACTTAGTATCCACAAAGAAGACCAAATGGATGTTTATTGCCCAGATTATGATGTATCTCAATGGATAACCTATAGTACCTGTCTATCAGTATGTATATCTTAGACAGACAGTACAAATAGACAATGGGTTGAGTGCAAAATTAAATAGGAGAGCAGGCTGAATTGCCCTTAGGAAATGGCAAAGCTAATTTAATGACCCCAAGCTTCTCCTAGAAAGAAAGGTCCATCATTTAAAAAATAACTTTAAATTATATCTTTTAGGTTTTTTTATATCCCCTACATTTACCAGTGTTATTCCTCTCCTAGAAAGCTATCCCTTATACCCAAAAAGCAGGGTTGGAGATGGAAAACAGTTCAGAAAGACTAACCAACATATCCCAAAAGGCTGACATTATATGTAGTTTTCCACGCCCATAGACTGTAACCACAATGCTCACACACAGACACACAGACACACAGACATAGACACACACACACACACACACACACAGACACACACACACACACACCCCTTTTCAAGAAAGCAGGAAGATATGCCTTCTCAGATTTCCCCTTTGGGTTCAAGTTTGGTTGTTATGATTTCAAAGCATTCAGTTCTGATTGCTCCGCCATTGCTCTTTCTCACTACTTTGTTACAGTCGTTGTGTACGTCGTTTTCTGGTTCTGCTTTATTTTAATCAGTTTGTGTAAGTCTTCCCTAGCTTCTCTCATAATCATTGTTTCTTTTGGCTCAGGAATAATCTGTCACGTTTATGTATCACACTTTGTTTAGCCATTCCCCAATTGAGAAAAGTCTATATGGACTTAATGCCAAGATTCTATTGTAATACGGCTACAGGAGATACAACACAACAGTCTCCAAAGAATAAAAATGACTATCACCCAAAGGTCATTGAAGAGAAGCATAGAGTATGTGAACAGGCTACAAAATACAACCAAGGAGGAACCTTAGAGAAAACAGCAAGTTGAGTCAAGTATTTATTAAGCACTATGTGCTAGGCAATGCACTAAGTCTTGGGGATACAAATGCAAGCAGAAAAATGACAATTTCTGCCCTCACAAAACATACATTCTAATGGGGGAGGATAACACATGAAGGGAAGCTAAAAACAGGGAGAGGGTACTCTTATTGGGGTATGGCCCAGAAAGTCCAGAGAGTCAGCAATACAGCCTGGAGTAAGATGAAGATATGACTGGCCTGGGCATCCTCCTTAAAATGGAGGTTCTGGGAGGAATTGGCCAAATCAGAGGAAGAGGCCACAGGAGTAGAGGGTTCTTCCAGTGTGAAAAGTCCAGGGGTAGCATGAACCTCCAGAATGGAGATTTTCAGTGGTATTCAGAGTAGAGAAAACACGGGGAGTCAGGAATATAGTCTGGAGAGGAATCAAAGATATCATCAAGGAACTATACTCTAGGAAGAAAAGGTGGACTGCCATAAGGCTAAAGGAAGGAATGACAGGTGGACAGCTAGAGTGCTGTCCCCTTTAAACTCAGGAAAAATCGACATACACATATACACACATATACATATACGTGTATATATACATATATATGTATATATAGACATATGGTATGTGGGCCTCCTGTGATAGATTTATGTGAGAATATAGGCCAGAGTCACACAGGATGGGCAGGTATGGATGGTTTATGATCTGCATCATTGGAGGGGACATCTAAATCAATGAGACCACAGATTCACTGGACTGTTTGTGTTAATGCCAAAGCCCAGCATGATGCCTTGCACAAGTCAATCTTTAATAAATGTTCATTCATGTGAACTAGTGACAGAAGCCAGACTTCAAGAGGTTGAGGAGAGAAAGTAGATTCATGTGCATAGACAACTTTTTCAAGATGTTTAGTGAAAGAATGGGATAATAGAGGGATAGATTAGAAAGGTCAAGGGCAATTTTTTTTAGGATTGGGGAGAACTTAAGTGTTTTTATAGGAAGATAAAAAGGAGTTGGGGGTAGGGGAGGAGAGTGAGAGACAGAGAGACAGAGATAGACACAGAGACAGAGACAAAGAGACAGGGACACAGAGAGACAGACAGAGATACAGGAAGAATGGAGATACATGAGAGGGGCTGTAACTAATGGAGCAAGGTCCTAGAGGCAGCCTAAGGCAATGGGGGCTTGAAGAGAAAGAAAGCAGCTAAAAAGAGTCACTGTGACTCTTTAATGAGTGGAATGGAAGGGTTTCTAAGTAGTAGTAAGGACTGAGAGGAGGCTGTACACTCTGACTGTATGAATGAAATTAACTTTCTCCAGCGCAGCACAGGAACCCAGAGAAATAGCATGGTGGAGGCTAGCCAGGGCTGGAGATTTGCAGGCTGAGAATAGCTAAAATTAAAGCACAAAGACTTCGAAGGAGGTGGCTAATGCATCATTAAAGTGGTAAGCTCCTTGAGGACAGGCATGCTTTTTCTATTCTTTTATCCCTAGAGCTTGAACTGGAGCACTAGTGCAAAATGTCAGAGCCTTGTATTTGGTATGCCTTTAGTAAAAGCTTGTTGAATTGAAGTGGATGGGGCCAAGGCTGGGCATGGTAGTAAGTGAAGCCAGAATAATGGAGACGAACTGAGAAAACAGAGATGAGCAAATTCTCTCTCTCTCTCTCTCTCTCTGTCTCTCTCTCTCTCTCTGTCTCTGTCTCTCTGTCTCTCTCTCTCTCTGTCTGTCTCCCTCCCTCTCTTTTCCTCTCTCTCTCTCTCTGTCTCTCTCTCTGTCTCTGTCTCTGTCTCTCTCCCTCCCTCTCTCTTCCCCCACCGCTATCGCTATCTCTGTCTCTGTCTCTCTGTCTTGTCTCTCTCTCTCTTTCTGTATCTCTGTCTCTCTGTCTCTCTCTCTCTCTGTCTGTCTCCCTCCCTCTCTTTTCCTCTCTCTCTCTCTCTCTCTGTCTGTCTGTCTCTGTCTCTGTCTCTCTCCCTCCCTCTCTCTTCCCCCACCGCTATCGCTATCTCTGTCTCTGTCTCTCTGTCTTGTCTCTCTCTCTCTTTCTGTATCTCTGTCTCTCTGTCTCTCTGTCTCTCTCTCTCTCTCTCTCTCTCTCTCTCTCTTTCTCATACACACACAGGTAGATATGATATCTATATCTGTGCATGTGTATGTATGTATATATATATATATATATATATATAGGCATATATATCTATTCATGTGCCATGTAATTTTAAATGTCAAAAGACATTTTTGGTAGAAAGAAATTGGAAACAAAGGGAATACACTTTGATTGGGCAATGATTAAATCAAGATATCTGAATGTAACAGAATGTCATTGCACCACAAGAAATGATGAATATGAGAGATTAAGAGTAACACGTTGGGACGCTTCATCCAGCCTTGACATATGAGCTGCGGGGTATGTTCTATCAAGAGCCCACATCAGAATATCAGTGCCTTGTGAGTTGAAATTGGGTTATTTCTGCCTGGTGCATAGTGGTTGTGTAATAAGTACCTGTTGATGGATGAATTGATTGAATGCACAATTCTCAAGAAATGTGGTTGAAGATGGGAACGAGCCCTTAGTATTTAGGCAAAGCCACAGGAACTTGCTTCCTTTCTTGCTGTCACTTCTAACTCTTATCATTTCTTTCCTTAAAATTTACATCAATTGGGGAATGGCTGAACAAGTTGTGGTATTGGGCTATAAGAAATGATGAGCAAGCAGATTTCAGAAAAACCTGGAAAGATTTACATGAACTGATCCTGACTGAAGTGAGCAGAACTAGGAGAACATTGTACATAGCAACAGCAACATTGTGTGATGATCAGCTTTGATAGACTTAGCTGTTCTCAGCAATGCAATGATCCAAGACAGTTCCAAAAGATTCATGATGGAAAATGCTATCCACATCCAGAGAAACAACTATGGAGTCTGAATGCAGACCGAAGCAGACTATTTACTCTTTTTTGTTTGTTTGTTTTTTCTTTCTTTCTCATGTTTTTTTTTTCCTTTCATCCTGATTCTTCTTTCACAACATGACTAATGTGGAAATATGTTTAATATGATTGTATATGTATAGCCTATATCAGATTGCATGATGTCATGGGCAGTGGGGAAGGGGGGGCAGAAAAAATTAGAATTCAAAATCTTATAAAAGTTAATATTGAAAACTATCTTTACATGTAATTGGAAAAAAATAAAATTCTATTAAGTAGGGGAGGGAGAGGAATAAAAAGTATCCATCCAAAAAAAAAATTTTAAAGAGGTTTAAAAAAGAAAAGAAAGATCCCTGGTGTCTATTTTGCCTGTACTTCATTTTTGTAGGCTAGCACCTTTGATAAAAGGAAGGAAACATTAGTTGAGAAGAACCATTATGAGCTGTGTGACCTGCACTACGTGTTTGCACTATCCTGATATGTTTTGAGAGCTTCCTATGTACTCCTGCATCTGCTGAATACACAAATTTATGTTTATTAGTTGTCAACAGACCAGGCATCTGCATTTGAGGGATCCATTCAGTGATGTATCATTGGTGCTTTAACCGCCCACTGGAGGTTATTCAGAGGTTCCCCCAGAAAAGATGGCACACGTGCCTGACTGCAGACTAACTCTGGGCTACCTGGACCATGGAGGAGAAAATGGCAGATTGATAGTATCACAAAACGGAATCAGGAGATCTGGGTTCTAGTACTGATTCTGACACTAACTAGCTGTACGCTAATCTTTCAATGTCACTGAGCCTCCATTTGTTTCCTCCTCTGCAAAATGAAGGAATTGTAAGGAAGTCAAAGACAGACTCTTTCTCTACTGAAATATTCATAGAGTCATTTTTTTTTGTTCTAGTAAGAAACTAGAAACAATGGTTGCCCTTCCATTGAGGACCATGTGAACAAATTGTGGTATATGAATAATAGTATAGAATAGCATCTGCTACATGGTAAGAAATTAGGATTGTGAGGATTTCTGAGAAACATGGGAAGACTTGTAAGAACTAAAGCAGAGAGAAATAAGCAGAACCAAGAAAATGATTCATGAGACAAATACAACAGCGTAAACGAAAAAACTCTCAAACAAAGTTAAACCCTGGGTAATTAATCATGATGGTTGATCCTGGCCCTAAAGAAGAAACAGGGGAATGTATCTTCTTCCTTTCAGTAGATAGGTGTGGGGCTCTGGGTGTAAAATGTTGAATATACAGTCAGATAGTATTACTGTGTCAGTGAGTTTTATTCAACTTTTTATTTATTACAAAGGAAGACTCATTGGATGGCGGACAAAGTGGAAGCTATATAAGTTTAGAAATGACAATGACATAAAAACAAAAAGGTATAAATAAAACGTATTAACAAAATCGCAGTAAGTCAAGGGGATGGGACTAAAAGATCTCATGGCCCTTGGAGCTCTGAAATTCTATTTTTCCATCCTTGCCCTGCCCATCCTTCTTATCTCTGTTGTATGGTTCAGACTTGGATCATCTTAGACCCTGTTCCCAGTGACTCTTTCCTTCCACCAGTTCACAGTTCTGTTTTTCCATCCAATCTCCACCCAGATCCTAGCTGCTGCTACATCAAAAGGCCAAGAAGCAATCCTTCACTTTCTATGTTGTCCCCTCTCTATCCATAGTGCACTACCCCTACCACTACTCCCCACTCCCCCAGGCTCCAAAAGGACACATTCCTGAATTCCTTTCTTAGAAGGCGTTGCTGTTTCTCATTTCTATCCACACCTGGGAATTTCAGGCTATTATTTAATTTCCTCCCTGGTCTCTCCTACCCTCAATTCCTTACCCCCCACAGAAGGTCTATTACATTGGACTCCTGGAGGAGATACTTTGTTTGGATTGCCCAGCCCCCCCCCTTCCCTTTTCTTTCCTCTGGCTGAATCTCTTCTCCTGAAAACAAGACCTAGCAAGGAAGTAATTTATTGGGATTACTTGGTTTCCTTTTCCAACATAGCTTCCTTTTGCCCCAAAAGATGAGTATCCAATGCAATTCTTCAGGTTTTTCCTCTTTCTTTCTAAATCTAGGATCCAGAATTACCCCTTCTGCTAAAGTTCTCCTCCCATTCCTCCATCCTAGTGTGAAGTCATGCTTTTCCCCATACTGAACATCTTCAAGCAAAGCCTAAGGTATGCTATAGAAAGTCTCGTTTTTAAAATATGTTTTGGACTAGATGGGTGCTAAGGTCTCATGAGTTGCATAACCTCTCCAAGATTCAGTTTGCTTATGAAAGCAATGGTTTTCTGTATTAGCAAAGAACTCAGGTCTTCTGATTGCCTTGTTCAGAATATCAGCAGAGTCTCTTCGGTAAAATGGTGATAACTTTAATTCTCAGATTTTACCAAGAAATGTCCCTCACTCTACAAATGTGGAAACTGACACTCAGAAAGTGGAGTGGACCTGCTCCGTTGGTTGGTTAGTTAGTTAGCTCATATGGGTATTAAGTTTCAGAGGATTCAATTAGTTCTTCTCATTCCAAGTCCAGAGTGCTGAACTTGGAGTCAGTAGTATCAAATCCTAACTCCTACACTTAATAGCTGTGTTATCAGAAGCAAATCGCTTCATTCCTCTGAATCCCAGTTTCCTCATCTTTGAAATACAGATAAAATTGCTTTTTGTATCTATAGTACCTACTTCACAGAGTTGTTATACGGACCAAGAAAGATAGTGTATGAAAAGTACTTTCCTGTCTTTAACTTATTATTTTATTTATTTATATATTTGTATTTATTTATACGTTATTTATTAATTTATTATTATACCAATTCCAAAATTCAGTGTTGTGGAGGATCTTGGGCTCTCCAAGGCTATGGTGATGCTGTATATCTTCTCAAAAGTTCAGCCTGGCCAGAAAGAGTTTGAGTATGAGCCTAGCAATGGACTATAAGTCTATCAAGGACCATTCCAGCCAAATTCTGAGGGAATTAGCCCCAGAAGGTTGACTAGGTGAATTTTTTCAACCATGCAGATCCCCAGATATTATTGTAGTACCCCCACCCCCACCCCACTCCCACCCACAGGATACTCTCCCAAACCTGCCTCTGCAATTTTTACTGACTACTCTGAATTCTGCCTTCTAGAGCCATGCACAGCAAGTCTGATATAATGATCTTCTCAATTTAGTCCCAACCTATTTTCTAAGGCTGATTACATGTGACTCCGCCCCGCCCCCAGTTTACGTTTTAACCATCTTAGACTGCTTGCTATTACCTCAATGCAGCATTCAATCTCCTGCCTCCATGCATTTGCATTGGCTGTGCCCTATGCTTAGAATGCTCTCTTGCCTCACCTCTTGGAATCCCAGACTGTTCAAGATTCAACTTAAATGCCACCTCCTACAAGAAGTCTTTCTTTTTTCTTCCACTTTCAAGTAACGTTTCCCTCTCACAGAAAATGCTTTGTATTTGTTACATCTATTTTATAATCATTTATCAGTACTTCTCTAGCACCACACTCCAATCAAGTAGAATTAAAGTTCCTTCAGAGCATAGAATATTGTGCTTTTGTCTTTGCATCCCCAGGGCCTAGCACCGGGCCTGACACACAGTAGGTACTTAATGAATGCTCGTTGAATTGAACTAACAATGAAATCATTGCCTGAATCAAGGCAAAAGTGAGGGGTTTTATCCAAATCACCTAGATAATTTGTAGATGTCTAATGATGAATATCATTAGCTCGCAGATCTCCATTAGCTGCAAAAATAAATGGGAATAATGAAACTATGGACAGCGCAAAATAGTCATAGATTACATTTTAACATAAAAATGATAGCTTTAAAGTTATAATGTACTTTACATACATTATGATATTTAACCCTCATAAAACCCTATGAGGTAGTGAAGTTGGCTAGCATTTATTAAATATCAATTATTTGCCAAGCCCTGAGGATACAAAGAAAGGCAAAAGGCAGTCTGTGTTTTCAGAAAGTTCACAGTCTAATGGGGGAATAGCATCTAAACAATATTGTACAAACAAGCTAAATACAGGAGAAATTGAAGATAGTCTCATAAAGAAGGTGCTACCCACTAAAGGAGACTGAGAAAGGCTTCTTGTAAAAGGTGAAAATTTAGCTGAGACTTGAAGGAAGCCAGGGAAGATAAGAGAGAGAGACAGAGACAGACAGACAGAAAGTGACAGACAGAGAGAGAGTGACACAGAGAGAGTGACAGAGAGACACAGACAGACAGAGACACAGAGAGAGACAGACAGAAGGAGACAGAGAGAGACAGAGAGAGATTTCCAGGAGTGGAGCAGAGCCATTGAAAAGGCCCAGAGTTGGGAGATGGATTATCCCATGTGAGAAACAGTAAAAGGCCAGTGTCATTGGATCAAAAAAGTATATGGAGAAGGAGCAAGGTATAAGAATATTGGAAAACTAGTAAATACCATGTTATGAAGGACTTTAAAAGACAAATAGAAGATTTGTTATTGGAGGTTGGAGATAATAGGGAGCAATTGAAGTTCATTGAATGGGAGGGGGTTGGGGGGAGTGGTGACATGATCAGACCTGTGCATTAGGAAAACCACTTTGTCAGCTGAGTGAAAGATGGACTGGAGAGGGGAGAGACGAGTTAGGAGGCCAACTAGCAGGCTATTACAGTAGTCCAGGTGTGAAGTGAAGAAAGCCTGATCTAAGATGGTAGCAGTGTCAGAGGAAAGAAGAGGGTATATATGGAAGATGTTATAAAGGTAGAATTGACAGAACTTAACAATTACTAGGATAAACGGAATGAGAGAAAGAAAGGAGTAAAGGAGGACAACTAGGTTGTGAGCCTGGGTGACCGGGAAGATGATGGTACCTTTGACAACAATAGAGATGTTACAAAGGAGGGGAAGTTTAGAGGCAGGGATGTGAGGAGATAAAGAGTTAAGTTCTAAACATGTTGAGTTTAAGATATCTACAAGATATCCAACTTGAGGTGTCCAATAGGCAATTGGAGATGTCAGACTGAGGGTCAGAAGTTAGGGCTGGATAAATAAATATGAGAATTATCTGCATTAATTGAATCCATGGGTGCTGATAAGATCACCATGTACAATGGTATATAGAGAGAAGAAAAAAGGCCCCAAGACAGAACCTTAGGGTACACCCATGCCTAGCAAGCATGACATGGTTAAAGATCCAGTGAAGGATACTGAGAGGGAGACTGAGCAGTCAGACAGGTAGGAGATGAAACAAGTAGGAGGTAAGTAGTATCATCCATTTCACAGATGAAAAAACTGAGGTTAGGACTTGCCAAAGGTTTCATAGCTAGTCAGTGACAGATAGAACTTTAAACTGTGGTTTCTGGCTCGGTCTCATGCTTTTTTCCACTATATCATGCAGAGGATCCAATGGAAAAGAACCTTGTTCGCTCTGGAATCAAGCAGGACTGAGTTCAAGGCCCACGACTGCCACTGACTACTTCTGTGACCTCCAACAAGTCACTTCACTGGGCTCTAAATCTAGGATCTTCTTAAAGGAACATGCCACAGAAATTTTTGTTGCTGTTCAATCATTTTTCAGTCATGCCCTACTCTTTCTGACCCCATTTGGGGATTTCTTGGCAAAGATGCTGGAGTGGTTTGCCATCTCTCTCTCCAGCCATTTTACATATGAAGAGCCGAGGCAAACAGGGTTAAGTGACTTGCCCAGGGTCACACAGCTAGTATCTGAGGCCAGATTGGAACTCATGAAAATGAGACTTCCTACTTCCAAGCCCAGTGCTCTGTGCACTGTGGTGTCAGCTTGCTGCCACACAAGTGAGGACCTGCAATCTCTGACTCCTGATGCATCTTGGTAAATGTACAAATCATCATTTGCAGCATAAGATTGTAGATCTAGAACCCGGGGAGTGGGGGTGGAGGGGTAGTTTGGTCCAATTCCCTCATTCTGTAGATGAGTAAACGGAGGCACAGAGAGGTTAAATGACTTGCCTCAGGTCACTCAGGTAATACATATCAGAGGCAACATTTGAATGCAGGTCTTCTAACAACAGACCCAGGGCTCTTTCCACTGCACTGTGCAGATTTGCCTTCCTAATTTTGTTTTGCTTAGTCTATATTAAAATGAGTTTGCATTCCCCAAATCCAAATGTATACGCATAAGCAATGAAGGGTAGCTACCCAAAAGCATGTAGGTATGGGACTAGAGAATGCCATGGATAATCCACAAAGTAGTTAATTGAGATAGATAACTGTTGTTTGATCCTTTCAGTTTCGTCCGGCTCTCCATGACCTCATTTGGGGTTTTCCTGGCAAAGCTACTGGAGTGGTTTGCCATTTCCTTCTCCAGCTCATTTTACAGATGAGGAAACTGAGGCAAACAGGGTTAAGTGACTTGCCCAGGGTCACACAGCTAGCACGTGTCTGAGGCCAGATCGGAGCTCATGAAGAGGAGTCTTCCTGAGACTTCAGACCCAATACTCCATCTATTATGCCACCTAACTGGCCTGAGTGGACTTCAAATATAGCTTATCTTTACTTAGTACCTTCATTTTCAAAAGCCATCCTCATTTATCCTCTTAACTCTACAAGGCTTAGTAGATATTATTATTTCCATTGTTAGAGGGAAGAATGCTGACCTTGAACAAATCACTGCCCTAAGCCTCTGCTTTCTTATCTACACAATGATAAGGGCAGACTAGATGAGCCCTAAGCTCTTTTCCAGTTCCATACCAGTCTGTGATTTCCATATTAAGTAAAGTGTCCAGAATTCTACAGCAAACCATTGATGATTTCAGGGTTCAAAACCAGATTCTTTACTTTGAGGCCAATGCTGAAAGCACAAGGTGTTAAGGACACCTTCCCACTTAAGAAAGCATACTTACACAGTATGCCAGTTTGGGATAAAAATGAAAGCCTGTTGAAAATCAGAAATTGTATCCAGCTTATTAAATTTTTTTTTTGCCTATATAACTCAACAGACCTGGAGTCAGAAAGGAGTATCACTCCAACCAGAGAGAGGGATCAAGGGGGAGGGAGTGAATGAGTGAGTGCAAGTGTTTCTATTCATCTTTTGAATAGTCTTTTCACCACTTTCGTGCAGAACCTGGAGCTGGATTCATCTGGAAGGCACTCAGATGGTAAACATGTGTTGTAGGAAGTTAATGGTATAGAATTGAAAGAGAGTGTCTCTCATGATTGGGTTACATTTTCTAAAAGAGAAAACCACTCAATTTGAGCCTCAAATAAGCCCTGCTCTTTTCAGCTGCCAGTCTGCTGAGTTCCACACTGGGGGCCTGGAAGCCAGAGAGCTCCTTTTACCCAAACACAAAGCTAGACTCTTCAGGAGGATAACAAGCTCCAAGGTCCTCTTTAGAAACCTCTACTCCACTGAATTCTATAAACATTTATCTGGCTCCTACTGTGTTCAAGGCACCTGTGTCTGACACTGGGAAGTCAAAGACCCAAACAAAATCATTCCTGCCCTCAAGGAGCTTATATTCTACTTAGATATATAAAGAGAAAAATTAATGCACGGTAATTTGTGGAGGAAGAGAATACTAAAATGCGAGAAAAATCAGAGAAAACTTCACGGAAGAAGTAGCATCTCAGTTAAGACTCAAAGAAGACTCCAAAGGACAGAGAATGAGAAAAGGCTCACCAGAAAGGAAGTGATTTGCCAAAAGTCACATAGCTCTGTGGGAAGCCCCTGGACTCCAGCTGTCTTGAATATATGGAGGAAAGAAGGCCAGGCCTTAACTTCTTTCAAGGTTCAGCTCAGGTGTCACCTACTACAAAAAAAGCCTTCCTGCTTCCTTCATGCCCCGTCCTTCCTTAGTGCTCCCTCCTCTTCAAATTATCTTTTATATACTTATCTGTTTATACATTGGAACCAGTTTTGCAGGAAGAGTGATAGGGAATCAATCCATTAAGCATATACATGGTTTCCTATGTAGGCAATCTGAGGGCCAGCTTGAGAGGAGATGACACAAATTCTTGGCAGACCTAGTCAGCATGGTTTTGTGACTTTCTCCATTAGGGTTCAACACCTTGGGAGTAGAAGCCAAAAGATAAATGGTGGGGGGAGACCTAGAGTTGAGGGAATTCCATAAGTTTAAAAGGAGAGAAGCAGCATGGAAAAGTATTGGGGAAAACAATGAGTTTGAAATCAGAAAACTGGGGTTCAAATCCTGGCTCTGTCATTTACTATATGTGTGACCTTGAGGAAGCCATTTTAACTCTTTAGGTCTCAGTTTCCTTATGTGTAAAATGGAGAGTTGGACCTGATGAGCTCTAAGTACCCCATCAGGTCCTATAAGGTCCTCTTGCAGCTCTAACCCTATGATTCTAAAACCTATGATCAGAGGGTAGAATTCCAGTGTCCAACATCATGGCAATGGTATATTTATAGGTTATCATGAAGTCAAAAGTAGAGGCTAATGCGATAGAAGTAGGAGATCATGGAAACTCATGAGGTTGAACTGGGAGGTCAGAATGCTGAAAAGGACATCAAAGAGAACACCAAAGCCCTTATGGATGAGGGCAGTGTTTGAAGTAGCGAAGAAGACCTTGGGCCAGGTGCAAACTCCTTGGTGTAGTAGGGAGTGTGAGCTAGAGGCTCATAGATTCCAGTCTTTGGGATTTGGACAGGGAAAATGAAGGTAAGGGATTGTAAATCCAAAGAAGATCAATGATGACAGCAGAGGGAGAGTGCAAAGGTGGTAGTAGGAGGAGATCTGAATGGGGAAAGAGGTCTCCAGTTCTCCCAATCCCTTCTTTCTGCCATTCCTTTATATTACTCCAGCCCCTCTTCCTGCCTGAACAACAAGTAGAACTAAAGGCAAAAAATAACAACAGAGGCCATTTTGTTCTGTGGTGCATCATCTCTCCCCCTGCCTTCCTATACTAGCCATTGTCAAATCTGTGTCCCTATTTACGAAGTGAAGACTACGGCAATTTCCCAGTGTAGGAGAGGGAGGGAGGCAAGTGCTTTTAGCTCCATCTGTTCTAGTTCCTCCCCACCCCCCCTCCATGAATTATCCAAAAAATTACCTCAGTCCTCTACTTCTCTTTGCGTGGGTTGATGCAGTCACAGTTATTGGGGGAATACAGCATTTAGTTCTTCCTAAAGCCTAGTTACCAAAACTTCTCCCAAAGACTGAAATCTTTACATCCATGGTGGCCAGGAAGAGTTATGGTAAAATAGGTTTTCACAGTGAATCCACCTTTTGCCATGTCAGATCTTCTGTGAGTAGACAGTATCCAAAGGCAAAATCCTTATATCAACAAGCCAACTTAGCAGGGACTGACATTGACCTTTATATGAATCCTCGAGATGATTTAAGATTTTTATATATTTATCTTGACCATTATCTTGGGGGTTTTTTTGGAGGGAGGAAGGCAGGGCAATTGGAGTTAAGTGACTTGCCCAAGGTCACACAGCTAGTAAGTGCATCAAACGTCTGAGGTCGTATTGGAACTCAGGTACTCCCGACTCCAGAGCTGGTGCTGTACTCACTGTGCCACCTAGCTGCCCCCTTGACCATTATCTTGAGAAGCAGTAAGTACACGGTAGTGAATAATCCTCTAGCCTCATAGCCAGGAAGACCTGGATTCAAGTCTTGCCCATGTTGTATATGAGCTGTGTAACCCTGGGCAAGTCATTAACTCCTCAGTCTTCCAAAGGACTCTCTGAAATTGTAAATTACAAACAAGTTACTGAGGAAGTTCTTTGTTGTTTTTCAGTCATTTCAGTTGTGTCTGATTCTTCACGACCTATTTGGGATTTTCTTGATGAAGATATTAAAGTGGTTTGCCGTTTCCTTCTCCAGCTTATTTTACAGATGAGGAAACTGAGGCAAAGAGGGTTAAGTGACTTGCCCAGGGTCACATAGCTAATGTCTGAGGTCAGATTTGAACTCAGAAAGATAAATTCCAAGCCTGGAGATCTATCCACTGCACCCCCCCCAAAAAAATATTGTCCAATGGCATAGTTTAAATTATATTTATGATTCCCTATTGAAAGATTGGCCATTTTCTTCCTCATACAGTCATTGATCTGTCCATCCATGCATTAATCCATATCCCTAAACCCCAGTGACAGTTGACAGAGAGATTAACAGCTCACTTATCCAGAGACCCCTTTTCTGACATCTGTAGCAAACTAAACCACTGCTTACAAGTAAGTCCAAAAGGCCTCTACAGGTCAAACCAGATGTCACAGATGTACTCTGCCTGTGGAAGGTCTCCCCTCACTCAGTGAAATATCTCTGGCACTTTTCTTTATCTGATTCCAAGCCACAGACAAGAAAGAGAAGGAAGGAAGAGGAGACAGCACCAGAAGGGGCACGGATGGCCACCTGAAATGACAGTGACAGTGAGGGAGGACACAAAAATTACGCAAGACATCACTGTGATGAAAACATCACTTTCATCTAATTAATGTTTATAATGATAACACAGATTCATTTAAAAATTCTGTTCCGACATCCTATTTTAGAAGGTAGGAAAATATGAAATATTTTTAGAAAGGTTTCTATCAGGAATGATTAATACTTTTTACTTTTTAAAAGTTGTGGCCCTTAAAGAAATAAGCTTTGGTTACCAAGAAAATTTACTAATATAAACCAATTTTAGTTAATGCTTTATTATATATACACACACATATGCACACACACACATACACCAGCCATCTTCGCTCCTCTCTCCACAAGGGTAACCATGACTTTCACTCTTCTGGCCAAAAATTAGCCAAAAGGAGCAAAGAAACCCAGGAAAGCACGACCGGTATACTATGAAGATGACAATCTTGATCCAACAAAGAAGGTTTTAGGGAAACTGTTGTGTCAGCTTGTTCCAGAAAGGCTGATTGTTAAATTTTCAGTGTGAACATTTACACCTCAAAATTGTCAGAAGCTACAAACCAGGGTTTGATTGGTTGTTTTGCTGATTGTCTAGATTAAGAAAGTGATGTAGAAAATGTTAATAATACAGATTAAACTTAAAAGAGTGTAATGAATAATTTTTCCCAGAAAGCCAGTTGTTAAACATTTACCAGCCACACTGTAGTGTGTAGGTGACAGTTAAAGGAAAAATTGTTCTCTGCTATATATTCTGAAATGCAGTTTGAAATTACATGAGAAAAGTCACTAAATGTCCATGCCCTTTGATCTAGAAATCCCATTATTTTGCATATATCTCTCAGAGATGGGGAACCTGCAGCCTCAAGGCCACATGTTACCCTCTAGGTCCTCAAGTGCAGCCCTTTGGCTGAATCCAGACTTGACAGAACAAATCCCCTTTGTCCTGGGAAGTTTGGATTCAGTCAAAGGGCCACACTAGAGGGCCACATGTGGCCTTAAGTCCACAGGTTCCCCACCCCTGATAGATCAAAAATAGGCCCCATATAGTCACATAGCATGTTTTGCAGAAGCAAAAAATTGGAAACAAAGTGGATGCACCTATATTGGGTAAATGGGTGAACAAACTGTGCCATTTGAAAGGTAATAGAATGATATTGTGTTTTAAAAATGATGAATGTGATCTTCACCGCGGCGGAAGCAAGACGAGCGTGTCCGAGTCGCCACCATGCAGCTGTTTGTTCGCGCGCAGGCTCTGCACACCCTCGAGGTGACCGGGCAGGAGACCGTCGCCCAGATCAAGGCCCATGTGGCGTCTCTGGAGGGCATCGCCCCCGAGGATCAGGTCCTGCTCCTAGGTGGCTCCCCGCTGGAGGATGAAGCGGTCTTAGGGCAGTGCGGGGTGGAGCCCCTGTCCACCCTGGAAGTGGCTGGCCGCATGCTAGGAGGTAAAGTCCATGGCTCTCTGGCCCGAGCTGGAAAAGTGAGGGGTCAGACTCCCAAGGTGGCCAAGCAGGAGAAGAAGAAGAAGAAGACTGGGCGTGCTAAGAGGAGGATGCAGTACAACCGACGCTTTGTCAATGTAGTGCCCACCTTTGGAAAGAAGAAGGGTCCCAATGCCAACTCCTAATCCCCTGGTACTTTCCCTAATAAAGCCGCTATGACTCTAAAAAAAAAAATGATGAATGTGAGAAAAATCAGCAAAAACATTGGGAAGACTTCTATGAACTGATGCAGAGTGAAGTAAGCAGAAGCAGGAGAACTAACTACACAATGACTGCAACAAAATAAATGAAAACAGAACGAAAAGGTAGAAAAACTCAAATACATAGATTTGGAGCTACAGGGGACCTCAGAGGCCATCTAGTCTAGTCACCTCATCATACAGAAGAAGAAACTGGGGTCATCAAGGTTAAGTGACTTGCCCAGGGTCACACAGCTAGTATGTATCTGAGGCCATATTTCAACTCAGATCTTCCTGACTCCAAACCTGTACCACCTAGCTGCCCATTGGCACATAATAGGCACTTAATATATGCTTATTGGCAATCTCTCAAATTGCAATGATTGGAGAATAAACGAAACATTCCTCCCTCCTATCCAAAGAGGAGGTTTACAGGGGCAGATGCTTTGCATACTGTCATATGTGAATATAGTAAGTAATATAGTTAGTAAATTCTGCTTAATTCTTCTTTTCTTTCTTAACAAGAAAAGATACCAAAAGAGATGGAAAGGATACATTGGAAAATAACTATAGTGTAAAAAAAAGCATCAATAAAACTTTTTTTAAGGTGGGGGAGTAGATATCTGTGTTATAAGGGTTTATGAACCCAACAAAAGAAAATTTCTTAACTCTCTATTCTCCTTTGGCTTATAGAAACATTTCTTACTTCCAAAGAGGATTTCACTTATTCTTTTCCAATTCAGATGGTTCAGCTGCATCAGAAATTCCAAAGGCAAAAGGTACTGTTAGACCTTCCAGGGCCTCATGAGCAAAACTTAGGTGTGGTAAGAAAATCTCATGTAAAGGACATGAGCACATTTTTCCCCAGGTCATAACTGAGCCAACAGCATTTCCCTTTCCAATTAACAAAGACTTCTCTTGATAAAGAGAAATATAGGTTTTCCATATGCTTTCCCAAAGCCTGAGAAAATTACACGGGAGGAAAAAATGTAGGCATATCTATAGTTTTACTTCCGTCATTAAATAATTGAATACCTTAGGAAATCACAGTGAATACTGGGCTTGAAAGAAGCAGTATAGTGAGGGGTAATATGGGACCACTGGACACGGATGAGTCGAGAATCTAAAGATCCAATTCTTTTCCACTACACCCTTCGATGTATTATTTGGGAGCCTACTCTTCTTTTTCCAGCAGTGTAGAAGCTTCCCAGAGACAAACGTTATAGAACCTTTAAAAATTAGTTCAAAAATATCACCTCCCTACATGAAACCTTTGTTGATCTCCCTCCCCTCCCCCCCAGCTACTAGAGCCTCACCCCTAGAAAAAATTACCATGTATTTATTTTCTCTATACTTATACACATATATGTCTTCTCTCATAATAGGATTTAAGCCCTTTGAAGGCAAAGATTACTTCATTTTTGTCTTTGCATGTGTAGTATACTGTCTGGCCCATAGCAGACAATAAATCATTGAGCTAGAAGGGACCTTAGAGAGCCATCTACTCTAACCCTCTAATTTTGCAATAAAGAAACTGAGGTACAGAGAAGTTAAGTGACTCTCTTACACAGTAAATAATAGAGCCAGGTTTTGAAACCAGGTCCTCTGATACCAAATACAGTATCATTGTTTTGCGGTTTTTTTGTTTCTTTTTTTTTTAAACCCTGTACCACACCTTCATAGATATCCTTCAGCTGTGCAGAATTGGCTGAAGAGAAATGCATGGGTAATTGTATTTTGGTGAACTGGTGCTTGAGTATTAGCTGTTTCTCATGGACAACAATTCAATTCACTAAACATATATTGAGTTCCTCCTGTGTGCAAGGCATTGGAAATACAGAAGGCAAAAGCAAAAGCGGTCCCTGCCTTCAAAGAGTTTCCCTTCTACTGAGGCAATCAAACACATGACTACAGTTAAGTCAATCCAAAGCGTGTGCACAGTAATATAAAGAGATTTCAAGAGGGAGGAAGGAGGCCTAAGAAAGGGCTTTATCAGGGTCACTTATTTCATCTGGCCCCACTGTGAGGATGCTAGGGACTTGAGGATCCTCAACCTCAAGCAGGTAGTCGTGGCCAAGTAGCCACAGCAGCATCTCCAGAACTTTACAAGCCTCCCGTCTACCTTTGTTTCTGGATATACTGCTGATTCCTGGTGGTTCGCATAAGCTCAGCCAATATGTATGCTCTTCCTTGCAGTTACAGTAACCTGTGTAAAGGGGCATGGGTAGGGGGAGGGATGTGGCTATACTAGAAACTTAGGCAAAGTTCAAATTCAATTAAACAGGTGAAGTGGGGTTAGTGGGGAGGGTGGGGAGACTTATTTCATTCCTGATAGCTCCTGGACTACCTCCTTTAATGCCACTAATGATCCTGTTAGCTTAATGACTCTGTCGCAATTAAAGTCATACTGGTTAAGTATTGTGAATTACATTTTGCTTGTTAGTGTCTGCCTTTGATACAACATAATAGCCAGTAATCTCTTTTACATCATAACTCATTTTAAATATTCCTTTTCCGTATCTGTTCTTCCTCAAGTAATTTATTACCTGGTCCTGCTAAGAAGTATAATAAAAAGAAAGTTAAGACCTAAATACTCTTCCAGAGTCTTTTAGTAGGTGCAAAGGACAAGGGGATTTTCTAATTGGCTCTCTGAAAAATGGGAGGTTGGCAACCAGTGGATTAAACTAGACTAGTTATTCCATGTGAAAATATTAATTTTATGTCACTTCCCTGCTCTTCCTCCTCTTGGACAAAAAAAAATCAACAAAGGCCAAAGCTAAGACTCTATTGGAAAAGTAAAGGAGCTGGGGAGATGACACAGAAGAGTAAGGTAATTATCCAGATAAATTAGGGAAATACACACTCAGACATATAGATAGATAGGTATACCCGATATATATGTATATGTTGTATTGGTGTTCATATTATACATACATATGTATTATAATATATACTATTTGTATTTATGTAGATATATCCTTGCATGTTTATATATGTATTTTGTATCTTGATATTTTCTATTTATACATATACATAATATGTGTGTTTGTGTGTGTGTGCAAAGGGCACACAGATTAGCTGAATAATCTGGATAATTGTCCCAATTGATAATTAAACTGCCCAAAGGAAACAGGACTTTGCAAAAAATCTGTCAAATGTGACCAATATCAACCATTTGGATAATTAAGGCAAATATAGTCATTTCCCTCCCCCAACACACACACAGAGTCCTTTTTTCCCCTTCCTCTCACACCTCTCAATCTCATGCCACAAGCCATGTGAACATTTATTCCAGGTAGCCAACTCACTTTGCTTGGCAGGTCTTACCAGGCCACAGCTTGAAGACTGTAACAGTTTCCAAAACTTAGTATTTTTCTTAGACAAATTCTCAAATTGCTGTTTTAACATAATGATAAGTGACGTTTGTGTAGGCTTTAAAGTTTACATAGCTCTTTTGATTTTTTGCATTATTTATGCATCATAACAACTCTGTTAGGAAAGATATCAATAAAAACTCATTTTAAAAAATAGCCTCTTGTGTCAGAAGCATCATGAGAAATGTTTACTGATAATAATACAAAATGAAATGGAAACTCTTATGATGAATGCCATCTTTCAGAAGAGGTAACTGAGAGTCAGAGAAGCTAATTGTCCTGCCCACGACTATACTGTTAGTAAGTTCCAGAGAAGGATGCAAACCTGAGTCTTCTCAACATCAAGTTGGCTCTAATTCTTGTATCCAAGAAAGATCTTCATCCAAGGGTTATTTCTTCTTTTTTTTCTAAAAAGTTTTGTGGCACCAGATTTAGGAGTAACATGTACAGAGCACACATTTTGAACTAAAAAGGTATGAGTTACTCTAGACTTAATGAAGCCCAATCATTCATTCTGACAGTCTATGAATGTTCATGGTAAATCATGGGAATTAGAGGTGGAAAAATATCTTTTGGGGCATCTGGTTCAGTCCTTGGAGACCAATCCACGATTGGCCTACAGCTTTTTGTTTTAGTGCCTTCTTATTTGACCACACCATGATGCCTTCATAAATATTAGAGGTCAGAGAGGCCCATTTCAAACACAGTCCACTGAAAAAGCTGGAAAATGCAGATGAAAAGATACATCCCCACCCAATCCCATTTATGACAAAATTACCACACTATTCCTAATAGAAGCTTCCCCCTGAATATATTCAGGATATATCCCTAAACTGATATATAGATAAATACCAACAAATCATCACATGAAATCACTGATCTTCGGGAGAGGAAATTAGTTATTTTCCTAAAAGTAAGTGAGCTTTTCCACATACAAATGTAAGGCATTAGAGCAAGTTAAGTGACTATTGAACTAGAGTTATAAATGACCTTAGAGATTGTTTAGTCCAAGCCTCTCATTTTAGAGATGAGGAAAATGAGACCCAGAGAGAGTGAGCGACTTGTTTAAGAGAAGTGGCAGAGCTGAGCTCAAAACTCAGGACATTTGAGATCTAAATTGATTACCCTGTTCACTGCGCCACAGGGGGACCTAGGATTATAGGGAAATATTAAAATGACAAAAAAAAGCCCAAAACATGGCAACTTGCGTTCTTCATGGCTTAAGAAGAAGCAGCTAATACAGATGGGCTAGCCACTGTCATTTGCCACTCTCCATCAATCTAGTCTTATCCTGTCCCCTCCTTCTCTCAATTAGAGGATGATGGAATTTCAGAGCTAGAAGACACTTTCAAATATTATCTCATTCTACATATCAAGAAATCGAACCCTAATATCACAATAGGAAAGCTGTTATTAGAAATCTGGAAACCTGAACTTTTGGCTCCTGCTAGATTCCTACTGCAATGTTTTAGTTGCAAAAGCTTGGAAAGCTCACTAGTCTATCAAGTAATAATTAACATTGACTTAGCACTTTAAGGTTTACAAAGGAATATATATACACATATATAATATATATGTAGGTATGTGTATATATATACATGTATGTATATGTATGTATATACACGCTCACATACATACACACATATGGGGCAGCTAGGTGGCACACTGGATAAAGTACTGGGCTTGGAATCAGGAAGACTCATCTTCCTGAGTTCAAATCTGGCCTCAGATGCTTCTTAGCACTGTGACCCTGGGCAAGTCATTTAACCCTGTTTGCCTCAGTTCCTCATGTGTAAAATGAGCTGGAGAAGGAAATGGCAAACTACTTCTTTGCCAAGAAACCCCCAAAATGGGGTCACAGAGAGTCAGATACTATTGAAACACCGAGCACAATACGTGTGTATATACATACATATATATAATATGTGTGTGTGTATATATGTGCATATGTAATATATAATATAAATATATAAAGTCCTTTATAAACCCTAAAGTACAAGTCATTGTTAATATATGTGTATATATATATATATACACATATACACATAGCTTTAAATTTTTTAATCTTATAATAACTTCATGAGGTAGGTTCTATTATTTTCCTTATTTTACAGATAAAGAAACTGAGTCTGAGAGGGCTGAAGTGACTAGTATCAGAGGCAGGAGGTGAATTCGCATCTTCTGGACTGAACATATATCACTCTACTAGCCGCTGACTGCCTCCGTCCTCACTTACTTTTTGACCCCTCAATATAGAGGTCCACATAGCCAGCCCAAGCCCCCAGAGTCCAAAGACACCGGAGACAGAGACTCCCGTGGATTTCCTCCCCCTAGCTACCTCAGAGATGCAGAGGAGGGAGAAGGAGCGGATGGGCAATCCAAAGCAGTCCTTCTCTCTCTGAGCCTCAGGGTGTGGCCTCAGGCAGCCACTGCTGACCACCAGCATCAGGAAGCTAATTGTGGTCTCCTCCAGAAAGGGAATGAGGACTGGGCTGGGGTGCGAGAGACTTCTTGTCACCTGGTTTAAGTTGTACCTATAGAATGCACAAGATGACAAGCCACACTGAGGGTCAATACAAATTCGATTGGAGGTGAGGTGATAACAATAGCTAGCACTTACGGTGCCTTGAGGTTTGTCACATGCTTTATATATAGAATTTCATTTGATCCCCACAACAACCTTGGGGTGTAGGTGCTATTATTATCCTCATTTTACAGATGATGAAACTGAGGCTGAGAGAGGTCCAGGGTCATCTTATCTGAGGCGGGATTTGAACTCAGATCTTCCTGACTCCAAGTCCAGCACTCTCATCCATTGCGCCACCTACCCTAGCTGGGTAAAATGCAACTTTTATATGAATATGTATGGTACTTTGGGGAGGACAGTATAAGTGTCCTGGAAATAGCACAGTCCTGGGGGTTACACAACATATTCTGGCTATTAACTTGCTTTGTAATGTGGCCTGATACATCGCCTCTTTAGGATTCATCCTTCTCAACTATAGAAAGATTTTGGTTCACATGATGTCTGAATTCTCTTTTGGTCAGATTTTATTGAATTCTCTCTTCTCCTCTCCTCTCCTTCCCTCCCCTCCCCTTCCCTCTCCTGTCCTCTCTTCTCTTCCTCCTCCCTTCTCTTCTCTCCCCTCCTCCTCCCTTCCCTTCCTTTCCCCTCATTTCCTTTTCCTTCCTTTTCTTTCCCTTCTCTTCCCTTCCCTTTCCTTCCCTTCCCTTCTCTTCTTTTCCTTGCCTTCCCTTCCCTTCCCTTCTCCTCTTTTCTCTCCTCTCCCTGCCTGTTCTGTTCTACTTCAGTCACCTTTTATAGGTAGCTAATATGTGCTAGGGTAGTAAATAGAGGGCCTGCCAGGAGTCAAGAGTACCTGAGTTCAAGCCCCCCATACACCCCAACCATATAGCCTATGAGACCTTGGGCATGTCAGCTAACCTCTCAGTGCCACTAAATAACACTCTAATGCTTTGAGCTACTGGTATAGGGACTTCCCTGTACCCAGGAGCCAATCCAAAAAAATAAAATAAAAGGTGCTAGGCACTGGGGAAAAGGAAAAAAAAAATAAAGAGTCTCTGCCCTCAACGATATTACATATTACTGGAATAAAATCATGAATCTATGAGGTTGGTACAATCATTTCCAAAAGCTGATTGTGGACGGTCTAAGTTGGTGTCATGAGTATAGCTTCAATTCCCAGCCTCCTCCCCCCTCCCCACCCAGGCAGACATTGGCCCCTATGTGAAGAAAAAAAAAAGCCTCTAGGGAAATCCTTCACTGAGACATTATCATGATACAGAAGTGACCCTGGCTTGTCTGAAGGCTAAGTCATAAGGGTTGGGCACTGGCAAACACTACTAAGCAGGAAAAGCTGCAAACACAAGTCCAGTAACAGTCTGTTATGTGAGGACCAGTTCAACTAACCTCAGAATTACTCATCACCAGTTTGGCCATAGGATAATCATTTTTTATCCATAACAACTCTTGGAGGTGTCTTGTCACATCGTAGAAGGAATGGGACCAGTGTTGGAGGGAGAAGGAAGTAGTACCCCCAATGACAAAATCACAGATTCTTAAAGTATTGAAATATGGGAGGGGATGAGGACAAGTGAAAACATCTGGATGAGAGTCAATTTAAATAATAAAAGATAAACATATCTTTAATTTGGGATACTTCACTGTAGAATTTTGTGTGATCAGCAGCAAAACACAGACCCAGCTTTTTCTTCCATTCTTAATGCTGTTTTACTTTGAAAGTTAATATTTTTCCCTAAAAGCCTTAGAAAATGGACTCTTTCCCAAAATGCTAAACTTGCTGTTTCCCAGACCTCTCAGCTGCCCAAAGCTTGTCACCTTGACTGAGGAAAAGCAGATGCTGCTGATCTAGACAACTATAAAGAATAGTGAGAACTCTACCTCTCCAGAAATCTTTAAATCTGTCTCTTCATAAGCTATTTTCTAAAGGAAAGGGGCAATTTTCAAAAGAAACAAGTTGACAGAATAAGAATTATTAACATTATTGTTAATGATAAAATTAATGCAATCGATAATAATATCATGGATGCATACTTAGCCAATAAGACACATACTGTTATAATGAGCTAAGACCAAATTCATCTCAGCTATGGTAGTAATAAGACTGTCATATTTTCAGAAAGGCAGCATTTCTCCAGCTATAAGTCACATTTCTAAATGAGGTCTAGTCCAACCACAGATACATTAATATGTCAAAAGAGCTATGATGTCATTGGCGTAGACACTCCCCTCACCAAGGGGTATCACATCCCCTCCAGGCCTCAGAAGATGATTTAATGAGTTGCTCCGGCCAGAAAGTTTCATTATGTGGTCATTGACCTCTCCAAATTTAGCTAGTTTGGACCCCAGACAACAGTACATCACTGGGTCTACAGTCAATATCTTTCCAACTTGGAAGGACCTATCAGAGCCTGAACCCCAATAGCTTTGCATTAGAGAAACCAAGATGACCTCTATGTCCCAATGAGGTATTGGAAGAAGGTTCATGTAGAAGAGATTAATGACGTAGCAGAAAAATCACTGGATTGGGAATCAGAAGGCCTGAATTCAAATACCAGCCATGAAGTTCACTATCTGTATGACCTTCAGCAAATTACTTTTCTTCTCTGGGTCTCACTTCCCTTCTCTCTAAAAATGAGTAAATTGAGTCAGATGATCTCTGAAGTTCCTTTGAGCTGTAGAGTCTCTGAAATTCAGTTCACTCCAGTCAATATTTATTGAGCCCTACTGTGTTCTAGGTACTGTGCTAAGCTCTGGGGATACAAAAAGAGGTAAAATTGAATAGTAAATAGGAGAAATGGCTTGATGTTATAGAAAGACTTGGGTGGGAAGAGCAGACAGGAAATAGAATGATAATAATGACAGTTATTGCCATTACTAGCATTTCTATAGAGCTTTAAGATTTGAAAAGCGCTTTACCTATATTATCTCATTTGATCTCCTTTGAGAATGGGGCATGTGGATTCGGGACACCCAGATTCTTGTTCAAGGGGCATCGCTCCCTTATTGCATGAGTTTGGGTAAGTCCCATAAGCTCATTGGGCCTCATTTTCTTCATCTGAAAGATGAGGGAGTTGAAGCATATGGTTTCTAAGGTTCCTTCCAGTTCTAAATCTAAGACTGTCTGGAAAGTGAGATAGACATTCTGAGGAGGCATATATCAATATGAACTACAGTGGTCATCAAGGACTTGATGGAGGTGACTTGAGCTGGTTCTTGTGATGGGTAGAACTTGGCGGGTAGAGGGAAGGAGAAAAGGCATTCTAGTTGTGGGGGGAGGGTCAGAGCACAATGAGGAAGAGAGACAGAAGCATAAAGGAAGGAATGAGCATGGCATGTGTAAAGGACCAGGAGGGGAAATCTATTTTGAAGAGAAGACATTAGTTTAGGGAAAGTCCTTCTAAAGTTTATCAATACGGGTGTGTTCATTTTTTTCAGGTTTCCATTAAATGTATTTTTGTCCAAATGAGTATTGAGCATTGAATAACTTCCAAAAGTGTATCTTCTCCAACAAAGAAATATTGTGTACAGTTACTCAAAGCTAATTAGGGTTGAGACTAGCAAAAGGGGACATGGGGAATGGAGTGGAGGAGGAAGGGTGAGGGGAACAGGACTAGGTTCTGCCTGTCCAAGTGATAGCCACTTGTGTCTAATATATTATAGTGTCAGGATAGGCGCTCTCTCTCTCTCTCTCTCTCTCTCTCTCTCTCTCTCTCTCTCTCTCTCTCTCTCTCTCTCTCTTCCCTCCCTCTCTCTCTAGATAGATATTCATGTATATTATATATTATTATTATTAAGCCTATTATTATTAAGCCATATTAAGATATGGTAAATATCAATACACAGAACACACATAAGCAAAAGTTCTTTGGAATCCTCAATAATTTTTAAGAATATAAAGATTTCCTCAATAATGTTTAAGATGACTAAGGGTTCCTAAGTCCAAAACATTTGAAAACTGCTGTTTCAGACAATATTTACAGTATTAAAACAATCATAATTGAGATACCCAAAAATTCAAGGAGAGAGAGAGAGAGAGAGAGAGAGAGAGAGAGACCCACGCCCTCGAATGTCTTTGCACAAAGTGTAAGCAACCAGCAACCTGAACTAGGGGTTCTAATGCAAAGAGGTAAATTGAACTTTATGTATATTCCAGAGACCTGGCCCTGGAAAGAAAGAGTTTATTCAAAAAGAAACAATATAGGTAAAAGAGGAAAGTAAAAGAATATATTAAGAAGATATATTATGAGAAAATTCAGAAACCAGAAGGTCCAGCATAGCAGAGATCACTTGGGTGAAGATAAATTGGGACAGTTAAGAGAAATACTATTGTCCTTGAAGTATACTACATACTACCTGGACAAAAGGAAGAAATAGATTAGGCATTCAGGAAAGAGATACAAGCCTTGAGTACAGACAGAGCACTTTAATCATCTGTATACTTTCCAAAAGCAAAACAGTTAATATACCTTTATAACACTCCCACATTAGATGTTGCCATAGATCTTGGTGGAATATAAAATGCTGGTTATGCAGATATTATCCAGGATTTCCCACATGTCTGGTACTTTTAACCACAAAGGAGCTTCCTTCCTATGGGAAGCCACTGGGTCAAGACACAGAGAAGCTGTGCAAAAAGATGGAATGGAAGACAGAGAACCATGTTGATTCCCCTATGCTTCTCCTATGGAGCCAGCAGAGTTTGGGGTAGACTGGGTGCTATCCCTGTGAAAGAAAACAGGGAAAGTAAGTGAAATTAAGACTTCATGGCAAGGCAGAAGATAAATGGAGGTAGCAAGAAATGTGGCCAGACAGGCCAGCAATGGCAGATCAGACCAGAGATAATGAGCTGAGAGCCAGTACTTGATAACCAGTTTCACCAAAAGTATCCAGACAGGCTTCATCCGTTCCCTTCCCCCCACCCCATAGCAGGAACACAGAAGGTGGAGGTGCCTGAGAAGAATATAGGTGGTCAGCACCGTAGAAAGAGTAACACATCTGAACCATAGCAGTGGAAAGGAAGCAGGTACGATCAATAAACCTGAAGAGCATACTGCATTTTCTTCCTGCCAGAGAGCATAGTCAGTCTTCTTATTTAAGCAGAATGGAACAGTGCTACCATTGTTCATATTTGGTTAGGTTGGCTTTCATAATTCACAGAGAAAAAATGACTTAGTGTGAGGAGAAATAAAGAATGGCTCAACATTTGTCACAATGAAGTAGGGCAGTTATCATATTCTTGGGTCCCCAGGTATTGTTTTGCCCCAGTTTGTGATACTCTTTTCTTACAGTGCGCTGCTCATCTCCAGAAGATCACCAGGATCATGTGTCCTTAAGGGCCCTTGTGGAGTCTGTGGCTATCTTGTCAAGCTATCCGTCCCAAGGTCTGATACATATTATACCACCAGACAGTTAGACTGTGATAATTTTGCGCCACAGGTTCAAGCAACATACCTACTGACAGTGGGATTAGGGGAGCCACTGTTTAGGGTAATCCTTCGGATTGCTTTGTGTTGCATAGATATGGCCTCAGATGCACTCGGAACACACCACTAACATTAGCAAATACATATGTATGTATGTCTGCCTGTGATTGATAACCCATGGGAAACATAAAAGTTGAAACCCTCTAAGAATTATATCCTTGTTGTTCCATTTTTATTACCAAAGCCCTTTTCAACATTTGGTCCTACAAGTAAAACATTTCTGTGGTTTCAAGTACTCTGCACACTTCTAAAATGGAATATGGCTGCCAACTAATATTGCAAGAACTAAATAAATGACATCTGGAAAGGGAAATTTAAAAAGGAAAAAAAAAACCGACCACTGTCTTTCCCTACCTCCTGATTTTGTGTATGACTATGCTTCTAAAGGCAAGAGCAAAGGGCAAAAGTTAAGTAGTTATTCCTATAATTCTATCAGAGTCCCAGAATTCAGAGTTTGAAAGAACCTCAGAACCTCTAACCTATACCTGCAATAGAATGTGCTTGACAAGGGAACCAACAAGTGGTCAACCATTCTTTGTTTGAAGCACTCCAATGGAGGCAAAGGCCGCCTATTCCACTTTAGGACAGCAGTCATTGTTAGGACATTTTTCCTTATGTCAAGCCTAAATTTCTGCCAGAGTCTCTGAAACTTGCTATGGAAGAAAGAAGGGAAAGTGTTGTTTGTTTTTAACCTTAACGATCCAGACTGGATAGCAAGTAACTCCATCTCCCCACTTTGCTTCTCCAGGGTAGCTATAGGTCATCCTTGGATGAGGGAGAGGAGATAATGTAGACGGTACATCAATTTCAAGGCTATTCCAGCCAGCCAAGGCTATTCTGAATATATAAGTCAATCCCCACACAACCCAGATAACTGAGGGAAAACTCATGAGGCTGGGAGGTTGTCTTATATAATCCCATTTGTCTAGCTGTACACTCCAGATTCACTGGATAGCTGCCAGTTCTCCACTTCTGACTGAACTAAGATTTGACATCAGCTGTGCTTCTTTTTTATTCTCACATTTTCTCAAAATATAATACTTTGCCCTGTGACCAGATTTAATTCTCCCTTGTTCCCTGTGAGGCAGGGAATGGTTCCTTTCAAGTATTGATAGGGATTTAGGGCTTCATCTACCAATGAAAACAAGCAGAGGATTGAAGCATTAATCCAGATGGGTCAGTCAAGGAAGTAAAGCCAAAGCACCTCCAAAGTACATATCCACACAACTAAAGGGAAGTAGGGCTATACACAATTAGCCAAGGAATATAGTGTTGCCTTTCAACAATTTACTCAAGCAAGATAAAACCTCCATTACCTAGATCAAGAGGCAGGAAGATAGAGGGGAAAGCATGCTGGATTTGGAATCAGAGCACCAGGGGTCAAACCCAGTGTAGAAAGTGAGCCTCAGAAGAGAGAAGTTTCTAGTTCTAGGTAGGTTAGTGGGAGGGCAAAAATGAGAAGCCATATTTCCTGACTCCCAGACCAGTGCTCTCTCCAGTCGCCACATTGTCTCAAGAAGTCACAAAGCAATTGAGTGTTTCATTAGTATTACAGACAATGAATACCACAAAGTCATGGAGTCATAGGTCTATAAATTTAGAGTTGGAAGAGACTTTAGAGACCATCAGTCAGTCAGTAAACTAGCATTTATTAAGTGCCTACTATGTGCCATGCACTGTGCTGAGTGCTGCGGATACAAAGAGAAGAAAAAAACAAACAGGAGCTCCAAGTCTAACATGGGGTGTGACAACCTGCAATGATGGGCAAATTAGACACAGAATAAATTGAGGATAGTCTCAGAGAAAAGGCTAAGCTTAAGCAGGTCTAGGAAAGGCTTCTTGCAGAAGATGAGACTTTAGCTGAGACTTGAAGGAAGGTAGGAGGCTTCAAGTCCAACCTCCCCAAGTCCTATTTTGCAGATGAGAAACTGAAACCCCAAGAGTCATGTTCTCCCAATTCCAAGTCCAGTGTTCTTTCTAATGTTCTAGGCTGACTGAAAGGACAGAGTAGTCTCCATGGTCTTCAACAACCTGGGAAAGCCTCATGGACAAGGCAGAATTTGAATGAGTCCTTAAAGGATAAATAGAATGAGGACAGGCAAAGAACAGGAAGACTATTCCAAGCAGAGAAAAGAGCAGAGACAAGTAACATGGTACAATGTAAGGAATAATGGCTCTGATGTCAGAGGACCCAGGTTCAAATTCCACTTCTAAGACTCACTACCTGTTAGACATTGGGAAAGTCATTTAGCCTCTCTGGGCCTCAGTTTCCTTATATGCAAATTGAGTCAACAAACAATAAGCACAATGGAATCTTGGATTCTTTATAAATTTCCATCAATTGTTCGACTGGCGTGATGTTGTACTATAGACATTTATTACAGATATTAATGGAAGTCTGCCCGTTCTTCTAACATGCTTTCATCAAGGATGCCACCAATATATAGATTATTTTCACAAAAATTTGGTAGGAATGAGAAAATAGGAATATCCATTGGTAGTTAGAGGTATTGAATACCTAAGGGTTGGTAAATAGTTTCTTGATTGCCTGTTTTCCATGATAATAGACTTCTGATTTTTCCAAATGTTTATAACCATCCACTTAGCTTTGGCTCCATGAGCCCACTACGGTTCATGTGTAAGCAAGAGCTCTGCTACAGGAAAGCTGGTATAAAACAAATGGCGAGAGCATGATGCTAATGAAGCTAAGGCCCGCTTTGCTCCTCTGCCAGTTAGGTTTTTTTTTCCGTTAGTTCTATTGACTGAAAAATTGTTTCACAACCCGTGTTCCACTCGTCTAAAGTCAGTCAGCTAATTGTGGCAGAAATGAAACTAGAACGAGTTCATGTGCTCCTCCTCTCCCTTATTTTGGCATTTATTCTACTATTAAGCTATGCACTATTTCTAGTGTGTATGTTTCTCCCAAACTAGAGTCCATAAGCTCCCATAAAGCAGGATCCAGGTTCCACGGCCTCAGACCTTCCTCAACCCCAACCATCCCATCAATCCCAACCAATCATTGTGCTAATCCATACCACCAGTCACAATGGTGACAAGGACAGAGAACTCCTCCACACGCTTGAGCATAACTCATCTCTAATAGTGGAGGGGGGGAAAAAAACCTCAGTTTGATGCTATCTGTTCCAGAGTTTAGCTCTCTGCTGCCAGTTAACATGTTTCTCCCACATAGCTCCTCATCACAAATCCTCCAGTCTCTATTCCTTTCCCTCTTCCTCATGAATCACACCTATCACCACCCTACTCAATCAATGAATCAACAAGCATTTACTAAGTAACTACCATATGCCAAGGACTGCAACGTGCTGGGGATACAAGTGCAGAGTTCACACAACAAAAATGTGTGTGTGTGTGTGTGTGTGTGTGTGTGTATGTGTGTGTAATATCAAGAGAGAGAAAGAATAAATGCAAATAAATACAAAGTCATTAAATACAAGGTAGTTTGGTAGCAACTAGAACTAGTTCATGTGCTCCTCTTCTCCCTTATTTTGACATTTATCCTACTACTAGGCTATGCACTGTTTCTGGTATGTGTGTTTCTCTCAAACTAGACCTTAAGCTCTCATAAAACAGGACCCATGTCTTATTTTTCTTTTGTGCCTCCCTCAGGACCTAAAACAGTGCTTTTTCACATAATCTATACAAATGAGGTTTATCTTTAGCCCTGAACATAGTTCATTGCACAGAGTAGGTGTGGAATAAGTGCTTTTTTGTTGTTCATGTCAATGATGCTGATGAATAAATGTACTACTAATGGAGTGTCGATGGGATCAATTTTGTAAAGAACTAAAAACGAACACTTCCATATTATAAATGGTCTATACAGGTTGGAGAACTTGCGGCCTTGAGGCCACAAATTCCCCACCCCTGGTATGATCTCCAGTCGTGCAGATATCTATATCATCCAGATCTTCTTGGCAACTCTTGTCCATGTTCTCCTATAAATATGATACTCAATATGCCTTCTGCTAAATCTCTTGTTATTGTGTGGGTACCAATGGAGCACGTAGACTGTCCATCACACTCTTCTCTTCCAGCTATAGATCTTCTCATTTCTACCATTATATTTTTACACAGCTTTTGCAGTGATCTGCTATAGCTTATTCATACCCACCACATGGGGAGATTCACAATTTTAATTCTTCAGAAATCATGGTATTTCATAATCTATAGTATCACAAGAATAAGCTGTGTGTAAAAAGATGGGCCTTTGTTTGAAACACAAGCTTACGATCGTTGTTCAATTTCCCTCATACAATCCAGCCTGCTCTTTTCCTCCTATTCAATTTTGAGCTTGTTGTCTACGTACAGTGCATGTCCAAAATACATATACAGATAAACCCAGGTGCTATCCATCTAACTGCATACCATAGTCTGAGCAATAAGTGAGTATGGTTCTTATGTAAAAGACTCTTCAGCGTCCTGGGGTTTCATTAAATCAGTGCAATGTAGTTCTCAAATAGCTATTGAAGGTCTTAACTATCAATAGGGAATCTCTCTTCTATGGGAACTCTGTGCTGGCCATCTTATATGGAAGTGGCAAATTACTTGAGCTTGTATAAGTCTCCCTTATTTGTGGGATATACTTTTGATATTAATGATAACAAGGTTGTTGAATAAATTATATATATTGTCTCATTTTTTCAACATAGGTTGAATTTTAACAGACAGGTAGGCGATGCCTTGATAGATGAAAACCTAATGCTGGTGTTTTATTCTACTGAATCCAACTTTTTCCACAGTCAGCAAACAATAAGCACAGTGGAATCGTGGATTCTTTGTAAGTTTCCATCAATTGTTTGACTGGCATGATGTTATACCATAGACTATAATTAATGGAAGTCTGCCTGTTCTTTTAACATACTTTCATCAAGAATGCCACTAATATGTGAGTTATCTTCATAAGTTTTGTAGGAATGAGATTCCATCGGTAGTTAGAGGTATTGAATGCCTAAGGGTTGGTAAATAGTTTCTTGATTACCTGTTTTCTGTGATAATAGACTTCTGATTTTTCCAAGTGTTTAGTATCCTCTCTTCTATCACATATCTTAAAAATTGATCTCACCTCCATCATAGTCTTCTTCTGTGTATCTAGAGGTTTTTCCATTTGTGTTGTTTTCAATGTTATTTCTATTTCCTCATGCAGAACACTGGGACTGTGACGTTAGAGTCCAAATATCCACCATCCTTGGTAAAATAGTTTGTCATTAAAGTCTATACAAAGGAAAGTATATTATTATTATCATTAGTACTGTCAGTAATCATATTTCTTTCTGTAGCAGGAAAGGTAAGGAATGCTAAGGTTGGACCCTCACTTAAGCGATCCTTGAATAGAAACCAGAAGGGAGGCCTTTGAGGCACTGAGGAATGATTCAAGGTGAGCTTTTCACTTCTTCACCCTGCTTTGCTCATCTGGTTGCAGTTGCTGCCTTTATTTCATTGTTACTCTGTATCCTTGTTGATAATTCAACTCTCGCTCAATACAAAATTAGATGAATATGAGGAGTTAGTGAAGGACAGAGATTTGGCTAATACTAGGCCAATATTGTCCACTTATCCACAGTACAGCCAAAGAGGATTCTTTTAGCTTTGGATAATTGCACTGACCCTCAATTTGCCTTTGCCTATGTGGATCTGTGGTTAGGATTTTTTTTTAGTGACGTTTTCTTCAACTACATCAAAGCCCCATACTCTGCATTTCCTTCCTCCACTCCTATGCATATATGTGTATGTATATATATATATATATATATATATATATATATATATATATATGACACAAGCACACACACACGTGCACACACACACACACACACACACACACACACACACACACACCAGGTCTCACCAAGGTCTCAACATTTCATTGGAATTTATTTGCATTATTAGGTTTATTCAAGACCTCCTACTAGAAACAGGAAGAGTGAATATGAAAGATCTGTTTCCTTTCAATTGTGTTTTTTTCCCTCCTTCCCAGTGAAAATAGCTTGTTTGGAGAAGTCTAAATGATTTGGAATTGTATGTACCAAAGGAATAGACACAAGGTTCTAATTTACCGTTTGGGGTCTCCCAGCCCCTGCATATGAGTTCTATAAATGAAACGTGTTGTTACAATGAGTCCCATTGGGAGGAGCTGCATTTCCACTAAGAACAGCTGTAGGGCTGTAATCTACCCAAGTCAGCTTCTGAATCAGATATGAATTATTGGCTCAGTCAGAAAGCTATGGATAAGCCTTCACCCAACAGGCAATCACATGTGGCACTTGGCAGAAATGAAAATATCCTTTCTTCCTTAGCTGGGTCCAGTTAAATAATAGTTCTTTATTTGGGGTCCTTTGTTCTCATTCAGATTTTTTTCAGGGTCCTCACCTTGTTCACGTGGTAGGATCAAGACAACTTCAGTTAGGACAATCATTTTGGAACCATCTGAGGCTAATGGAGGCCAGGCATCTGTAGAACATGAGCTCACTGGATGTTTCCCAGGCCCCAGAAGTCATTGGAATAAGGGATACATAATGATTTCCTTATTGAATCTGAGCTATATGTGATCACTGGTTCCTGGGATGACCAAGACCTGTCGTCCAGTCAAGAAAAAGGGATGAGTGTAAAGAAAAACTCCTAAGTAGAAATGTAATATTTCTGTTAGTTTGATGAAAAGTATCTAGGTTTCAATTTTGAATGCTGGCCCTCATTCTGCCTGGAGTCACTCCTTTCCACTAAGAATATAGCCAGCTTTTCAAAACAATCATCTAAAAATGCTGTCTATCTCTAGACAGAGAACTGATGAACTCTGAGTGCAAATTGAGGTGTCATTTTTTTCACTTACTTTATTTCTCTTGCTTTTTTTCAACATGGCTAATATGGAAAAATGTTTTGCATAATTTCATAGGCATAGTTGATATATTGCTTCCCTTCTTAATGAGTGAGGGAGGGGCAGTAGGGAAGGGAGAGAATTTGGAACTCAAATTTTTTAGTGTTAAAAATAAATAAGAAAAATTTTAAAAATATATCTATATTCGTAGAGGGTTACTTCTAAAAATATTCATTTGAGGAGACATAGGGTTAATGGGGAATGGTGACACTCCCTCAAGACCACAGGCTGAAGAAAATTGAGCCTACTAAGCTTTATTTCCAGCTCTTTGGCTTGATCTAAAGAGTTTAATACTTAGGTAGATCTGTGATGTAGGTTCTCCTTTCATTGTTAGAGAATTCAACCCAACCATTCCTTCTTATCCTCTGTGACTTTGTCCATTCCCTCCCACAAATTATTCACACATGGTCTGACCACTATACTGGAGCTTTCCATCCATTATCCCTTGCTCTCCCTATGTGACCAGCCTACCTCCTCTTCCACTCTTACATCTTTTGGATGCTATCTATTAGGCCATTTTATCTTTATGATGGGGTGGCAGCAATGGGCCTTAGCCCATCCCACATTTCTCTGTCAGCCTTTGGGTTATCTGTAATTTTGATTCCTTGGAGTCTGTATTATTGTCAATTTGTGACTAGAAAACATCACTGGAAAAATATTGGTATTAACAAAGATGAGATTTTATTTCAGGGAGAAGTCTGGGTATCATTGAAAAAAGAGGCATGAGATCCCAAGTATAATCTAGCCCGCTCATTTATTTCTGTTCAGTTATGAGCTCAGATCATCGTCTGTCTGCATTGTTGGTCCAAGATATACGTCCTGATGAACCAGCTTTATGGGCTGTCCATCCAATTGCATGTTAGTCCGGACAACAGCCATTCTTCATCCATGATAAAGTCTTGGGAATGGTTATGGTTGTGCAGTGGAATCTACCAACAGGAACATCTGGATACTCTCACCACACATATAAGGAAATCTTCCATTTAGACCCGCTAGATATCTTCCATGACAACAGCAAAGACTCGGTGGGCATACACCTCCATGTTTTATGCATTGCTTGATAGTAATAATCAAAGGGTTTTCAAACAATCTCTGTTGTTGAATCTTTCAAGCAATCTTGAACGATGTTAATTTATGCACGAAAGACACCTTGTTGGAGGAGGAGAACCTTTATGTTCTAATGAGTTAAATGCCTTTTTATATTCAACAAACAATAAATAAAGTTGGATCTTGTTTTCTCTGTACCTTTAGTCAATTACAATTGCGGACACATTACCATGAAAGTATACTTTGCTGTAGAATATTGTTTTTGAAAGTCAGTCTTCTCCTTTCTCCTATTTTTCATCAATGATGCCCTTGATAGGTGTGCAAAACATTTTCAAAAGTGTTTTCTAGATGTGACCCAAAGCCCAGAAGGACCCCATCTCCGCTACGTAGAAGTGAAAAATAGGTATATGATTTGGTGGTAATTTGTATATCTCAATCTTATTTTATAATATCCATAATTTTTCCAATCATTTAACATTTTCCCTCTTTCAGATACCTTCATCTATCACTATGGCTAGTCAAATGCCATTAAGCTAAGGCCACGGGGGTTGGTAACGTTCACCAATTCGTGTCCTTTACCTGCCTTTATTGTTGTCCCTAGGTTCATTGCTCTGGGATTGCTTGTCCTCTTAGTAAGAGAACTAAGCTTCCCATTGCTCTTACTCTACCTGCCACCTCAGATTCCTGAGAAACAATTCTATTTTTGAAACTAGTCTAAGGACTCCTCCCCAGCAGGTGGAAGAGAAAAAAGGAACCCAGCCTACAAATATGTATCAGGTTTTAGAACAGGCAGTTTTATTCCCACACAGAAAGAGAATGCTAAGCAATAAAAGAATCAGAATAATTTCTATCAGTTGAGAGGCCAATATGCAAACCTTGTTGAGACAATGGGGATGCTCATTAGCTGTTTTAAATTTTACTCTACTGTGCAGATGATATGTATGATGGTTTACTTAGAGAATCCTAGAGAAGCAAGTAAAAAACTACTTGAAATAACAAACAACTTTAGCAAAGTTGCAGGATATAAAATAAGCCCATATAAATCATCTGCATTTCTATATATTACAAACAAAGCCCAACAGCAAGAGATAGATAGAGAAATTCCATTTAAGTTTACTGTAGACATTATAAAATATTTAGGAATCTACCTGCCAAAACAAACCCAGGAACTATATGAACACAATTACAAAACACTTTTCACGTGAATAAAGTGAGATCTAAATAACTGGAAAAAACATCAGTTGCTCATGGGTAGACTGAGCCAATATAATAAAAATGACAATTCTACCTAAATTAATATACTTATTCAGTGCCATACCAATCAAAGTACCAAAAGTTATTTTATATAGCTAGGAAAAAATAATATCGAAATTCATCTGGAAGAACAAAAGGTCCAAAATATCAAGGGAATTAATGAAAAGAAATGCTACGGAAGGTGACCTAACCATATCAGATCTTAAATTGTATTATAAAGCAGCAATCATCAAAACTGTTTGGTACTGGCTAAGAAATAGAAGCGTAGATCAGTGGAATAGGTTGGGTACACAAGACACAGTTGTCAATGATTATAGCAATCTACTGTTTGATAAACCAAAGACCCCATTTTCTGGGATAAGAACTCACTATTTGACAAAAACTGTTGGTAAAACTGGAAAATAGTATGGCAAAAACTGGGCATAGACCACCTGACACCGCATAACAAAATAAAGTCTAAATGGGCACATGATTTGGATATAAAGGCTGATACTATAAACAAATTAGGGGAGCAAGGAATAGTTTATCTGTCTGATTTATGGAGAATGGAGGAATTTATGACCGAACAAAAGATAGAGAACATTATGAAATGCAAAATGGATAATTTCGATTACATTAAATTGAAAAGTTTTTGCACAAACAAAGCCAATGCAAGCAAGATTAGGAGGGAAGCAGAAAACTGGGAAAGAATTTTTACAATTAGTGACTCTGATAACAGCCTCTTTTCTAAATATATAGAGAAGTGAGTCAAATTTACAAGAATACAAGTCATTCCCCAATTGATAAATGATCAAAAGATATGAACAGCCAGTTTTCAGAGGAAGAAATTAAAACTATCTATAGTCATATGAAAAAATGCTCTAAATTGCTATTGATTAGAGAGATGCAAATCAAAACAACTCTGAAGTACCACATCACACCTATCATATTGGCTAATGTGACAAAACAGGAAAATGATAAACGCTGGACAAGATGTGGGAAAGTTGGAATGCTAATTCATTGTTGGTGGAGCTGTGAGCTAATCCAACCATTTTGGAGCCCAAAGGGCTATAAAAATGTGCAAACCCTTTGACCCAGCAATGGCGCTTTTAGGGCTGTATCCCAAAGAGATCATAAAAATGGGAAAAGGACCCACATGTACAAAAAATATTTATAGCAGCTCTCTTTGTTGTGGCCAAGAACTGGAAATTGAGGGGATGCCCATTAATTGGGGAATAGCTAAACAAGCTGTGGTATATGAATATAATGGAATACTATTGTGCTATAAGAAATGATGAACAGGGGGATTTCAGAAAAACCTGGGAAGACTTATATGAACAGATGCTGAGTGAAGTGAGCAGAACCAAGATAACATTGTACACAGTAACAGCCACACTGTTAAAGGACTGATTTTGATAGACTTAACCCTTCTCTGCAATGCAAGGACCTAAAACAATTGTAAGGATTCATAATAGAAGGTACTATCCACATCCAGAGAAGGAGCTATGGAGTCTGAATGCAAAGCAGAGCAGACAATTTTCTTTTTTGTTTGGTTTTTGTTTTGTTTTGATTTTTTCTTTCTCATGGTTTCTCCCATTCATTTCTTCTATGTAACATGACTAATGTGAAAATATATTTAATAGCAATGTATATGTGGAGCCTATATTGGATTGCAGGCTGTCTTGGAGAGGGAGGGGAAAGGGAGGGGGAGAAAATTTAGAACTTATGGAGGTGAATGTTAAAAACTGGAAATAAATGAATTAACTATTAAAAAATAAATAAAATAAGGAAACTGAAAAAAATTTATTTTACTCTACTGAATACAACCCAATCAATGCCAAGTGGGTTCTTTATTTTTGTGATTGCTCCGTCTCTGTTTGTTTCTGACTCTCTTTGTCTCTGTCTCTGTCTGTGTCTCTGTCTCTGTGTCTCTGTTTCTCTCTCTCTCTCTCTCTCTCTCTCTCTCTCTCTCTCTCTCAACTATTCTTAGCCTTTTGACTTATCTCTCATTGACAATGTTGCTGCTGCTGTTGACACTAAAACTTCTCTGAGAGCCACTGCTTGGGTGCCTAGAAAGGTAATAAGACACACACTACCTTTCAATATCTCACTAAGTCCTGTACCAAAAAAAAGGAAGACATAAACAGGAGGCAGTCCCATCCCAGACACAGGCTTACCTAGGAGGCAATGAACTCACAGCTTGTAGCCCAGTAAGGGGAAGAGCACCTCCCCCACTACACCCCCTTTGATCCTCTGGACCTCAGAGAGAAATCCTTACATCTTAAGAACAGCAAGAAGACTGACTGGTGATTGCCCTTTTAGTATATCCACAAAGCCCAGGCTCAGAAGCCTATTAAAACAGACATCACCAAGAGGAAGAAGACAAAGGATTGCTGCACCTGCTTTAAAGTTTGTGTGTAAAGAGATAGGCCCCCTCCATCACACATCCCTAAGGAAATGCTACATTGATAATTGGTCTCCCAATGTCCTCAAAACTGTCTGGTCTCCCTAACGGATTTTATCTATATATTCTTAATCTGGCCCATCTACTCTTCCAATTTTCATTTTCTTTAATGTCATCTCTGCTTCAGGGACTGGTCAGCCAATCAAAAAAATATTTTTAAGCAAGAGCTATGTTCCAGGCACTGTGCTAAGTGCTAACAAAGTTAGAATTCTAACTTTGCTGTGCTGTGGCTATATTCCCATGAAAGAAGTTATCTGTTATGGGAATCTTAAGAAATCTTTTCTATTTTTCATATTCCAACATCACTGTCCTCTTTCTAGTTTCACCCTTAAATGCTCTTGGTTTGATGTGGCTTAGTTCTCAGGCTTAGCTTTCTTGAAAACTCTTAAGACACTACAATTTATTGTACCTTATTTTCTGAATTGGTAAAATGGAGAAGATCACAACTGAAGTCTGGATGACCACTTATTGGAGATGTGTTGTTGAAGAAATTCCTGTTTGGGTGTGGATTCAACCCAAAGACTTCTGAGGCCTCTTCTAACTATGACATTCTATGATTGGTCACAAATATACCACGTTTCACCTCTGCCTATGTCCACACAGTCATTTGTATAATCCACATAAAATGTACTCCATGGAGGAGGGTTTTTTAACTTGGTGTGAATAGAGTCTGAAGCAGCTATATGTCTCAGTGGATAGAGCACCAAGCCTCAAGTCAAGAAGACCTGAGTTAATAACTGGCCTCAGATACTTCCTAGCTGTGTGACCCTGGGCAAGTCCCTTAACCTCTTTTTGCCTCTGAAGAAGGAAATGGCCAACCTCTCCAGTATCCTTACCCACAAAAAATGCAGGGAAAGTATTGTCTTGCTGTGGTCCATGGGATCACAAAGAGTCAGGCATGACTATACAACTGAACAACAAAAATAGATATTAGCTTTTGAATGAGCAATGGTGGATGTGTATCTTTAAAATCAGAGAACAATCAGCAATCTCTTGTATTTCATTTCAGCCTCTTCTAAGAAGACAGTTTTCCACAACAGTCTCCCACTGAGCATTACAGCCTTTCCAGCCCTTTTGTCTCATTGGAGTCCCTGAGTCATGTAGGCTAGGGGATTAAAAAGCTACCTTACAAACAGATGTCCTAAAATCCCATCTTCTAGGAGAAATTATTTCTGATCCCTCTTAATGCTAGCGACTTCCCTTTCCTGATGATCTGTGTGAGTGTATGTATGTATGTGTGTATACACATACATATACACATATGCACATATATAGTATGTATATGTGTGTATATATGTATGTATACTCTATTTGTATAAATTGCATATATTGGGGGGGGGGCGGAGCCAAGATGGCGGCTGGAAAGCAGTGAGCTCCCCGCCGAGTCCCTCCAAAAACCTATAAAAAATGGCTCTGAACCAATTCTAGAACTGCAGAACCCACAAAACAGCAGAGGGAAGCAGGGCTCCAGCCCAGGACAGCCTGGATGGTCTCTGGGTGAGGTCTATCCCACACGGAGCTGGGAGCTGGGAGCTGGGAGCAGAGCAGAGCCCAGCATGAGCTGCTCAGACCAACCAGACCAGGAGCCGGGCAGAGTGGGCCCTAGCGCCCTAAATCAGTGAGCTGCGGCAGTTACCAGACTTCTCAACCCACAAACACCAAAGTCAGTGGAGAATGTTAGTGGGAAAAGCTGCGGGAGTGGAAGGAGTTCATGGTTCGGCCACCACCCCCCCGGGGCAGCAGAGGTGGGGCAGCTACAGCTGCTGTTGCTTCCAGCCCCAGGCCCACCTGGTGGGAGGAATTAAGTGGCGGATCAGAGCAGGAGTGCACAGCCTGCTGAAGATCTAAGCCCAGTCCAGGTTGGAGGTTCTTGGGGAAGGAGGAGTGCTGGTGTGGCAGAGCTGGCACCTCCCCCCCAAACGTGGAACATAGAACTCTTTAGTCTTCAAGCAGTCATACCCCACTGAAAAACTCAAGGGTCAAGTTAGTTGGTTGGGAATATGGCCAGGCAGTGAAAACACAACCAGATTCAGTCTCAGACTTTGCATTCTTTCTTTGGTGACAAAGAAGACCAAAACATACAGCCAGAAGAAGTCAACAAAGTGCAAGAGCCTACACCAAAAGCCTCCAAGAAAAACATGAACTGGTCCCAGGCCATGGAAGAGCTCAAAAAGGATTTGGAAAGGCAAGTTAGAGAAGTAGAGGAAAAATTGGGAAGAGAAATGAGAAGGATGCAAGAAAACCATGAAAAACAAGTCAATGACTTGCTAAAGGAGACCCAAAAAAATACTGAAAAATACACTGAAGAAAACAACACCTTAAAAAATAGACTAACTCAAATGGCAAAAGAGCTCCAAAAACCCAATGAGGAGAAGAATGCCTTGAAAGGCAGAATTAGCCAAATGGAAAAGGAGGTCCAATGGACCACTGAAGAAAATACCACCTTAAAAATGAGATTGGAGCAAGTAGAAGCTAGTGACTTTATGAGAAATCAAGATATTATAAAACAGAACCAAAGGAATGAAAAAATGGAAGACAATATGAACTATCTCATTGGAAAAACCACTGACCTGGAAAATAGATCCAAGAGAGATAATTTAAAAATTATTGGACTACCTGAAAGCCATGATCAAAAAAAGAGCCTAGATATCATCTTTCAAGAAATTATGAAGGAGAACTGCCCTGATATTCTAGAGCCACAGGGCAAAATAGTAATTGAAAGAATCCACCGACCGCCTCCTCAAATAGATCCCAAAAAGAAATCTCCTAGGAATATTGTCGCCAAATTCCGGAGCTCCCAGATCAAGGAGAAAATACTGCAAGCAGCCAGAAAGAAACAATTTGAGTATTGTGGAAACCCAATCAGAATAACTCAAGATCTGGCAGCTTCTACATTAAGAGATCGAAGGGCTTGGAATACGATATTCCGGAGGTCAATGGAGCTAGGATTAAAACCTAGAATCACCTACCCAGCAAAACTGAGTATCATGCTCCAAGGCAAAATACGGACTTTCAATAAAATAGAGGACTTTCAAGCTTTCTCAGTGAAAAGACCAGAGCTGAATAGAAAATTTGACTTTCAAACATAAGAATCAAGAGAAGCATGAAAAGGTAAACAAGAAAGAGAAATCATAAAGGACTTACTAAATTTGAACTGTTTTGTTTACATTCCTACATAGAAAGATGATGTGTATGATTCATGAGACCTCAATATCATAGTAGCTGAAAGGAATAAGTATATATATATATATATATATATATATATATATATATATGTATATATATATATATATATATATATATATATACATATATATAAGTGAGTGTGCATGTATGTATATATGTATGTGTGTATATATATAAAGAGAGAGAGAGAGAGAGGACACAGGGTGAGTTGAAGATGAAGGGAATATATCTAAAAGAAATAAAATCAAATTAAGGGATGAGAAAGGAATATATTGAGAGAGGGAGATGGGGAGAGATAGAATGGGGTGGATTATCTCCCATAAAGGTGGCAAGAGGAAGCAATTCTGTGGGAGGAGGGGAGAGGGCAGGTGAGGGGGGAATGAGTGAATCTTGCTCTCATCAAATTTGGCCTGAGGAGGGAATACCATACATACTCAATTGGGTATCTTACCCCACAGGAAAGAAGAGGGAAGAAGATAAAAAAGGGGGGGATGATGGAAGGGAGGGCAGATGGGGGTGGAGGTAATCAAAAACAAACACTTTGGAAAGGGGACAGGGTCAAGGGAGAAAATTCAATAAAGGGGGATGGGTTGGGAAGGAGCAAAATATAGTTAGTCTTTCACAACATGAGTATTGTGGAAGGGTTATACATAATGATACGCATGTAGCCTATGTTGAATTGCTTGACTTCTTAGGGAGGGTGGGTGGGAATGGAAGAGGAGAGAGAATTTGAAACTCAAAGTTTTAAAAACAGGTGTTCAAAAATAAAAAAAAAAGTTTTTGCATGCAACTAGAAAATAAGATACACAGGCAATGGGGCGTAGAAATTTATCTTGCCCTACAAGAAAGGAAGGGAAAAGGGGATGGGAGGGGAGTGGGGTGACAGAAGGGAGAGCTGAATGGGGAACAGGGTAACCAGAATATACGTCATCTTGGAGTGGGGGGCAGGGTAGAAATGGGGAGAAAATTTGTAATTCAAACTCTTGTGAAAATCAATGCTGAAAACTAAATATGTTAAATAAATAAATTAAAAAAAAACAAAAAAAAATTGCATATATTTATATGCAACAAATAAATTGTTGCATGTTGTTTCCTCCATTAGACCATGAGCTCCTTGAGGGCAGGGCCTGTCTTTTGCCTTTCTTTGAATCCCTAGAGTTTTGTGCAGAGCCAGGCACACAGCAGTCACTTAATAAATGTTTATTGCCAGACTGGTCTTGAATAATCTGGATTGGCTCTGGATATCTGGATATTCCTAAATATTCCAGATTAATATCGACTCCCCACTAATCTTAGGGCTACAGAAACTGGGCCAAAGAGGGAGTATATCACCTACTCTTAAGTGAATTCTTTGGACAGTTGAAGCTAGAGCCTAAATGCCCCTTGATGGTGGGTAACTCCAAGCCCCGTTTATTGCCTTCCTTCCTTACATTACTGATGCCAAGACAGACAAAGACATTTGCTCGTGTTTAATTTCTGTGGCTCTATTGGCCTGAGCAGGGAAATGTCAAGCCACAAACATATGGTCCATGTGTCCAGGAAACAGAAGAGATTTCATGCATTTGATTTGGATGTGTTGAAGGAGGAGGTGGGAAGCAGGCATTAAATTGGAGCCAGAGCTGTTTGCTTATGGCCCCAATACCTTCCCTGTCTCCCTCATACAATCCCTTTCAATTCCATTTGTGCCACTGTGATAACTGGTGAAAATACTCACCAAGAAGGCTTAATACCAGGCTCAGCAAATCTCATTGCTAAGCTACTTTGGTGGGTTTTTTTCTTTTTTCTCTTTTTTCTCCCTTAGCTTCGAGCTGGAATTAAGAAACCTGTAACTTGCTGCTTATCTCATTATCTCCTGCTTTGCATTTTAATGTGTCTCCTCTAAAAAGACCTCATTGATATTCCATTTATGCATGTGTTTGTTTGTGTCTCTTGGGAAAATTTGCTACTGATCTTCCAAGTCGAGCACCAGCATCCTCCCAGCTCTCTGAAAGTTGGATCTGTGTTCTTTAAAGGGAAAAAAGAGAAAGTGGGGGCGGTTGGAATATTTTACTTCCACAAGAGGTTGCAAATAGAACAGCTCAGAATTCTTAGTCCAAGTCTATTAAACATTAAGGGAAGTGGAGGATGATTCAAGTGGGAAAAGCCCAAGGATAAGAATATTTCTGGGTAGCCATTACAATGGCTTATATTATTTAGGAACCCTGCCTTACCCCCAAATGTTTTAGCCTAATTTGTCAGGACCACTGAAAGAAAAGCATGATTTGGAGTTGTTTTTATCAGCAAAATTATCCAGATTAGCCCTCTACATTGGGTACAAGAACCCAGACTAGCCATAAAGACATACCTTATTCCAGCCTCCAATTAAAGAAGGCACAAGAAGATGATGGTTTCCTGTTGTGTATTCAGTTCTTCTTTCAGACCTCAAAGGCTGTGGCTATCTCTTACAGAAGGTGTAAAATGAGGAAGCTAAGGGAATCCACCAGGTAATTCAAGGCAAAGAAAAATGTGCTGCTCAGATAAAAACAAGATTTGGAAGGAACCTAAATTATTGCCCATTTGCAGTGATCAAATCATCCAGATTTGCTTGTGTGTGAACACAGGAAGAAAGAGGTATTTATGATTCATATACAGCCATTATGGCTAATGATGTGATATCTGCTCTACAAACCATAAGAATGGTCTATGCATACATGGAAGGTAACCTTGATGAAAAATATGAGATGGGAAAAGGCAAGCTTTGTTAGATAATTTTCTATAGCAAACCAAAACAATCACAAATGTACAAGTTTTATTGTTGGAGGGGACTTAGAGATCATCTAATCCAATTCTCTCATTTTTAGGTACTTAAACTGAGGCCCAGAGAAGTTAAGAATCTTGCCCCAAATCATGCAAGTATTAATAATAATAGTACCTCCCTCCCAGGGTTCTAGTGAGGACAAAGTGAGATAGTATTTGTAAGGCACCTTTCAATCTTTAATGTACTATATAAATATTAGCTATTATCAATTAGCAGAGCTAGAATTCAAACCTCCCAAATCCAGAACTCCTTCTGCTCCATCATAGATCAGAGGCATGTTGGTGTTATTGTTCATTCATTTCAGTACTGCCCAACTCTTTGTGCCCTCATCTGTGGTTTTCTTAGCAAGGATATTGGAGTGGTTTGCCATTTTCTTCCCTAGTTCATTTTACAGATGAGGAAACTAAGGCAAACGGGGTTAAGTGACTTTAGGATCACACAGCTTGTAAGTATCTGAGGCCAGATTTGAACTCAGGAAGATGAGTCTTCCTAACTTCAGGCCCAGTACTCCATACACTGTGCCACCTAGCTGCCCCAAGGTGAGAGGTAGAGAAAATAGAAAAATTCTACATGTCTGTAATTTGTTGATTACAAAATTTGACTTAATAGAACAAAGGTCAGTTTTGAAGACTCCTTTAACAAGGTCCTTCTTCCCCACATATATATAAAGGTCATACTGGAATTCTTGATAGACATAATGATGGACGTAACTCTGTCTGATGGTCCATGAATATTGATATCAAGCAAGATATCCAACAAGGTAATATATGCTCACTAAAGATGTTTGGCGGTATCGTGGAGAATGTCCTACACAAAATTAAAGTGGAAGAGGCGATTCCTATTGACAGAAAGGTTCCCCGTATGCTCTTAGAAGAGAATATCATTAGGCAAATTGCATTGAGCCCTACAATAGCATAGGGCCTCCACAATGACATTCACAACTGTTAACAAAGATAAGCCTCAACCTTCAAAGAGGAAAAACAAAGTTGATGAAGAACAAATACTATCCAGATTATAACAGGTTTTGGACAATCAGTTAAAATAATCCATAGGTACATAAAAAGGGCAGCTAGGAGACACAGTGGATAGACTGCCTGGCATGGAGTCAGGAAGACTCATCTTCCTGAATTAAAATCTGGCCTCAGACACCTACTAGCTGTGTGACCCTGGGTAAGTCATTTAACCCTGTTTGCCTCAGTTTGCTCATCTGTAAAATGAACTGGAGAAGGAAATGGCGAACTACTCCAATATCTTTGCCAAGAAGACCCCAAACAGAGTCATGAAGAGTCGGACACAATTGAAAACGACTGAACAACGATGACAACACACAAATTCCTAGCAAGTGCTATACATGGTCAGTGAGCTTGGTGCAGAATTGAATAGATCAGATTCAATCATATTTGGGAAAATGTCCATCATTTTCAACAATCTCAAAGCTGTTCGTTGTTGCAAAAGCCCATCTCTTTTAACACTAAATGCTTGAGGGATTGGAACATTGTGATATCCCAGGAGTTACAATTATAGGTGACTCCAAGGGCAAGAGAAAAGGCATGGTGGGTGTAAGAAAGTGACAGTGTATTACCAGTGAAGACCTGTGTACAAAAAATAGTATACAATGTATCTTTAAGGACATGCATGACCAGAAAAAGAGGTAAGCTGGTCATGTGGTATGAGTGAGAGAACACAAAATATTTCAGTGGTATCTATGAAGTGTTATAGAAGAAAAAAAAAAGAATACCAGTTTTGAAAACAGAAGACCTAGATTTCCATCCTGGCTCCAATGTTTACTAGTTGTGTGCCTTTGGGGAAATCACTTAAGCGCTCTAGGTTTTTGTTTCTTCACCTGTAAATAGGTTGGAATATTTCCTTTTCTGATTCAATTCCTCCCTCTGCCCTCCTCACCTAGTTCCCTCCCTCCCTAACTACTTTGAAATTATTTATATGTATTCATTATATTTGTCCTTTATATATTTATATATGTATTTATTATTTTGCCAATTAACAGGGAAGATCTTTGAAAATAGGGATTGTTTCTTTATATTTGTATGGCCAGTACCTAGCGGTCAGTAAGTCAAATAAACATTTATTAAGTGGCTACTTACTATGTGTCAGGCACTGCACTAAGCTCTTGGGATACAAAGAAAGGCAAAAGACGTAATAGTTCACAGCACATAATGGGTGCTTAATAGATGCTTGTTGATTGATTGACTGATTTTTCTAAGACCCCTTTCAACCTCTAAATTCTAACCACAAGAGAAAGACCCTTCAGAATATTGGAGAGATACAAAATGACACAGAAAAGAATTACACAGGGTAAGATAATATAGATGGGTGGAAAGGGTACACAAATCAATGAGATCATGGATCCATCAAAGTATGTATGTTTATTTGTTTTATTTTTTAGCTCCTGTTTCTAAAAAAGCATCACCTACTTAAATCATAGTTAGTTAGTTGGCCTGGGAAAAGACTTTCCTTGGGAAATTGTGTTTGCCAACCATACAAAAATATAACCAGAGCATTAATAAAATAATCCAAAAAGATGGAGCAATTGGGTGGGGGGAGAGGGAGAGGATGTTTCTACAAAGGCAAGTATAGACCTCATCAATTGGGGATCTAGACAACTGTCCTTCAATAGCCCTTGATCTGAATGATAAATCGTAGAACTGCAGAGATCTCTAGCCCAAGTCCTAACAAAAGCATGTATCTTAATGGGATTCAACTCTTCCCCACTTCAGGTTACCTATAGAGACACAGTGCGAGTGCTGAGAGCCGAAAGCTTTACTACAGCAAGACATAAGATGTTTTATTATTGTCATTCTCTGCTAGCATGTTAAGTGGCATTACTTTATGGAGCTTTCTTCTTGGCTGGACCACCAGAGCTTTTGCTCTGCTTTGAAGCTAATGGAGTATATGAAATTCCTGACTGCCTCTTACATTCAAACATTGTCTTTTTGCTGTCTTATGTGTGCATGAATCAATAACCAGGGACCAAAGAAAGTATATTTAACCACTAATTCTGGGCATCCTGATAGTTGCTGTAGGATATTAATAATAGAATCCATTTTGCCTTGACACAAGAGAATGGAGGGGAGCCAGATGTACCATTAGAAGTTCATTCTAAGCTAAATGAGTTTGTGATAGCATGTGTTTATGCATGGGCATATAAAACATACCAAGGCCCATTTCAAATGTGTGAGCTGGTGAGATACTAGAAGCTGTACTTAAGAAGCAAAGGAAAGTAAATAGCTAACGTCGGTGTCTCCCTTTCCCGCACCTGCCATAAAGGAAGCACAACCCTCCTGCTAAGGGGACTGCTCTGTCGCGATTATCTGCACAGTCCAAATTTGCTGATCATATAATCATGGTATATAGAGATAGAAGGAATTTCATATGTCATTTAGATTGACCTCTCATTTTACAGATAAACTGTAATAAAATAATAAATAATTTTTAAAATTTTGAATGAAATAAAATTAATTAAATTAAAATTTAAAAATAATAAATGTTTACAATAAATAAATAATAAAAAATTTTAAAATAGCTGATATAGCTAACACACACACACACACACACACACACACACACACACACACATATACATAGCACTTACTATGTGCCAGGCACTGTGCTGAGCACACTATAATTATTACCTCATTTCATCCTCACAACTATTAGTACTATTATTATCCCCATTTTACAGTTGAGGAAATTGAGGCAAACAGGAGTTAAGTGAAACGTCCAAGGCCACAAGACGATAACTGACTGAGCTAAGATTTGAAACCAGTTTTTCTTCCTTCAATCGATTGCTCTTCCTTTTTTTACCAGATTGCCTTGCATTACACTAAGTGTTCTTCCCACTGTACCACACTGTCTCCTTCAGCTGCTTATCTGCATTATTGGAGGGAATTTTCTATGCCAATAAAATCATAGATCCAGATAAGAAGATCCATTTTTCTGGCCATCAAAAAATCTAGGAACAGTGAAAGATGGACTTAATTCAATTTCAATTCAACTTGATTGAATCAGAAACTTTTTTAAGCCTCTCTTGTTTACAGAGTGCTGTACTGAGAGCTGAGGAAAATACAAAGTTCAGCTATGATGGGCTTCCTGACACATCGGACCTTACTGCTCACCCTGAACTTCCCATTGTCTGAGAAAACAACTGATCCTCATGTTAAGAGACACTGAAGTCCTTTGAGCCCCCAGTTCTGAGCCTCAGCACTTCCGTTCTATAAAATGGAGCTCACTTTGGTTCTCAAATAAACTTTCAGGAGAAGGCAATATCCTTCTCCCTGGGCAAGCAGAACCATAGTCTCCCAGCTGTGGTTTTAGGAGTCTCCCTGCTCCAATTCCTACTATTTTGTCATTTAATAGAAAACACTTAAAAGGAAAAAAAAAATGAATGCAAAAGAAAAACTCACTTTAAAGGTCAACCCTATATATTTTTTTTACAAAGATGTTACTTTTTTTGTTGGATATTTATTATTATGTTGACCTTTCCAGATTAATTATAGCACCATTTTTATAAGTGGCAGCAGCAATCTGTCACCCCGAGTTACACAGGAGGCCACCCAAGTTCAGTATTTCCTGTTATCCTGCTATAAATCAGAGCACCGTGCAATATAATATGCTGGGGCACTATGGAGTCCCGGCTGGGTGGTAGTGTATTACAATCAGAGCAGTGCCCACCACTCCCCTATTCTCACTCCTGCAAAGGGCCCCAATGAGGGTTTGTCCAATAACACCACAGCCCCACAGTTTGCTGACTTTATAAAGGGACGAGGTGAAGTAACACTTTTCTTTTTAATACCCTGCGGTGTCAAACTGAAATTGCAGCCTGCTTCTATTTTCAGCAGCCTGGGTAAGAGAATGGTTTTTATCTGGAGATACAATGACTGACGCCCCGTACCCTGCAGTTCCCATGAAGCCCTTGCCAAAGTCCATGAATGCTTGCTTTATGAATTGGTCTTGCAGGTGTTCAGGGGGGTATGTAATCGCTAATGAATAGTAGAAAAACACAGAAACTCTAGGCAGGCTCTGGCACTGAGAGCTAGGCCGGGCTTTATAATTCTGTGAGAAAACACACATGCATCCAATGCCTTCCCCAGGCTCCAACATCGCCTGAGGCATGATCATTTTCCACAGTCCATCCCCCCAGGCTGGTGGTACACTCCAGGGAAAGGGGGAGGATACAGTCTCCATGTTGGCAGGAAATCTAATTCCTTCTTCAAGTATTTTGCCACCCTGAATTGGCAAGGCCATGGTTCTTGGCCAAGGGCTCAAACTTTCTGCAGAGACCAAACCTACATGCCCCACTCCACACATAAATATCCAAGATGTCAGAATTATACCATCAGCCAAGACAGGGCCACCCTTACAAGTTGGTGACACTTTGCATTATCTCTAATAAATGAAGAAAGTATTTACTAAAGGCCAATACTTGATATCATCTGACATCTTAATCAGGAATAAGAATAATAAGCCACATTATTCTGAGTGTTGGAGTTTTGCTAATAAATAAATTCTCTTTGACTTGCAAATAAAATTTTCTTAATTGTCTCTAACTCTTTTGATGGCCAGAAAAATTGGTCCACTTGTCCTGGTTCTGTAACTTTATTGGTCCTAGTGCGGGGATTCTCTCTACTGATGGCAAATAATCTATAACTTATAGTCATAGAGAGTCATCTGGGACACTGAGGGGTGAAGTAATTGGCTTATGGTCACATAGCTAATATATGTCAGAGACAGGAACTCATATCTTCCTATCTTCAATTCCACCTCTCTATCCACTAAGCCATGCTGCCTCTCATCCTCTGAGGTCTTCCATTTCTTTCTGTGCTTTATTTTCAACATTGGTGTCAATATTCTATATATAACATAGTACCTTACACATATTGGAAGACAGGAAAGGAGGGAGGGAAGGAAGAAAAGAAGGAAGGAAGGAAAGAAAGAAGGAAGGAAGGAAGGAAAGTGGGAGAGAGAAAAGGAAGGGAGGAGAAGAAGGAGTTAGGAAGGAGGCAGAAGGAGAAATGACAATTTACATTTTTTCAGTGAGGGAGAGAGTAACAGTGGCCTTAGGACCTAAAAATCTTCTCAGTGATCTGGGATCTCAGGATGTCGTCTGGCTTTGTGTACAAATTACCCATCAGGTTGTATTACCTTCCCCTAATCAGTATTGAGTCCCTTCCCCACTATGACAGAGGGTCTTTTCTTTTTATGCCTCTGACCATATTCTGAGGAAAATAGGCCAAACACATTGTCGTTTCTTTTTATTTTTTTATTTTTATTTTTTAAATTTTTTTTCTCTTAACAATTATTTTATTTAATATTTTAGTTTTCAACATTGATTTCAACAAGATTTCAAGTTACAAATTTCCTCCCCATTTCTACCCTCCCCCCCACTGCAAGATGGCATATATTCTGATTACCCCATTCCCCAGTCAGTCCTCCCTTCTGTCACCCCACTCCCCCCCCATCAGCTTTCCCCTTACTTTCTTGTAGGGCAGGATAGATTTCTATGTCCCATTCCCCATATATCTTATTTCTCAGTTGCATGCAAAACCAACTTTTTTTTGGAGCATCTGCTTTTAAAACTTTGATTTCCAAATTCTCTCTCCTCTCCCCTTCCCACCCACCCTCCCTAAGAAGGCAAGCTATACAATATAGGCCACACATATCATTACGTAAAACTCTTCCACGATGCTCATGTCGTGAAAGATTATATTTCCCTCCATCCTATCCTGTCCCCTTTTATTCAATTTTCTCCCTTGACCCTGTCCCTTTGAAAAGTGGTTGCTTTTGATTACTTCTTCCCCCTATCTGCCCTCCCTTCTATTGCCCCCCTTTTTTGGTCCCCTTCCCCCTACTTTCCTGTGGAGTAAGATACCCAATTGAGTGTGTATATTATTCCCTCCTCAAGTCAAAGCCAATGAGAGCAAGATTCACTCATTACCCCTCACCTGCCCCCTCTTCCCTTCCAAAGAACTGCTTTTTCTTTCCACTTTCATGTGAGATAATTTACCCCATTCTATCTCTCCCCTTCTCTCTCTCTCTCAATATATTACTCTCTTATCCCTTAATTTGATTTTTTTAGATATCATCCCTTCATATTCAACTCACCCTGTGCTCTCTCTCTCTCTCTCTCTCTCTCTCTCTCTCTCTCTTTCGATACATATATATATATTCCCTTCAGCTACCCTAATACTAAGGTCTCAGGAATTACACACATCATCTTTCCATGTAGGCATGTAAACAAAATAGTTCAACTTTAGTAAGTCCCTTATGATTTCTCTTTCTTGTTTACCTTTTCATGCTTCTCTTGATTCTTGTGTTTAAAAGTCAAATTTTCTATTCAGCTCTGGTCTTTTCACTGAGAAAGCTTGAAAGTCCTCTATTTTATTAAAAATCCATATTTTGCCTTGGAGCATGCATTATACTCAGTTTTGCTGGGTAGGTGATTCTTGGTTTTAATCCTAGCTCCATTGATATCCGGAATATCATATTCCAAGTCCTTTGGTCCCTTAATGTAGAAGCTGTTAGATCTTGTGTTACCCTGACTGTGTTTCCACAATACTCAAATTGTTTCTTTCTGGCTGCTTGCAATATTTTCTCCTTGACCTGGGAGCTCTGCAATTTGGCAACAGTAATCCTAGGAGCTTTCTTTTTGGGATCTTTTTTAAGAGGCGATTGGTGGATTCTTTCAATTTCTATTTTACCCTCTAGTTCTAGAATATTGGGGAAGTTTTCCTTGATAATTTCTTGAAAGATGATGTGTAGGCTCTTTTTTGATCATGGCTTTCAGGTAGTCCAATAATTTTTAAATTATCTCTCTTGGATCTATTTTCCAGGTCAGTGGTTTTTCCAATGAGATAGTTCATATTGTCTTCCATTTTTTCATTCCTTTGGTTCTGTTTCATGATATCTTGATTTTTCATAAAGTCACTAGCTTCCATTTGCTCCAATCTCATTTTTAAGGTGGTATTTTCTTCAGTGGTCTTTTGGACCTCCTTTTCCATTTAGCTAATTCTGCCTTTCAAGGCATTTTTCTCCTCATTGACTTTTTGGAGCTCTTTCGCCATTTGAGTTAGTCTATTTTTAAGGCATTGTTTTCTTCAGTATTTTTTAGGGTCTTCTTTAGCAAGTCATTGACTTGTTTTTCATGGTTTTCTTGCATTGCTTTCATTTCTCTTCACAATTTTTCCTCTACTTCTCTTACTCACTTTTCCAAATCCTTTTTGAGCTCTTCCATGGTCTCAGACCAATTCATATTTTTCTTGGAGGCTTTTGATGTAGGCTCTTTGACTTTGTTGACTTCTTCTGGCTGTATGTTTTGGTCTTCTTTGTCACCAAAAAAGATTCTAGAGTCTGAGTCTGAGTCTGCGTCCTTTGTAGCTGCCTGGCCACATTCCCAACCAACTACTTGACCTTTGAGCCTTTTCTCGGGGTACGGCTGCTTGTAGAGTAGAGATTGCTTTGCCCCAAGCTTTAGGGGCTGTGCTGCTGTTTTGGGAGCTACTTCTACTCTACTGTCACCACAAGCTCTGCCACAGCAGCACTCCTCCTCCCCCAAGAACTGCCAATCAGGATTGAGACCCAGATCCAAGCAAGACAAAGCAAGCCTTGTACTCCCACTCTGGTCTGTCACTTGATTCCTCCCACCGTGTGAGCCAGGGACTCTGGAAGCAGCTGATGCTGGAGCTCCACCACCGCACCACTTCCACCATCCCAGGGCTGGTGGCCAGACCACTCTCTAACCCGATCTAGTTTACCCACTAACCTTCTCCGTGGTCTTTGGTGTTTGTGGGTTTAGAAGTCTGGCAACTGCCACAGCTCAATAATTCATGACCCTAAGGCCTGCTCTGGGCCAATTCCTGGTCTCATCTGTCCTGGCACAGCCCACTCTGGGCTGCACTCTGCTCCCAGCACTGTGAGATAGACCCTTCCCAGTGACCATCCAGGCCACCCTGGGCTAGAGACCTGCTTCCCTCTGCTGTTTCATGGGTTCTGCTGTTCTAGAATTTGTTCAGAGCCATTTTTATAGGTGTTTGGAGGGATTTGGGGGAGAGCTTAAGCAAATCCCTGCTTTCCAGCCACCATCTTGGCTCCATCCACCCCCCCCCACCATGCCCCCTACTCTCCGCCACATTCTCGTTTCTTGAACTGCTAATCCTAAAATCTCAGGAAGACAAGGGCACCCAGCACCTTTCCTCCTTCTCTTTTCCAGGCCAGAGGAGGACTATCCTGAAAGTGTGGCCTTTGCTAGCTATCCTGTAGATAGTTATCATCTAATAAGAGAGCAGACAGGAAAGATTAATATTTTGGAGAGAGATCCTCAATAATATTCATGATAATAGATGGAAGGGGCCAGGAAGGAACTCTCAAAAAGGACAAGTACATTGGAAGAGAAAAGTAGTAGCCTTATAGAATTGCAGCATCTCCTCTAGTTCTGGTACTGAAAAGTAGTGCTACTGGCCTGCTTGGGGTTTCAGTGATGATTTAATTCCTGTGCAGAAAATCCTGGTGTACCTTAGAGCTGCCTGTGAGATTCCCTAGTAGCTTTATATGAGGGACTAATATATTCCATTGTGTTGGGGGACACTGTGGTTAACTAATAGCAGAGACCAGCACTCTCCAGGGAAAATATAGAAGTGGCAATCATTTGGAAAAGGGTGAGAGAATGTTTAATACCTGATTCAATTCCTTGTTTTTACCTACTTAGTTTTGCTAAATGTCTTTGCTTTCAATCCATGGTCATCTGATATGACCTGATAAAAATAAGTATCAGTGGGAGTTTATGAGCCTTGGAATTTGAGTACAGATGACCAAAGACCCCAGGTAGTGCTACATAATAACAGGTGTCCCATTTGTAGAGTTTTACACTTTATAAAGCACTTTCCTGCACCATAAACATGTGAGGTAGGTAGTACAAATATGATTTCCCATGCATTGCTTTAAAACTTTAATGACTTGGGGGGCAGAGCCAAGATGGAGGCTGGAAAGCAGGGACTTGCATGAGCTCTCCCCCAGGTCCCTCCAAACACCTATAAAAATGGCTCTGAACAAATTCTAGAGCTGCAGAAACCCACAAAATAACAGAGGGAAGCAGGGCTTCAGCCCAGGAAAGCCTGGATGGTCACAGGGAAGGGTCTATCACAAGGAGCTGGGAGCAGAGCAGAGCAGAGCCCAGCATGGGCCGCACCAGGACCAACCAGACCTGGGAGCTGGGTGGAACAGGCCACAGGGCCCTGCGTCATTGAGCTGTGGCAGTTACCAGACTTCTCAATACACAAATGCCAAAGACAACAAGAAGGTTAGTGGGTAGAACTGCTAGAACGGAGTGAAAGGAGTGTGCTCTCGGCCCCAGTGCCAGGGACACAGAAGTGGTGCAGCTCTGGGGCTGCTTGCAGCTGCAGTTGCTTCTGGCCCCAGGCCCACCAGGTGGGAGGAATTAAGCTGCAGATCAGAGTGGGAGGGCAGAGCCTGCTTGGATCTGAGTCACTGTCCGGGTTGGCAATTCTTGGGGGAGGAGGGCACTGCTGTGGCAGACCTTGCTGTGTAGATGTAGCTCTGAAAATAGCAGCACAAGGCCCCTAAAACTTGGGACAAAGTACTCTCTATTCTACAAGCAGTCATACCACTACAAAAAACTCAAGGATCAACTAGTTGGCTGGGAACATGGCCAGGCAGCGAAAACAGACTCAGATTCAGACTCAGAAGTTGGAATCTTTCTTTGGTGACAAAGAAGACCAAAACATACAGCCAGAAGAAGTCAACAAAGTCAAAGAACCTACATCAAAAGCCTCCAAGAAAAACATGAACTGGTCTCAGGCCATGGAAGAGTTCAAAAAGGATTGGAAAAGCAAGTTAGAGAAGTAGAGGAAAAATTTCAAAGAGAAATGAGAGTGATGCAAGAAAACCATGAAAAACAAGTCAATGACTTGCTAAAGGAGACCCTAAAAAATACTGAAGAAAATAACGCCTTAAAAATAGGCTAACTCAAATGGCAAAAGAGCTCCAAAAAGCCAATGAGGAGAAGAATGCAGAATTAGCCAAATGGAAAAGGAGGCCCAATGGACCACTGAAGAAATTACTACCTTCAAAATTAGATTGGAGCAAGTGGAAGCTAGTGACTTTATGAAAAATCAAGATATATGAAACAGAACCTAAAGGAATGAAAAAATGGAAGACAATATGAACTATCTCATTGGAAAAACCACTGACCTGGAAAATAGATCCAAGAGAGATAATTTAAAAATTATTGGACTACCTGAAAGCCATGATCAAAAAAGGAGCCTAGATATCATCTTTCAAGAAATTATCAAGGAAAACTTCCCCAATATTCTAGAACTAGAGAGTAAAATAGAAATTGAAAGAATCCACCAATCGCCTCTTAAAAAAGATCCCAAAAAGAAAGCTCCTAGGAATATTGTCGCCAAATTGCAGAGCTCCCAGGTCAAGGAGAAAATATTGCAAGCAGCCAGAAAGAAACAATTTGATTATTATGGAAACACAATCAGGGTAACACAAGATCTAGCAGCTTCTACATTAAGGGACCAAAGGACTTGGAATATGATATTCCGGATATCAATGGAGCTAGGATTAAAACCAAAAATCACCTACACAGCAAAACTGAATATCATGCATGCTCCAAGGCAAAATATGGATTTTCAATAAAATAGAGGACTTTCAGGCTTTCTCAGTGAAAAGGCCAGAGCTGAATAGAAAATTTGACTTTCAAATACAAGAATCAAGAGAAGCACGAAAAGGTAAACAAGAAAGAGAAATCATAAGGGACTTACTAAAGTTGAAATATTTTGTTTACATTCCTACATGGAAAGATGATGTGTGTAATTCATGGGACATCAGTATTAGGGTAGCTGAAGGGAATATATATATATATATATATATAGACAGAGGGCACAGGGTTAGTTGAATATGACGAGATGATATCTAAAAAAATAAAATCAAATTAAGGGATGAGAGAGGAATATATTGAGAGAGGGAGAAAGGGAGAGATGGAATGGGGTAGATTATCTCACATAAAAGTGGCGAGAAAAACCAGTTCTTTGGAAGGGAAGAGAGGGCAGGTGAGGGGGAACAAGTGAATCTTGCTCTCATTGACTTTGACTTGAGGAGGGAATACCATACACACTCAATTGGGTATCTCACCCCACAGGAAAGTAGGGGGAAGGGGATAAAAAAGAGGGACAATAGAAGGGAGGGCAGATAGGGGGAAGAAGTAATCAAAAGCAACCACTTTTCAAAGGGACAGGGTCAAGGGAGAAAATTGAATAAAGGGGGACTTGATAGGAGGGAGCAAAATATAGTTAGTCTTTCACAACACAACTATTTATGGGAGTGTTTTGCATAATGATACATGTGTGCCCTGTGGTGAATTGCTTGCTTTCTTAGGGAGAGTGGGTGGGGAGGGAGGAGGGGAGAGAATTTGGAACTCAAAGTTTTAAAAGCAGATGCTCAAAATAAAAGGTTGTTTTTGCATGCAACAGGAAAATAAGATATACAGGCAATGGGGCATAGAAATCTATCTTGTCCTACAAGAAAGTAAGGGGAAAACAGATGGGGGGGAGTGGAAGGGGGGTGATAGAAGGGAGGGCTGACTGGGGAATGAGGCAATCAGAATATATGCCATCTTGGAGTGGGGGGGAAGGTAGAAATGGGGAGAAAATTTGTAACTCAAAATCTTGTGGAAATCAATGCTGAAAACTAAAAAATATCAAATAAAAAAAATCTTTAATAAATAAATAAATAATTTAAAAAAAAACTTTTATGACTTGTACACCATGCCTCCAGAAAACTCAATTAGGAAAAGCTCACCATCATACAAGATCCCATAAGCCTTGGTACTCTACCTCATCACTGTGCTCTATCTGGTTGGAAGATGAAGCCATGAATTCCAAAACCTAATCAGTAATGATTACCAGCATTTTTTCATGATTGTAGATAGCATTAGTTTCTTCTTCTGAAAACTGCCTCTTCATATCCCTTGACATTTATCCATTGGGGGAATAATTTATATTCTTATAAATTTGGCTCAGTTCTCTACATAGTTGAGATAGAAGGCCTTTATCAGAGAAACTTGATATAAAAAATTTTCCCCAGTTTCCTACTTTCCTTCCAATCGTGGCAGCATTGGTTTTGTTTGTGCAAAACCTTTTTTAATTTAATGCAATCAATATTATCCACCTTACATTTCATAATGCTCTCTGCTTCTTATTTATTCATAAATTCTTCCCTTATCTATAGATCTAACAGGTAAAATTTTCCATGTTCCCTGATTTGCTTATGACATCACCCTTTATATCTAAATCATGTACCCATTTTGACCTTATCTTGGTATATAGTTGTTCTCTACCTAGTTTCTGCCAAACTGCTAGAGATGTTGGTCTATACCTAGTTTCTGATGAGCTACTTTCCAGCTTTCCCAGCAATTCTTGTCAAATAGCGAGTTCTTGTCCCAAAAGCTTGGATCTTTGGGTTTATCAAGTACCACTTACTACTGTGTATTATACACCTAGTCTAGTCTCCTGATCTACTACTTTATTTCTTTCTTAAGGTTATACATGTGTAATTATGTAAAACATTTCCATATTAGTCATATTATACAGGAAGACTCGAGTGAAAGAAAAAAATGAAAAAAAGAAAGTGAAAAATAGCCTGCTTCAGTCTGTATTCAAACAATATCAGTTCTTTCTCTGGAGGCAAATAATATGCTGCATCATTAGTCCTTTGGGACTGTCTTAGACTGTTGTATTGCTGAGAATAGCTAAGTCATTCACAATTCTTTATTCAAAAATATTGCTATTACTGTGTACAACATTCTGCTGGTTCTGCTCACTTCACTATACATCAGTTCATGTAAGTCTTTCCAGGTTTTTCTCAAATCATCCCACTTGTCATTTCTTATAGCACAATAATATTCTGTTACAATCATATATCACAGCTTATTTAGCTACTCCCCAATTGGTGGGCATCCCTTTGACTTCTAATTCCTAGCCACTGCAAAAAGAGTTGCTATAAATATCTTTGTATAAATAGGTCCTTTTCCCTTTTTGGGGGGGTGGAGGGGAATGTTGTTAGGATATAGACTTAGCAGTAGTATTACTAGATCAAAGGGTATGCACAGTTTTATAGCCCTTAGGGCATAGTTCCAAATTGTTCTCCAGAATGTTTGGGTCAGTTCACAACTCCACCAACAGTGCATTAGTGTCCCAATTTTCCTACATCCTCTCCAACATCCAACATTTTCCTTTTTTGTCATGTTAGCTAATCTGATCGGTGTGAGGTAGTACCTCAGAGTTGTTTAATTTGCATTTCTCTGATCAATAGTGATTTAGAGCATTTTTTTCATATGACTATGGTTTTGTTTTCTTTGAAAGCTTCCTGTTCATATCCTTTGACCATTTATCAATTGGAGAATGACTTGTATTTTTTATAAATTTGGCTCAGTTTCATATATATTTGAGAAATGAGGCCTTTATCAGAGATACTTGTTGCAATTTTCCCAGTTTTCTGTTTTCCTTATAATTTTGTTTGTATTGGATTTGTTTGTGCAAAAACATTTTAATTTTATATAATCAAAATTATCCATTTCACATTTTTTAATGCTCTCTATTTCTTCTTTGGTCCTAAATTCTTTACCTAGCCATAAATCTGACAGATAAACTATTTTATGCTCTCTTAATTTGCTTATGGTATCATCCTTTATGTGTAAATTATGTATGTATTTTGACCTTATCTTGGTAAACAGTGTGAGATGTTGGTCTGTGCCTAGTTTCTGCCATATTGTTTTCCAATTTTCCTAGCAGTTTTTGTCAAATAATGAGTTTTTGTTCCAAAAGCCTGGGTCTTTGGGTTTGTCATATACTAGATTACTATGGTCATTTACTATAATGTAATTTGTACCTAATCTCTTTCACTAATCCACCACTCTATTTCTTAGCCAGTACCAGATTGTTTCAATAATTATCGCTTTATAATACAGTTTGAGATCTGGTATGGCTAGACCTACCACTTTATTTCTAAGCCAGTGCCAGATTGTTTTGATAATTACCGCTTCATAATACAGTTTGAGATCTGGTACTTCTAGGCCACCTTCCTTCACATTTTTTCATTGATTATTTCATTGATATTTCATTATTTCACTGATATTCTTGACTTCCAGATGAATTTTGTTATTATTTTGTCTAACTCTATAGAATAATTTTTTTTTTATAATTTGATTGGTATGGTACTGAATAATTAATTTAATTTAGGTAGAATTGTCATTTTTATTATATTGGCTTGGCTTACCCTTAAGCAATTGATATTTCTCCAATTGTTTATATCTAACTTTATTTGTGTGAAAAGCCTTTAGTAATTATGTTCACATAGTTCCTGGTTTTGTCTTGGCAGATAGACTCCCAAGTATTTTATGTCATCTGCAGTCATTTTAAATGAAATGTCTCTACCTCTTCCTGTTGGACTTTGGTGGTAATATATAGAAATGCTGATGATTTATGTGGGTTTATTTTGTATCGTGCTACTTTGCTGAAGTTGTTAATTATTTCAACTAATTTTTTAGTTGATTCTCTAGAATTCTGTAAGTATGCCAACATATCATCTGCAAAGAGTGATAATTTTGTGTCCTTAAGGTCTATTCTAATTCCTTCAATTTCTTTTTCTTCTCTTCTTGGGATAGCTAGAATTTCTCTTACAATATTGAATAATGGTGGTGATAATGCTCATCTTTGCTTCACCCCTGATCTTATTGGGAAAGCTCTTAGTTTAATGCTTGCTGGTAGTTTTAGATAGAGCTTACTTGTCATTTTAAGAAAAGTTCAGTTTATTCCTAAGCTTTCTATTGTTTTTAATAGGAATGAGTGTTTTCTCATTTTTCTTGATTTTCTCAAAAGCTTTTACTGCATATATTGAGATAATCATAGGATTTTTGTTGTTTTTGTCAATTATGCTAATAGTTTAACTAACATTGAACCAACCCCACATTCCTGGTATAAATCTCACCTGGTCATAGTGTATGATCTTTCTGCTATATTGCTATAATCTCATTGTTAGTGTTTTATTTAAAATTTTTTCATCAACATTCATTAGGGAAATAGGTCTATATTATTCTTTCACTGTTTTACTCTTTCTGGTTTAGGTATTAGTGCCATATTTGTGTCATAAAAGGATTTTGATAGGACTGCTTTCTTTGTCTATTTTTCCAAATACCTTATAGAATATTGAATTAATTGTTCTTTACTTTTAAATTATTATTATTAATTTAATATATCTCGTTTTCAGCATTGATTTCCACAACATTTTGAATTACAAATTTTCTCCCCATTTCTACCCTCCCCCCACTCCAAGATAGCATATATTCTGATTGCTCCATTCCCCAGTCAGTCTTCCCTTCTGTCACCACACTCCCCCACCCCATCCGCTTTTCCCTTACTTTCTTGTAGGGCAAAATAGATTTCTATTCCCCATTGACTGTATATCTTATTTCCCATTGGCATGCAAAACAACTTTTTTTTAACATCTCCTTTTAAAACTTTGAGTTCTAAATTCTCTTCCCTCCTCCCTCCTCACCCACCCTCCCTAAGAAGGCAAGCAATTCAACATAGGTCAGACATGTATCAATTATGTAAAACCCTTCCACAATACTCATGTTGTGAAAGATTAACTGTATTTTGCTCCCTCCTATTGAGTCCCCCTTTATTCAGTTTTCTCCCTCAACCCTGTCCCTTTCCAAAAGTGTTTGCTTTTGATTACCTCCTCCACCATCTGCCCTCCCTTCTATCATACCCCCTTCTTTATCCCCTTCCTCCTTCTTTCCTGTGGGGTAAGATACCCAATTTAGTGTGCATGTTATTCCCTCCTCAGGTCAAAGCCAATGAGAGAAAGATTCACTCATTCCCCCCCACCTGCCCCCTCTTCTCCTCCAAAGAACTGCTTTTTCTTGCCACTTTTATGTGAGATAATTTACCCCATTCTATCTCTCCCCTTCTGCCTCTTTCAATATATTCCTCTCTCATCCCTTAATTTGATTTTATTTTTTTAGATATCATCCCTTCATATTCAACTCACCCTGTGCCTTCTGTCTATATATATATATATATATATATATACACACACACACACATATATGTATATATATATGTACATATATGTATATATAGTCTGTATATGTATATGTATATGTATATTCCCTTCAGCTACCCTAATACTGATGTCTCATGAATTATACACATCATCTTTCCATGTAGGAATGTAAACAAAATATTTCAACTTTAGTAAGTCCCTTATGATTTCCCTTTTTTTTACCTTTTCATGCTTCTCTTGATTCTTGTGTTTGAAAATCAAATTTTCTATTCAGCTCTGGCCTTTTCACTGAGAAAGCTTGAAAGTCCTCTATTTTATTAAAAATCTATATTTTGCCTTAGAGCATGATACTCAGTTTTGCTGGGTAGGTGATTCTTGGTTTTAATCCTAGCTCCTTTGGCCTCTGGAATATCATATTCCAAGACCTTTGGTCCCTTAATGTAGAAGAAGTTTGATCTTGTATTATCCACAGTACTCAAATTGTTTCTTTCTGGCTGCTTGCAGTATTTTCTCCTTGACCTGAGAGCTCCGGAATTTGGCAACAATATTCCTAGGAGTTTTCTTTTTGGGATCTTTTTCAGGAGGTGATTGGTGGATTCTTTCAATTTCTGTTTTACCCTCTGGCTGTAGAATATCAGGGCAGTTCTCCTGGATAATTTCTTGAAAGATGATATCTAGGCTCTTTTTCTGATCATGGCTTCCAAGTAGTCCAACAATTTTTAAATTATCTCTCCTGGATCTATTCTCCAGGTCAGTGGTTTTTCCAATGAGATATTTCACATTGTCTTCCATTTTTTCATTCCTTTGGTTCTGTTTTATAATATCTTGATTTTTCATAAAGTCACTAGCTTCTGCTTCCCGCAATCTAATTTGTAAAGCAGTACTTTCTTCAGTGGTCTTTTGGACCTCCTTTTCCATTTGGCTAATTCTGCCTTTCAAGACATTCTTCTCCTCATTGGCTTTTTGGAGCTCTTTTGACATTTGAGTTAGTCTATTTTTTAAGGTGTTATTTTCTTCAGTATTTTTTGGGTCTCCTTCAGCAAGTCATTGACTTGTTTTTCATGGTTTTCTTGCATCACTCTCATTTCTCTTCCCAATTTTTCTTCTGCTTCTCTTACTTGATTTTCCAAATTCTTTTTGAGCTCTTCCATGGCCTGAGACCAGTTCATGTTTTTCTTGGAGGCTTTTGATGTAGGTTCTTTGACTTTGTTGACTTCTTCTGGCTGTATGTTTTGGTCTTCTTTGTCACCAAAGAAAGATTTCAACTTCTGAGTCTGAATCTGAGTCTGTTTTCGATGCCTATTCATGTTCCCAACCAACTACTTGACCCTTGAGTTTTTTGTAGTGGCATGACTGCTTGTAGAATAGAGAGCACTTTGTCCCAAGCTTTAGGGACAAAGCTATTTTCAGAGCTACTTCTACACAGCAAGTTCTGCCACACCAGCACTCCTCCTCCCCTAAGAACTGCCAACCCAGGCTGCAACTCAGATCCAAGGAGGCTCTGCCCTCCCGCTCTAATCCGCTGCTTAATTCCTCCCACCAGGTGGGCCTGGGGCCAGAAGTAACTAGAAGCAGCCTCAGAGCTGCACCACCTCCGCTGCCCCCAGGGTGGTGGCCAACCACAACCTCCTTTCACTCTGTCCCAGCAGCTTTTCCCACTAACCTTCTCTGTTGTCTTTGGCGTTTGTGGGTTTAGAAGTCTGGTAATTGCCACAGCTTACTGATTCAGGGTGCTACACCTGTTCTGCCCAGCTCCCAGGTCTGGTTGGTCCTGGCACAGCCCACTCCGGGCTCTGCTCTGCTCCGCTCCCAGCTCCTTGCGATAGACCCTTCCCAATGACCATCCAGGCTGTCCTGGAGTCCTGCTTCCCTTTGCTATTTTGTGGGTTCTGCAGCTCTAGAATTTGTTCAAAGCCATTTTTTATAGGTGTTCAGAGGGACCCGGCAGGGAGCTTAAGTGCGTCCCTGCTTTCCAGCTGCTATCTTGGCTCCACTACCACTAAATTTTCTTTAAATTTTTGGTAGAATTCACTTGTAAATCCATCTGGTCCTGGGGATTTTTCACAGGATACTCATTTATGGCTTATTTAATTTTTTTTAAGATAGTATTATTTCAGTATTTTATTTCCTATTCTGTTCATCTGGGCAATTTATATTTTTGTAAATATCTATTTCACTTGGACTGTTAGATTTATTTGGCACATAATAGGGCAAAATTGCTACTAATAATTGCTTTAATTTCATCTTCATTGGTGGTAAATTTACCCCTTTCATTTTTAACACTGGTAATTTGGTTTTCTTTCTTTTTTTTTAAATCAAATTAACCAATGGTTTACCTATTTGATTTTTTTTCATGAAACCAGCTCCTAGTTTCATTTATTACTGCAATAGTTTCCTTTCAGTTTTATTAATTTCTCCCTTAATTTTCATCATTCCCAATTTGATGTTTAATTGGGGATTTTTAAGTTGTTCTTTTTCTATTTTTTTAGTTGCATGACCAATTCATTGATCTGCTCATTCTCTTTTTTATTGATATAAGCATTTAGAGTTATAAATATTCCCCTATGTATGCTTTGGCTGCATCTTATAAATTTTGTTATGTTGTCTCATTGTTGTCATTATCTTTATTGAAATTAATTATTGTTTGTTTCTAATGATTTATTCTTTGATCCATTCATTCTTTAGGATTAGATTATCTAGCTCCCAATTAATTTTTAAAATGTGTTTCCACAGGCCTTTATTGAATATAATTTTATGACATTATCATCTGAAAAGAATGTATTTAACATTTTTGCTTTTCTGCATTTGGTTGTGAGGTTTTTATGTCCTAATACATGGTCAATTTTTGCGATGGTGCCATATACAGCTGACTAAAAGGTATACTCCTCTCTATTCCCATTCAGTTTTCCCCAGAAGTCTATCATGGCTAACTTTTCTAAAATTCTTTTTTTTTTTTTATAAATTTCTTTATTTATTTTTAGTTTACCACGCACGGTTCTACATAGTTTTGAGTTCCAGTTTTTCTCCCCTCCCTCCCCCCTCCCTCCCCAAGATGGCATGAAGTCTCATATAACTGTCATGTATAACTTCGCATTGAATTAATTTATGCACTAGTCAAGTCGTGGAGAAGAATTTTGACCAATGGAATGAATCATGAGAAAGAAGAAACAGAACCAAAAAAAAAAAAACCCCAAAAACAAAAACAAAACAGAAGCAGAAAAGGAGAGCATGTAGTGTGCCTCGGTCTGTATTCAAACTTCGCAGTTCTTTGTCTCGATGAAGATAGCATTCTCCATCGTGAGTCCCCTGGAGTTGTCCTTGCTGAGAAAAGTGCAGTTTGTCAGGGTTGGTCCTCACGGAATCCATATATCTGTGGCTGTGCACGACGTTCTCCTGGCTCTGCTCCGCTCACTCAGCATTATGTCGTGTAGGTTTTTCCAGGTTGTTATGAAGTCTGCATCATCCCCATTTCTTATGGCACAATAGTATTCCATTACCTTCATGTACCACAGTTTGTTCAGCCATTCCCCAATTGATGGGCATCCCTTTGATTTCCAATTCTTGGCTACCACAAAGAGAGCCGCTATAAATATTCTTGTACATATGGGCCCTTTTCCCGCTTGCGTGATTTCTTTGGGATACAACCCTAGAAGTGGAATTGCTGGGTCAAAGGGTATGAACATTTCTGTAGCCCTTTGGGCGTAGTTCCAAACCGCCCTCCAAAATGGCTGGATCAGCTCACAACTCCACCAGCAATGCAACAATGTTCCAATTTCCCCACATCCTTTCCAGCATTTATCATTCTCCTGATTTGTTATTTTAGCCAATCTGACAGGAGAGATGTGGTATCTAAGAGTTATTTTGATTTGCATTTCTCTAATCAGCAGCGATCCAGAGCATTTTTCCATATGCCTGTAGATAGCTTTAATTTCTTCCTCTGAAAACTGCCTGTTCATATCCTTTGACCATTTCTCAATTGGGGAATGGCTTGTATTCCTATATATTTGGCTCAGCTCCCTGTATATTTTAGAGATGAGGCCTTTATCAGAGATACTAGTTGCAAAGATTTTCTCCCAATTTTCTGCTTCCCTCCTAATTCTTGTTGCATTGGCTTTTTTTGTACAAAACCATTTCAATTTGACATAATCAAAATTATCCATTTTGCATTTTGTAATGCTCTCTATCTCTTGTTGGGTCATGAATTCTTTACTTTTCCACAAATCTGATAAGTAAACTATTCCTTGCTTTCCCAAATTACTTAGAGTATCAACTTTTACTCCTAAATCATGAACCCATTTTGACTTTATTTTGGTATATGGTGTAAGATATTGGTCTATGCCCAGTTTTTGCCCTACCATTTTCCAATTTTCCCAACAGTTTTTGTGAAATAGTGAATTATTAGCCCAGAAACTGGCCTCTTTGGGTTTATCAAAGAGTAGATTGCTAAACTTGTTGATTTCACCTATTTGTGTACCTATCCTATTCCACTGATCCACACCCCTGTTTCTTAACCAGTACCAGGCAGTTTTGATAACTGCTGCTGTGTAGTACAGTTTAATATCTGGTGTGGCTAAGCCACCATCTCTAGCATGTCTTTTCATTGATATCCTAGATACTCTAGACCTCTTGTTTTTCCAAATGAATTTTGTTATTATTTTGTCCAGCTCAGTAAAAAAACTTTTTGGTAGTTTGATTGGTATGGCACTGAATAGATAGATTAATTTAGGTAGAATTGTCATTTTTATTATGACAAAATTCTACTCATCTTCTTTACTCATCTAAAATTCTACTCATCTTCTTTACTTCTTTCTAGTTTATCTTATAGTTAGATTTACCTAGTTCTTGACCCAACCATTCTGGAGAACAATTTGGAAGTATGCTCAAAGAGCTATAAAATTGTGCATATCCTTTAATCTAAAAATACCACTACTAGGTCTGTATTCCAAGTCAAAAAAAAGGAAAAGGATCTATTTCTACAAAATATTTATAGCAACTCTTTGTTGTAGCAAAGAATCGGAAATTGAGGGACTCCCCATCAATTGGGGAATGGCTGAACAAGTTGTGGTATATGATTTAATAGAATACTATTGTGCTATAAGAAATGATGAGCAGGATGGTTTCAGAAAAAACCTGGAAAGACTTCCATGAACTGATGCAGAGGAAAGTAAGCAGAACCAGAGGAGCATCATACATAGTAATGGCAATTTTGTACAATGATCAACTGTGAATGACTTAGCTATTCTTAGTAATACAATGATCCAAGAAAATTCCAAAGGACTCATGATGACAAATGTTATCCAACTCCAAAAAAAAGAACTGATGAAGTCTGAATGCAAATCAAAGCTTACCATTTTTCTCCTTATTTTTTTTCATGTTTTGGGGGGTTGCAGAGGGGGAGATCTGTGTTTTCTTTCACAACATAACTAATATGGAAATATGCTTTGCATGATTACACATGCATAAACTATATCAAATTGCTTACCATCTCAGAGAGGGGTGAGAGAAGAGAAGGAGAATATTTGGAACTCAAAATTTTCTTTTAAAAAATGTTTAAAATTGGTTTTTACATGTAATTGAGAAAAAATAAAATATTCAAAAAAATTTATCTAGTTCTGAGAGGGGAAAGTTGAGGTCCCCAACTAAATTAGTTTTACTGTCTATTTTCTCCTATAATTAATTTAACTCTTCCTTTAAGAATTTAGATGCTATGTGATTTGGTGCATACACATTTAGTATTGATGTTATGTCATTGTCCATGGTAGCTTTTAGCAAAAGGTAGTTTCCCTGCTTATTTCTATTAATTAGGTCTATATTTGCTTTTGTTTGAGATCATGACTGCTACCTCTGCTTTTTTTTAACCTCTGATGAAGTATAATAGTTTCTGTTCCAGCCCCTTATCTTTATTCTGTGTGTCTCTCATTTTCAAGTATGTTTCTTGTAAACAATGCATTGTTGGATTCTGGTTTTTAATCCATTCTGCCAGACACTTCCATTTTATGAAAGAGTTCATCCCATTCACATTCACAGTTATGATTACTAACTGTGCAATTCTTTTCATCCTATTTTCCCCATTTGTCTTTCTCTTTCTCCTTTTACCCTGTCTCTCCTCAAAAGTCTATTTTGCTTCTAACCACTGCCTCCCTTAATCCACCCTCCCTTCTATCAGCCCTACTCCCTGCCCGCTTCTCTTATTCCCTACCTATCCTACTTCCTTATTGGGTAAGATGGATTTCAATACCCAACTGACTTTGCATGTTGTTCTCTCTTTGAGCCAATTCTAATGAGAATAAGGTTCAAGCATTGCCTATCACCCCTCCATCTTTCCCTCTGCTATAAAAGTTCTTTCTTTCATGCCTCTTTTATGAGATAATTTTCCCTATTCCATCTCTCCCTTCTTCCAGTGCATTTCTCTTCCTCACCCTTCAATTTTATTTTTTGAAATCATCCCATCATAATTAACTCATAATTGCATTTTATGTCTTTATATACTCCTCCTAACTGCCCTGTAATGATAAAGTTCTTAGGAGTTACATATATCATCTTTCCATATAGAAATGTAAACAGTTTAACCATATTGAATTCCTTATGATTTCTCTTTCATATTTACCTTTTTAGGATTCTCTTGAGTCTTATATTTGAAAGTCAAATTTTCTATTCAGTTCTGGTCTTCTCATCAGTAATGCTTGAAAGTCTTCTACTTCATTAAATATCCATTTTTTCCCCTGAAGGATTATACTCAATTTTGCTAAGTAGGTTATTCTTGGCTGTAATCTTAGCTCCTTTGCTTTTCTGGGAATATCATATTCCAAGCTTTCACATCCTTTAATGTGGAAGCTGCTAAATCTTGTGTGATCCTGTCTGTGGCCCAAAAATATTTGAATTGTTTCTTTCTGGATGCTTGCAATATTTCCTCCTTGACCTAGGAGCTCTGGAACTTGGCTCTAATATTCCTGGGAGTTTTCATTTTGGGATCTCTTTCAAGAAGTGATTGGTAGATTCTTTCCATTTCTATTTTACTCTCTGGTTCTAGCAGATGAGGGCAGTTTTTCCTTGGTAATTTCTTGAAATACAATGTGTAGGTATTTTTTTGATCATGGCTTTCAGGTAGTCCAATAATTCTTAAATTACCTCTCCTCAATCTATTTTCTAGGTCAGTTGTTTTTCCAATGAGATATTTTACTTTTTTCCTTCTATTTGTTCATCCTTTGATCTTGTGTTATTGTTTCTTGATGTTTCATGGAGTCATTAGCTTTAACTTGTCCAATTCTAATTTTTAAGAAATTATTTTCTTCAGTAAATTTTTGTACTTATTTTTTTCCCATTTGGCCACCTATGCTTTTTAAGGAGTTCTCTTTAGGGGATTTTTGTGCCTCTTTTACCATTTGGCCAACTCTGTTTTTTAAAGTGTTATTTTCTTCTGTGTTTTTGTGCCTTTTTTTTTTGACCAAGCTGTTGGCTCTGTTTTCATAATTTTCTTGCATCACTCTCATTTCTTTTCCCATTTTTTCCTCTATGTCTCTTATTTGATTTTTAAAATTCTTTTTGTGATCTTCTAGGAATTCTTGTTGAGCTTGTGTCCAAACCACATTTTAATTTGAGACTTTGTAGCTGTGTTGTCTTCTGAGTTTGAGCCTTGATCTTCCCCGTTACCATCATAATTTTTGCATGATCAGGTTCTTGTTGTTGTTGTTCTTTGCTCATTTTTCCAGCTTATTTCTTGACTTTTAATTTTATGTTAAAGGCAGGTTCTGCTCCCAGCATTGAGGGGGGCATTGTCCCAAACTTAAGGTTTTTTGTGCTGTTGTTTTCAGAGCTAGTTCTTGGGAGGTCTATAAGTTTTCAGTAAGGAGAGGTGTCACTGCTCTACTGGCCTGTGCTCTGGCCCAGACAAGGACCTTGCTCCCCTGTAGCCACAACTGCTGGCATTCCTGTTGACCCTGGAACTATAACCAGGTCCCCATTGTCCTGTAGCTGCAAATGCTAGTGCTCCTTTCTGCCTCCAAACTAAGACCAAGTTCCCTGCTCCCCTTTGAGTGACCACCAGCACTCTTCTCCACACTGGAGCTGTGACTGTGGCCCCTACTCTCCTGTGGCTACAAGTGCTAGTGCTCCTCTTTACTCCATATCTTCGACCTGCATATAGATGATGAAACAGGGTCCTGAACCCAGCACCTGCAAAGGATCCCTGTAACCTCTTTCTGGCCAGTTGCTTAACCCCCTTACTATTTGTGGGCTGAGGGCTCTAGAAGCTACTGCAGCCTGTGCTGCCTTCTGGAGCAGACCACCATCCTGGTGTGACAGACCTTTCCTGTCAACCTCCTACATTGTCTTGGGCTGTAAAATTGTTTTACCCTGACCTTTTGTTGGTTCTGTGGCCACGGAATTTAATTTGAGACGTTGTTTTAAAGTTGTTTGGAGAGGAACTTAGGAGAGTTCAGGTGAATTCCTACCTCTAGTCCACCATCTTGGCTCTGCCTCCCCACTCTCAAAAATACAGTCTTAGAGAGGAAAGAACACACCATGGACTTCATTTAAAAAACCATAGCATTTAAGAACTGGAAATAACCTTTGAGATAATTTGCTCTAATACCCTCATTTTAAAGACAAAGAAACAGAGGTTCAGAGAGTTTGAGCAAGTTGAATAAGGTCACAAGAGAGTTAGTGACAGAGCTCAGATTAAAAAGTAATTCTCTGGGGCAGCTGGGTGGCGCAGTGAGTAGAGCACTGGCCCTGGAGTCAGTACCTGAGTTCAAATCTGTCTTCAGACACACACTTGACGCATTTACTAGCTGTGTGACCTTGGGCAACTCACTTAACCCCAATTGCCCTGCCTTCCCCCCTGCAAAAAAAAAAAAAAAAAGCAATTCTCTGAGTCTCCATCTAATGTTCTAATGCCCGGCTGCCTCTTAGAAGAACTCACACAACAATCCATTTCAAATACAGGAAGGAAAGTACATTTACTGAAATATGTTACTAAGAAAAGGTACCAAGAAAAACAAGGCAATAGGAACGTCCTTCCTTTAGGAAGAGTAAATGTTGGTCTTCGACTGAACCCCAAACAAGGGAATCATGACACTAATGTTTCATAGTCCCATCAACAGTCCTCTTACAACAATATCTTGCCATCTGTGTTATAGTCCAAATCTAAAGAGACTCTGGCCAGAGATTTCCCACCAGCTTTAAAACGGGAGCAGACACACTGGGATTTTATAAGGTTTCTGTCAATAGAAAAACAGGATCACTAATAATGTTATGCCACAGGCAAACCTTTCAGGAAATCGCCCCCAGTAAACCAGAAAACAGTTCATCTGTGCTAGCCCGTGTCCCATCTTCTATTGCAGTCCACAAAAACGGGGTGGGGGGGCATGAGCTTCTGAGGGCTGGCTCTGACGGCTGACTTGGCTCTGTTGAGGGGAGAAGACCTCCTCAATGAAACAGGAGAATGACATTTAATGCAATATGTATTATTTTTTAAATAAAATTTTACGGGTATCTTTTGTATTTTTGTTCGGTCATTTTAATAGTGACTCTTGATGACCTTATCTGGGGTTTTTTTGGCTTGCCATTTCCTTCTTCAGCTCATTTTACAGATGAGAAAACAGAGGCAAACAGAGTTAAGTGACTTGCTCAGGTTCACACGGTTAGTAGGTGTCTCGGGTTAGATTTGAATTCAGGTCTTCCTGACTCCAGGCTCAGCACCCTATCCGCTGAATCATCTTGCTGCCCATCTTTTGTGTTTGTGTTGCCTGTATTTCCCTCTGCATCCCTCCCCAGCCCAGAGTTCCATCCTTTCTAATAAAGAATTTCAAACCTGTATTATTGATATAGAAAAGGGGACTCGCCAAGGCTGGAAATAAGAACTCTGCAACCATTTCAGTGTGGCATTAGTACAAGCATGAGACCTAGATATAGGACTAGGATTTACAGCATATGGATTTTAACCCTGATTGGCTTTATGCCTTTGAGCTAATTCAACGTCTCTGGGCCTTTCCCTCAGTGTCCCTATTGTAAAACTAAATGTAATAGTGACTTCCCCCTTTTCTGAGTCTCTGACACATTTGGAGAATGACGATGTCTGTGAATAGTGGATAAATTCCTTGTCAGTGAGTGTGGTGGGGAGAGCATTTTCCCTGGCATCAAAAGATCTGTTTTTGAAGCCCAGATGTGCTGTTTATTAACTACATTCGTTATCTTAGGCAAATCATCTAATCTCTCTGAGCCTCGGTTTCCTCATCTGTAAAATGGCACAACCAGGCATGAGGAGATAAGGGCCTGTACCATAGTGGTGGCAGTGACAGAGGAAAGATATAGACCCCGAACAAACACTTCCAGGAAGAAAGTATGAATAAGGCCCACGTAGATGGTGAGATAGCTCCAACAGACTACATAACTGTGGATGTAGTCAGAATTCTCAGATGATATGTTTGCAGAAATTCAATTCAACAGATATTTATCAAGTGTTCTTATCATATGTTAGGCACTGTAATAGGCACTAATAATATAATAACAAAAACCAAACAGTCCCTGCTCTCCAGGGCATTCTCCTAGAGGAGCTTATACCATTCTTAAGGAATAGTGATGTTTTCTTTATATCATACGTCAAAGTTTGCGAGAAACTCTCCTTATTCCAGTCCTGTAAGGTAGAGTGTATAACTAATACCCATTTTGCAGATGAGGAAACTGGGGCTCAAGGAGATTAAATGACATGCCCATATTCACCCTATGAGCATATCACAGTCAGCGTATGAGGCAATATTCAAGTCCAGGTCTCTCAACCCCAAGTCCAACATTCTTTCTACCATGATTCTCCACTATTGTCCAGGGGCTGGTGGAAGAGGGTGACATTGGAGATCAAGAAGCTGTCCGTGTCTTGGGGGGGGGCAGCCCCAGGCTCCCTAAATTCCTTCTGTGACTCTGCTGACCTCACTTGATGCTCACTTCCAGGCGCCAGCATTAGCTTACCTTCCAGTCAATTTGTCTCCACTGAATCTTTTGAATTTCTCAAATGCTCCAGATTTTCTGGCTGGTTTAACAGCCTGATGGAGGGGTTAAAATCTCAAATTTAAACTGTCAAAGCTATTTAGAGTCTAACAAAGCATCAGCAATCTCACTGAAACCAAGCCATTTTCCATGATGTTATTGAGTGCCATATTCCTTTGGCATTCACTAATACTCCCGCCCTATTGATGATAAGGGACCTTGACATATTAATAAACATTCAGGAAAAATAAAGGCAACACTATTTGCTGCTAATTTCTTGGAATGCTGTTTGTGTTTATTTTAAGGACTCCAATTCACACTGGACACAATTACCCATGAAAGGAATACTCAAGTCTGCTATGAGCTCAGAGACAGCGTGGGCTACTAGAAAGAACACTCAGCAGAGACTTTCTCCTCAGTCTGGACTCCACTCTTAGCCTCCACATGATGTGGGGCAAATTTCTTACCCTCCCTGAGTCTCAGTTTCTTTATCTGCAAAATGGGTAGAATAGTATATATCAATCTACATGTGAATAAAATGACTTGCAAGTAAATAATGCTAAATAAAGGCACAAGCCAATTCCTGGTTATACATAGGCAGAAGTGGATTTTAATTCCCAAATCTGTTTTCCCTTGCTACCATTCATATATTTCTCACATTTCCCTTTACCTCTCTTCCTACTGCCATCACCCAAAAGACTCTCATTACCTTTGCTCCAGATTATAGCAATAGAACTTTCCATCTCCACTCTTTCCTCTTTTAATGCCCAGTAATCTTCTTTTTGTACATATCTGCTCATTCCTCTCACTCCTCTCTTCAAAAGACTTCGGTAGTGTCCTCTCCGCATGGAGGAAAGTTCAAACTAATTTTCTGTGCCTGATATTCAAGGCCTTCAATAATCCTTGTATCATTCCCCTCAGTTTCCTTATCTGTAAAATGAGCCAAAGAATGGAATGGCAAACCACTCCAGTATTTTTGTCAGAAAAAAAAAAAACCAAAGGGGTCACGAAGAGTCAAACAAGACTGAAAAATGACTAAACAATGATATTCCCCTCCACATATTCTGTACACCTACCAAAGTGGACAACTCTTCACACTCTAAAAACATTATGCTTTCTTACCTCGTACTACTCTTCCCTGTGTTGCTCTTCCCCTCCACCTATCCTTCAGAGCCCAACTCAGATATCACTTTCTCTACCACCTCCTCCCCCATAAACCTTACATAGCACATTTGTTTTGTATTTCTCTATTCAACTTAACATATGATGCTGTAGGTGGTAATTATCTGTTTTTGACTATTTTTACCCTAAATCAATGTTGTATAAGCTTCACGAGGGCAAAATCATCAGTTCTCTAAACTTGTATGCTCCTTAGTTCCTGGCATACAATGGGTGTTTAATAAATATTTGTCAAATGAGTGAAGATAGTAAGTGAATATTTCTGAGTCAACTTTAAAAAAAATCAATCCTACCATGTGCAAAACACTGTCCCAGTAGGGATACATGTACCATGACTTGAACTCACTTGCCCAGAACAAAGACAGCTATATCTCCTCCTCAGGGATCTAGTGATACCCTTGAAAGTTGAAAGTAACTTTCCTTAATACTCTTGACCTTCTGCTATGACCTTCTGCCCCTTCTGCTATGTTCTATCCACCCATCCCACAGTGTTAACCACCAGTGATTAGCACTCACTTTCACTGAACCAATTAATATCAGTTAGCTTTTACAACAAGATATTTATCACAAAGATATAGCAAAAAGTTACATTCCATCATCTTCCAACACCTATAGGCATATTTTTCTCCATATGACCTCAGTCCCTGGGGAGAGTGGGCTCAGAGTAAAGGCATTTTCTACATTACATTCAGTTCACTTTTAAATATGGCATAGCTATTAAATGAATTCTTGTCTCAGTTAATGCTGAGCTGAATCTCTCAGGGCCTTGCTGTTGGGCTGGCTTAGCATAAAACTTATCAGAGATTCTGACTCCTGGACCTTTGGTGACCTTTCAAAGTTCACAAGGTTGTAGATGTCTCCAAAGCTCTTTCAACTAAAATAGGAAAAAACAAATGCAAAGAGGCAAAAAACCAGGGCCAGTATTCATGAGCTACATGTCAGTCTCATATAGGAAGGCCCTGAGGACTCTTCCCTTATACAGGGTGTTCTTAAAATCTGGACACATAGGCAAAAATGCATATTTTCAAGAAATGAAATGAATAAAATTTTCAACAACACTTTATTTAATTGGAATATTAACAAATAACATCTTCAATATGATTTCCATCATTTGTGATGCAAATGTGAATGTGCTTTGCAAAATTCACGTGAACTTGATGCAATCACTCCACATTGCCATCAATTTTAGCACATTCACTCTTTATGCGTTCAATGAAGTGTGTTGCATATGTGATTTTCATTGAGTACACCTTCTCCTTTAGCATACCCCAGAAAAAGAAGTCAAGGGAACTAAGGTCTGTTAATATTCCAAATATTTCAAAATATGCGTTTTTGCCTATGTATCCAGACTTTAGGGATACCCTGGCAGTATCATCTCCCTCATCTAAACAGCAGGTATGCAAGAAAAAGGCAAAGCCAGATTCTCATTTTGACGGATCAGTGCCTTTTAAAAACTCTCTCTAGTTTCAGGCTCCACAGTCAATTAAGAAGGCACCTCTTGATCATATGATTAGCAAACTTTAACAATTTACAAAACATCTTCAAATGTTCCAAAGTCCAAGAGCAGGCTGCGTTACCTGATCATACTACACTTGCTTGTAATGACTGGCTTCGTTAGCCATCCCTCCCACCACTACCACCCTTGATGTAAAGAAGTAGAGTGAGACTAGTTCCCTACCCTTATTGAATTTGCAGCTTATTGAGGAGATCAGATGAACACATAAAAATGCACAGTGAACAATATGAGTGTAAAATTGATTATTGAATTGTGCCAAGATAATGGTACTACCCCTGGGTTAGATAATCAGGTTCACTTTGCGAACTTCTTATTTATCTGGTACATTGTTCTCAACCAGGGGAAACCTAAGAACAATCACCAATTTCCTTTAAAAGCATTTAAGTTTACAGGCTCCAAAACATAGAATAGTTTTATTTATAATGTAGGACATAGAAACAATTTGCATATGACCCTTTAAAAAGCCAAGAATATTGGCCCTCCATGGAATACCCACCTCAACCTCGTCTCACATATGTGGGATAAGTCTTCTGATACCAAGTTGTACCCAGGGACTGTATAGTTTCTATGTTTTTATATATTATTAGTAAGAGGAAGGTCAGGGCTCACTTTTCCATAGCAGTGTTCTGTGCTGCATTGCTTTTTCATTAGACTTCTCCCCACTGCTGTTCTTCATGTGCTCATTATCTCCTGTCTCTATACTAGCTTTAGAACAGCTGATCTGACTACTCTAGAACCTCAGTTGATAGTGTTCATAAGGGATATGCTAGTAAATATTTAAAAACCAGCTCTCCAGGGGGATAATATGTATAGCTGGATGCATTTTTAAGTTTAATCTTCATTATTAACATTTATTTCTCCATCACTTTCTTCAATCTAAACAACCAATAAAATAATAACTCAAGCCCTAGTTTGTAGTGTTTGCCAATTTCCTAGGTGCACATTCTCACACTGAAATCTTAATCCTTTATTCCAGCAGTGCCACTACTTCCTACAGAATAGAAAATGTCTCCAATCTATTTTAAATTTTTGCTCTTTTACACCGGGGTCTTTGCCTCAGCCCCCATAAAAAGATCTTTTCAGGCGGCTCTAGAAATGCCCCCTTGTCAGATCACTGAGTCAGGCCTCTGAGCAATCCAAGTCAGTACCTGCTGAGTCCCTAAGAATTTGCCTACTCTCTCCCCCAGCACCCAGATGATGTGTCTCCTCCTGAGACTTTGGGGGTTTAAAAAAAGCTACTACCGCTCTCTTGTAACTTATCTCACTTCCTCTTGTGCTCTTCTGGAGCAGTAAGGACCTGGTTCTGCAGATTTCTCCATGGGCCTTCTTTGAAGAGTTCTAAAAAGGAGTTTGGAGGGGAAGAACTCCAGGCTCCTAATGACTTTTCCCAGTACCTGTATCTATGATTCAGAAGGACAGTACACCTCTTACTACAATGGTTTACATTTACAAAGTTCTTTATATACATTGTTTCATTTGATCTTCAAAACGACCCTGTGAGTTAGGGAGTCAAAATGTTATCATCTTGATATGACAGATGAAGAAAGTAAGGTCCAGAAATATGTCATTTGCCTAAATGTCATGTGACCGGCAAGTAACCAAATGAGAACTTGATCATAAGCCTTCTGATGCCAAGCTGCATGATCATTCTACTCTGCCATGGTACCTCTGATAGAGGGGAGAAGAGTTGTGAAAATTCAGGAAGGAATCAAAGTGGGGAAGAAGAGAGAGGGAAGGCTTCACAGAAGAAATAGCACCTCAGCTCATCCTTGAAAGATAGACAGGACTTGGTAACTGGAAAGGAAAAATAAGGAAGGAATGAGCATTCATTCCTTGAATGAATGCATTCATAGGATAGGATAGCTGTTGGCATAACTAAAGCTGAGGGCTCAGCACATTAATTGGAAGAAGTAGGGAATAAGCTCGGATAGGTAGGATGGGGGCAGGTTACAGAGGGTCCTAAGTTCCAAGATATGAGCAGGTTTGGGCTAAGAGACCACACGTCTTTCTCCTTTGGCATTAGCCTAAATGAAACAGAATGAGAAAGCTATGGTAGGATAAGCATCACCCTGCTGCAGCTACTTCCCTCCCACCCACAATGTAGAGAGACTATCGAAAAAAATTTTTTTAAAAAACAAAAACAACAAAGCTGCTCCTGGGGAATTGATTGATTCCCAGCATCCCTGACACAGATTCCTGGACATGTAGAAAGTCCAGTCATATGGAGACCAAGTCTCTCAGACTTAGTGGATACCTAAGACTGAAGAAGTCATACACTATGATGACTTGCTGATTAGATGTATTTCTATGAGGGGTGGGTTGGGGGCTGATCTACCAAAGCTGAAGACCACTGCCATTGTGTCTCTTTGTTGCATACACTTACTGTATCATGGCAAATTAGGTGCAATGACTTATGACTGTCTCGTTTTGTCCCAAAATCAAAATTGAACTAGGAGAATGCTAGTGGTACCTCTGATAAAAGTGCATCTCCCAGCGCAAAGTGTCTTACTATATTCAGTATGACTTTGGATTGAATGCTGTTTGCAATATATCCCACTTCTCTATCAACATGGATAATGAAGATCTATCTATATTTACTAATATTATTTCTTAACATTGCTCACTAAGTGATTCCAATTTGATTTCTGGGATATTTTTCTTGCAATCCAGAAACCACTCTAATGTGTTAGCTTTGCTAATGACATACAGTAGTAAGCAATGGAAACTTTGTTCTACTTTCCCTATAGCCACACAGTGTATTCCTACTAATCTGATCACATTAGATTACTGGCTTACCCTTGTGACCAGCAGCAGCTGTTCGTGAGCTAGCAAACCAAGATCAAAAGTGCTAAGGTAGAAGGAAGAATCACTCACCCCATAGGGACTGACTCCACTGACTCTTTAGTTGGCATAGAGTCCTAAGCAGCTGAATTGACCATCAAAGCAATCATCACCACTCTAAAAGTCACACATCCATCTAATGAAGGGATCATCCATTAGAGATGGAAAGGACCTTAGCAGTCATCTAGTTCAAACCCCTTCATTTTACAGATAAGAAAAGTGAGAGACAATGAAATTCAGAGAAGTTGCAAGATAACCATGGTCACATAGCTGGGATCTGGTGGAGTCAGGATCTGAGCCCAGATTTTCCTGATGCCAGATATAACTCCACTACACCAGAGGCACCAAACACTTGTCCCAGGGGCTGCAACACTCCCAAGTGCAGCTCAAACCAGATTAAAATGTAACTGGGGTATATCTAACAAAATATATTAAAACATAGATAACATTACATTTTAAAACCAAGTGAATATGTGGTCAGGTCAATGATTTAGCAACCCCCATTTTTTTTTAGTTTGACATCCCTAACTGTCTATACTGTTTCAAAGAGATCACTCTTCCTCTCTTCTTTATGTAGAACTGGGGAAATCATACCCTCCTGTTCTTATAGGATCCTAGATTGCGCTTGGAGATGAGGTACCACTGAACACTTCCCCCAAGTTTCTGCTTATGTTATTGGATGCCATCCTACCTTCATGATCCATGCAGAGGTTTAACAACCTCTCCCCATGAGCAAAGGTTAAGGTAAACAAAATAAGCCCAATTAAAGGTCTCAAGGAAGACATATACCAGAACCAGAACTTATTTCAGTAATGGGGTCAAGTGACCCAGTGACCCTGAAACTTTCTTTCTCATATCTAACCAGGCTTTTACAAAGATTTCTCTTAGTTTAGAAGTTCATATTGTTTTCTAATGGTTGGATTTTATTTTTCTTTCTTTACTACTCTTTCCTTCATCCATCATTAACATCATAAAAAGCATGGTTTAAACTAGATTAGGTCAACACAGTGCCTTGTGTTCTAAGCCACTACTACTGTGGAAGCATGGAAGTATAACCTTAGTTTAGCATAAGGTACTCCATATTGGAAACTCCCCTCCATTTCTGGTAAACAAGCAAGCCTATACCCAAGCTGTTGTGTTTTGTTTTTGTTTTTTTTTTTCACTTGCAGCACTTTTATTTTTCCTTACACAATATAGTTACATCAAGCTGTTCCACTACCCCCCCATAATCTACTCAACCCCATTTGCAAGGCATCACTAACGAACTTATTTATTTGCCTATGTCAAGTTAATCAGATTGCCAAACCTCTGGTTGGAATGCTGCTAGAAAAAGCAAGTCATATATTTACCAGTTACTTTTGTTGAATAAAGTTCAATGAATTTATCTTGCTGTTATAGCTACAACAATTTGGTGGTCCTTCCAAGATCCCTAATGCCCTTGCCCCACCTTCCACAGAGCAGGCTATCTACACTATTCCCTACGTTACTATCTGAGACGTGGAGACATCTTTTTTAATATTTAATTTATTTATTTTCAGTTTTCAACATTCATATCCATAAGTTTGAAATTTTCTCCCCCTCCTTCTTTCCTCCCTCCCCAAGAAAGCCTGCAATCTAATATGTGCTCTACACATTCATTCCTATTAAACACATTTTCACAGTAGTCATGTTGCATAGAAAAATTATTAAAAAATGGGAGAAAGTATGAGAAAGAAAACAAAACAAAACAAAAGAGAAAAGAGTCTGCTTCACTCTGCATTCCAACTCTATAGTTCTTTCTCTGGATATGGATGGCATTTTCTACCACGAGTCCTTTGGAAAAGCTTTAGGTCCCTGAATTGCTGAGAATGGGTAAGTCTATCAAAATCAGTCCTCTAACAATGTGGCTGTTACTGTGTACAATGTTCTCCTGGTTCTGCTCACTTCCCTCAGCATCAGTTCACATAAGTCTTTCCAGGTTTTTCTGAAGTCCAATTGCTCATCATTTCTTATAGCACAATAGTATTCCGTTACATTCATATACCACAACTTGTTCAGCCATTCCCCAATTGATGGGTATCCACCCAATTTCCAGTTCTTGGCCACCACAAAAAGAGCTGCTATAAAATTTTTGTACATGTGGGACCTTTTCCCATTTTTATGATCACTTTGGGATACAGCCCTAGAAAGTGCTATTGCTGAGTCAAAGGGTATACATATTTTTATAGCCCTTTGGGCATCGTTCCAAATTGCTCAACATGGAGACATCTTTAAACATTCACTACTGGAGATTTGGCCATCGGCAGGCTTCCCTTTCTAGCAGGCAACTATTTGTTGATGGGATCAACATTTCCCCAGGTTCTTGATTGTCTTTCTCTTCTGGGTTATTCAGTCACTTGACCCCATTACTGAAATAAGTTCTGGTATATGACTTCTTTGAGACCTTTAATTGGGCTTATTTTGTTTACCTTAACCTTTGCTCATGGGGAGAGGTTGCTAAACCTCTATGTGGATCATATAGGTAGGATGGCACCCAATAACATAAGCTGAAGGCTAGTCTCTTGTGATATAGCTAGAGAAGCTTCTCAACACCAGTCCCACATTAGAGACATCTTTAGCCAAGCTTCATAATGTCTTAGATTCTACTGCTACTGCCAACCAGGTTTAGGACTCTACTTTCCAGGAGCAGCTTCCAAGAAATGAGTAGTAGATAGCAAGGGTCACTCAGGGAACCCTGAGACCCTAGGTAGGGACCCCTTGTTATCTCTGGTATATAAGGGGAAATATTACTATTGGGACTAGGTGACTTGTGTTAGAATGATTTTGGCCATGCCCCAGCACTGAATCCCAGGTCCCTTCACTTAGGTCATTCCCCTGAGAAAAGTAAGGGACTAGCTAAAGGTGGATGAAAAAAATCTGAAAATTTCTGGTATATCTAGTCTGCTGTATCAAATGTGCATTTCCATGTAATTACTAGGGATATCCTTTTTTATTTGGCCCATTCTGTCTCTCTAGAGACACAAGTCTATCGGTTCCAGAAAAAATCCTTGAATAAACCATAGAAAGTTCTTATGAATCATCAGTAGTCCACACTCCAAGACTGAACTATTGCCCCCAAGGGGCATGCTGGCTTATTTAATATAAATTAACTGTAATCCTCAAGCCTGAAAGTTTCTGGAGAAATGAGATATTTACACTTGGGGTGATCTTAAATATCAATTCCTTTACACTGGCTTGTTTGACTTAGATACGATCATATACCATTAGGGAGCTCTTGAGTCAAAGAGAAACAAAGTCCTACAAAAAAAATGTCACTTACAATCTCTGGCATGAAAAGGAGATTGAGTGGTCAAAAAATAATTTTTTAAATGAGGAGTTGCCCATCATAAATGGAACCCACACAAAAAAGTAAGATATTAAGATACAAATTAAGGAATCCAAAGCTAACAAACCTCTGGCTATATATCCTTATACTTTTGAACTTGGGGATGAAGGAAGATATTCTAGATCGGCCACAGCTTCCCCATCTCCATCATATAGAAAACCTATGCAGAAATTTGGAACTAAGCCCAAAGGGCTATAAAACTGTATATACCTTTTGATCCAACAATACCACTACTAGTTCCATATCCCAAAGAGATTTTTTTAAAAGGAAAAGGACCTATATGTACAAAAATATTTATAGCAGCTCTTCCTGTGGTGGCTAAGAATTGGAAAAGGTGGGGATGCCCATTACTTGGGGAATGACTGAACAAGTTGCAGTATATGATTGTAATGCAATATTATTGTGCTACAAGAAATGACAAGTAGGATGATTTCAAAACAACCTGGAAAGGTTTACAAGAACTGATACAAAGTGAAGGGAACAGAACCAGGAGAACATTGTATACAATAATAGCAACATTGTGTGATGATCATCTCTGAATGACATAGCTCTTCCCAGTAATACAATGATCCAAAACAATCCCAAAGGACTCATGATGAAAAATGCTATCTACCTCCAGAGAAAAAACTGATATCATCTAAACACAGACTGAAGCATACTATTTTTCTCTTTATTTATTTCCTTCTCTTTTTTGTTTGAGTTTTCTTGCACAAAATGACTAATATGGAAATGTTTTGCGTGATTACACATGTATAACCTCTATCAGACTGCTTACCATTTCAGGAAGGGGGGAGGGGAGGGAGAGAGGGTTAGAATTGGGAACACAAAACTTAAGAAAATGCATGTTAAAAATTATTTTTTAACAAGTAATTGGGGAAAAATAAAATATTATTTAGAAAGGACAGAAGGAAGGAAGGAAGGAAGGAAGGAAGGAAGAAGGAAAACGTATGCAGAACCTAAATGTAGGCTCCTCCAGCGGATAGACTAATGGGAAAGTTCCTTCAAGTCCTTCTCTGGATCAGAAAATTTGCTCCTTGGTTCTAGCACTTTCAGGTCATCTCTAGCCATGCTATTTCCCTACATCATTACTTGTATTCCCTTCCCACTGGAAAGTTGAACTCCACCCCTGAACCTGTCTAGGCTTTGATAAACCACATTTGGGTTTTATCTTGTTCAGTTCCAGGCCTCCACAGCATTTCTTAGTCATCTCTAGCCATGCCACAGGGTACATATTCTTTCCTTCATTCTTGTTTTTCAACTCCCTTTAAAGTGTTATCTATCCCCACTAGAATGTAAGGTCCTTGGAAGCAGGAACTGTCTAGCATGCATTTATTTATATCCCCAAAGCCTAGCACAACACCTGGCACATAGTAAGGGCTTTATCTATTTAGTAGAGGGCAACCTTTTCCACACCTCATCTTCTGCTTTCCCAAGGTCAGTGTTTTGGGGGTTTTAACTTCCTGATGTCCAAACCAGTCCTTTGTTTGCTGGGGACCTTCATATTCATCATGTTTTTCTCTTAACCCCTACTTTGACATGATCCCTTGTGTAAACAAGGATGTGTCACCTGCTCCACACCAGAAAGAGGTTGAGTTGTTTTTCTGGTTTTTTGGAAGTTATCTCTTGAGCCAAGAATGAAGCTATTTCTCTTGTGTCCTCTTCTGTTCCTTCGTTGCTTCTTTGGGGATTCCAAAAGCTTTCTTTCTCTAAGAAGTCCCTAACACTCACTCCTGGATCAGATCTCCTCTGTCTTTGGTTCTCTCTTTCTAGTGAATGTGGGGTGCTCAAACTGACTCCACTCAGATTAGAATGAACTATAAGCTCTGGTTGGATGCTGAGTATAGCATTAAAACTTTTATTACATTACTTCAGAAGTGAGGTGTCCTGATCTTCTATGTTAGCTGAGGTAAAACCCTTATTCTCCAAGTTAAATTAAAAAAAAAAAAACTGCTTAAGAAACTTATCATTTTGTGCAACTCCTTAGAGTGGATAATTGGGCTAGTGCCTCTTCCTTCTCTATCAGCCCAATTACAGCCACTGTTACGTCCTTTATTCCTCATCAGTCCTACCATTTCAATGGGGATGAATTTTGTAGCATTTTTCAGCAGATCCATCCATCTGGATATTCAATTCTTTTTTTTTGCCTTTACTCAGAATGAGTAAAATAAGAATTTGGTTTCTCCAGGGTTACTCATAATCCTCCTTTCATTTTTTTTTTGCCAAAGCTCTTAAGTGAGACCTTGGTTTAGTCATTGTCCCTTAAGGTTCTGTTCTTGTCTAATACATAGATTACCTTGTACTTTGCTCCCTGACCTACAAGTTCTCAGTCTTTTTTAAGGACCTATTTACCATCCTATCCATTAAGGACCACCAAACCTCTAGGGATAAGTTACATCCTTTCTTGCCTTCCACTCTTCCCCAGTCCTTCAGAGAGCTTTTCAAGACCTTCCTTAGTCCTTGAGGAGACTGACTTCAAATAAGGCACTTCTCCATCTTCCCTGAGCCTTTTATGAATCTTACCCTATCCAGTTTTAAAGACATTCTGGCTGAGATGGTTAGTTTAATAGATGTGGTCATCTAATACCTCATAGCCCTAAACTAACTTCTGGAAGAACAGGAAAGTGTTTGTATAACCATTAGCTCTTGCTGCTGTTCCTGGATTAACAAATGAGGAGAGACAGAGTTTAACAACCAGGAGCCTCCCCAAGTCATTCTCTTTGACTCTAATGACCTGGGGCCTCTTCTGGGCCTATGACCTTAGACAAAAAAACAATTGCTTTTCCCCTACCTGGGGGAACAATCTCAAATCTTCCTCTTCCTAGTCCTTCTGACATGAGGTCACATGATCTTCACACTAATTCATTGCTATATATCTGGGCCTGTCTGTGACATGAAGAAGAGTTTTTGTAGATGGTTTTAATGCAATGCTCCCAGGAGGAGAAATTTTACTTCTCTGTAATATCCATTGAATAAGATTGTATGTTGTCTTTTCTAGGACATAAGGAACGGAACTGTGGGAATAAATAATCCCAGTGTATCCTAAATTACTCCACATTAGAAACTGCCTTCCATTTCATGCCATTAAGCAAACACATACTCAGGATGTTCTGTAACTGTTTTGTAATAATTCTAACTCTCTCAGAGAGCTGGCTACCACTCTTCCCTTAGTTCTGCTCATTTGTGATTGGTGTTGCTTTTCTCAAATTGCTCTAAGATTTGGTGTGGATTATCTAATCAGAGCAATAGCTCAAAGACCTCATCCTACTCTAAGGAAACTGCTCCTTTTCATCCTTATCCCGGTTATGTTTCTTAATTCCTCAAGTTTCCACATGTAATTAGAATAAACATTTAATTTAAAAATTGAATCAATAAAAGCATAGGAAGAAGGAAGTGGAAGAGGAGAAGGAGAAAGAGGAGGAAAGAGAGGAGGAGGAGGAAGAGGAGGAGAAGGAAAAGGAAAAAGAGGAAGAAGGGGAGGAGGAGGAAGAAGAGGAAGAGAAGAAGGAAGAGAAAGAAGAGGAAGAAAAGGAGGAGGAGGAGGAGGAGGAGGAGGAAGAGGAAGAGGAGGAGCTGGAATTAATGAGGGTCACCATCAATTCTCAATCACCCATTCACAGAACTTCAAATTTTAATCAATCAGTTTAAATTACCTGATTCTACCCACCCCATAACCACAGACAGGAATAAATAATTGCAGTCAAAATGTTTGGAGATCCACTTGCCCCTTACCACAGAAGATGAAGAAAGCATCTGGGAATCACTTCATGTTGTCATAGGACCCTGGACCAATGCTTGATAGCATAGTTCCCAATCATAGTCTATATCATGCTCACCTTGCTCTATGTACTTAAATATGGCTCAACCCCCAAAGAGCACACTTGCCTCACTACTACATGACTGAAGATCATGGACAGGTTGATTTCATCCCAATCATCTACTCTAGTCACTTTTAAAAGTTCCTACAGTCTTCTGATGTTCCCCCTCCCCTTGTTCTGCACTTATTACAACCAAGCAAGTAAAACTGGCGTTGGCATCACAAGAGTGTTTGTAGAGCTGTTACATAATCATTTCTGTTTATATTGCATCCCCCTCCTACTTTGTTAACTCCAGGAGAGCAAGTACTATGACTCAGCTATTTCCCCTAGAGCCTAGCCCACTGTTGGGTATAGAGTAGGCAGGCGCTTGCTTAATCAACATTTATTGAGTTGAAACAATATTCAGACTAAGCAATGTGGTGTTAATGGTACAAAAATAGTTAAGATTGACTTAAATTATGGAAATGCTTGTTTTAGTCCACAAATTAAATAAATAAATAATTCTATGTGAGTAAAGTTCAAAGGTTCAAGTTGTTTTCACACACACACACACACACACACACACACAAATTTATCACCATGTATGCAACCTTCCAGTAATAAACCTCTCCTAACTTATCTTGGTTCATTCTCACGTAATTTTGGTACAATGTAAGTTATTGCATGTTAGAAATTGCCCTCTGTTTCATGTGATCAAGCAAAACTCAGGCTGTTTTGTAACTATTTTGTAATAACTGTAACTCTAAGAGGTCTTACTACCCCCACCTAGGCCTTCCTCAACATAGACCATCACTGAGGCCACTCACAAAATCATTCCAAGATATGGCTGGACATGGAATAGTATGTATTGGTATAACCATTAAGAGCCCAGCATTACCTCCACTGCATAATTAAACATCAGAGTATGATTCTAGTGGTAAAAGAAATCATCACCCTCTTTCTAAGCCATCGTTCCAGGTTGGCTTCCCAGAGGGAAGAGGATTTCAGAAGGTGATGAGACAAGGGATGAACTAGGAGGAGAGAAAACATTCAAGTTAGAACGTTCGATTTCATAGCTTAGGGAACTATTCTTTCTTTGTTCTCCTTGTACCTGCCTTTTCTCCCTCAAGACCCCCTTTTCCTCTCTATCCCACTTGCCCCTCAATTGACGCTCCCATAAATGTCATTGCTAAGACTGTCCAGCTGTCCAAGGTAGAGAATTTGGAAATAGTATAGTTTGGCTTGGAATCACTGATCTGGTTCATTTCAATCTTTCTCTAATAATCTGGGCCTTTCCTACGGAGTTCCCTCTTCCCAAACCAGCTTTATCTCTCCTCATTCTTCTTTATCTATCTAGCTTTCCTTATCTCTCGCTTTACATAAACATATATCTTCTTTATCTGTCTATTTACATATGCATCTATCTTCTTTATCTATCTTATTTACATGCACATATCATTTTAACTGTTTTTCTTCCAAGGCTGCAGTTTGATTTTCTACCTTATTTTTCCATTCCAGTTTCCCTCAGGATGTCAAACATTTGTCTCATGGTTCCTTTTTATGGACCTCAAATAATAAAAGGAAAGTTTTGCACAATGTTGATGCATAATGCATACTGCTTAGTCATAAATGACTAGCTTCCACAATCACAGCATCCAGGAATTAATAAAGTCTATATTTTCTCTTCAAACTTTCTAATTGTCTACAGAAGGAGAGAGAAAATGAGTATCTACTGACAGTACGAGAGGCTGAGTAGTCGTGAGTGCCATCATCCTAGAGTACCCAGAGCAGAAGAGAAACAAAAATAGATGGAGCAAACACCCTATACTACTCTGATTCTCCTTCTATGTCTCCAAGTGCTTCTTCTCTATCTCCTTTGCTTTGCTTCAATGCCTTCATAATGGAAAAAGTAGTGGATTTATAGTCAAAGACCTGGATAGAGCTCTGGAGCCTGGAGTCAGGAAGACCTGAGGTCAAATCTAGCCTCAGATACTTTTACTAGGTGTGTGACTCTAGACAAGTCACTTAACCTCTGTTTGCCTCAGTTTCTTCCACGGTAAAATAGGAATAATAATAGCACCAACTCCCAGAGTTGTTGTAAGGATCAAATGAAATCATATTTGTAGGGCATTCAGCACAGTGCCTGGCACACATTAGGCTCTTAGTAAATGTTTCCTTCCTTTCTCCTTTCATTCCTTCTTTCTTCCTTTTTCTTCTTCCTTCCTTTCTTCTTTCTTCTTTCTTTCCTTCTTTCCTTCCTTCTTTCCTTTTTTCTTCCTTCTTTCCTTCCTTTCTTCTTTCCTTCTTTCCTTTCTTCCTTCCTTCCTTCTCTCCTTTTCTTCCTTCCTTCCTTCTTTCTTTCCTTCCTTGTTTCCTTTCTTCCTTCCTTCCTTCTTCGACACTGTGCAAGTCACTTAAAATCTCAGTGCCCCCAGACAACTCTCTGGAACTATTCATTGCAAAGTCGTTGCCAATGTACAATGATAGGAGTTTCCTTATTGAGGAACCCCCTGCACTGATGAAATCACAGATATGGATATTTTTTTTTTAAATGAGATGGTCGGACAAGATGACTTCTAAGGTTCCTGATTCTAAGTCTTACGATTCTATGATCACCCATCCAGACAATGGGAGTCCTCTTCCCTCTTCATTTCTCTCTGAGAATTCACCAGCATTCATAGCTCTGGTTATTGCTCCTAATGAATAATGATATTAACTTCCAAACCTACATTTTTCCCTAATGTTTCAGTGGGAAAAGAGAACTGGATGTAGAGTCACAGGATTTTTGTATGAATCCTGGTTTTGCCACTTACTACTTATGTGACCTTAGGCAAATCATTGGGCCTCAGTTTCCTCATCTGTAAAATTAAGAAATTAGACTAGATGATCCCAAAGTTCCCTAATATGTTCTTCCTAATATGTGGCAACCAGACCCAAATACAGCCCTCTAGATGTGTTCTAGCTAGAATGACATACAGAAGGACTGTCACATCCCTAGTCCTAGATACTATGCTACTCAATGCCATATTATACAGTTTATTCATTAATCTTAAAGTCCACTAAAACCCCATGGCCCCTTTAAGATGAATTGCTATTGAGACATGCCACTACATCTTGTACTAGTGACACTGATGGTTTAAATTTAAGTGTAAGCTGTTGCATGTATCCTTATTAAATTTCATCTTATTACATTTTAGCCCAACATTTTAGCCTGTTGAGACCTTTTAAAATCCTGTCTCAGTCATGCTAACTTTACATAATCTGAACATTTTCATAAGGATGCCATTATCCTTTTTCAAAGTCATTGTTTCAAAATATTACACAAAACAAGGCCAAACACAAATCCACGGTTCACTCCACTAGAGTCTTCCTTCCAAATTGGCATTAAGTCATTCATGACTCGGACAGAGCTAATCAAGCAGTTATGAATTGTACTCACTTGCCTCCATCTTTTCCACAAAAACAGCTTGTGAAGCTTTTTAAAATTCTTTGCTAAACAGGGAGGCTTCTTGTTGGTAAGAATGCTAAACAAAGACAAGAGGGTTTTGTTGATGGCGAGTATATATAATAAAGGCAAGAATCTAAACCAAAGGCTGCCTTCTAACTCTTTTGTTCTTGCCCTCATGTTTATGTGCATGCTAACAATGAGCATTATGAGAACTGAGGAGTCAAATCATCTCAGATTATATAGATCTTATAGGTTTGTACTGAGCTGAGTTCCTAAAATGGGTTTTGGGGATGAAGACTGACAATCAGGAATTTGACAGACTCTAAAAAGAAACTCCTCACCTGAAGTCAGATCTCAAGTGAGAGAAATAGAAGAATTAGTTCAAAGGACATAGTTAATCTTAGCCTGAGATTTTTGCTGGCTATCTGCCTGGATGCTGCTGCTATGGCCTTAGGCTATGTGGCCTAAAAAGAACCTGACTATTTCCTGCAAGGAAAGAGTCTTCCTAGCAGCTGCATCCCAATAGATGATAACAAAGAGTAAGATTTCTTTGAAGAAACTGCAGAGCTGAAAACCAATAGATGGCACCAGAGAGCAGTTAGCAGACACTATAGCAACAGGACATTAAAACAGCAGAGTGATGTCCAGCTGAGACATGATACAAAGCTGACCAGAAGGGAGAGGAGATAGATAACACAATGCTCAACAGAGATTGACACAGCCCCACCACCGGAAGACATTGATAGCTCCAAAGCATTTTAAGTGTGTGATTTGCCCCGGATACATACATATTCTAGACACATATTCCCAATATACACGGCTGTGATTTTTCATCTTTGGCCACACATTTCTGTGTGTGTGTGTGTGTGTGTGTGTGTGTGTGTGTGTGTCTGTGTATGAGTGTGTGTGTGTGTGCCTTGCACTACTGGTGATGTGAGAAGGTGTGCTCCTGTTTGTATGGGGAAAATCTTTCTCATGATGCTTTTTTTAGTCATACTGTTTGATTAAATTTCTTTTGCTTTCAGTGCGTCCTCCTTCCTTAGATGGTTTAGTCAAACTAAATACGTTGTCAAGCCCGTGAGCTGTAGTTGTAAGTGGATGCTCATACATGGTGTCCAGAACATAAGGCGGCTTTCTAGAGGACTAGATATTTGGAGAGCCTTGGGTGCTACATATATCTACAGCATTCCTCTGATCTAGCAGTCTAGTAAACCTGACCCCACATCCCCCCCCAAAAAAAAAAACAGAAATGAGATTAATCTGGAATGACCTATTTTTTTCCTGATACAATTCTCTTTTTTATTTTTTTTAACTTTAAGTAGTTTCTTTTTATTATGAACTTAGCATATATCAACAAACCTAAACATTTCAATGCAGGTTAGAAATTGTATATGGAATTGCAAATTTTATGTACATTTTAGGGTTTTTAAAGTATATATTAAATTGAATATAATAGTCAACCAGTCAATAAACATTTATTAAGCAACTACTTTGTGTTAGGTACAAGATCTTTTGGATACAGATGCAATCCAGTCAGTGTGTTAGCTATCATCCCAGTTTTGTGTTCTCTTCAAATTTGATGAGCATGCCATCTATGCCTTTATCCAAGTTACTGATAAGGATTTTAAACAGCATGGTTCTGAATGTTTTTAATTCTGTTATCTAGTCCACATCCCTCCATCTCTTCCACTAAATAGTATTATATACTTTATAAAATTCTTTACTAAAATATACACTAAATCATCTCTGCAGCATTCCCATGTCCGGTTTTCATATTTAAGTTGGATGGTGAATTTCCTGTGTCACTACATTGGTCTCTGCAGATGAGTCCGATCTCTCTTCCTCAATGCAATTATTTCCTTTTGTTTCTCCAGAATTTCAGTCAGTCACTCAGTTACCTAACGTTACATATATTCTCAAGGGAATCCCACCCCTCATGGGCTAACTGTCCCTGCAGAATTTTAGTTCATGGGATTGTACCTATCATTCCTCTAAATGCTTTGAAATGTTTCCCAAAATCTAAGGCAGGTCAGACTGTGACTGGCTTCCCTCTCCTTTTCTTACAAATACTCAAGGAGAGAGTGATCGCTTCTCTCCAGAGTCCCTAGCATTTCCATCCTAGCACCCAGGTCTTCCTCACAAGGTAGAATCAAATCCACTCTACAATACCTCCTTGTTGGGCAGAATGAAATTATCATTAAGGCAAGTTAAGGAGTCATTAGCTGCTCTACTTTTCACACACAGAAAGAAAACTCCAATAGATTTCTCTTCACCAATCTTGTGTTGTTCTTATCTATCTCCTTTTTCAGTCCATCATCATCAACATTATCACTATCAATAAACACTTTTATTTTATTTTTAATTTATGGAATAAAACAAGCATTTCTATAATATAGTATAATAAAAAAAATATGATTGCACATGAAACTGCAAATCTATCGTGTGCAACTTGCTATTTCTTTTAAATACGTAATAAAGTTATATAAATTTCTTTTTTTCTTTTTTTCCCTCCCTCTCCCCCTACTCACCCTAGAGATGGCTGCCATCAGACAAAAACAGGTGTGTGTGTGTGTGTGTGTGTTGTTGATTTTTCTATACAAACTTCTATTTATCAATTCTTTCTCTGTATGCAGATAGTAGCATCTTTCTTCATATGTCCTTTATAGTTAACCTGTATATACGTAATAGTCAAAATGGCTTATTTGTTCAACGTCATTCTTAAAACAATACTGCTGTTACTGGATACAATGTTGTCTTGGTTCTGCTCATTTTACCCTTCATTATTTCATGGATGTCTTCCATGTTTTTCTAAGATCGTTGAGCTCATTGTTTCTTATAGCACAGCAGTATTTCATCACAATCATATATATACCACAACTTGTTCAGCCATTCCCCAGTTGATGGGCATCCCTTTGTGGTGGCAATAAGCATTTATTAAGCACTTTCTATCTGCCAAGTACTGTGATTAGTGCTGGTGCTCTCAAGGAACTCATAGTCTAATGAATGATACAACATGCAAACAACTATGAGCATACAACATATGTATAGTGTAAAAAGGAGGTAATCTCAGAAGGATATTACCTCTCATTAGCTGAGAGGAAAGGTGTAGGGCAGGGAGGTAAAGAGGGGACATCAGGAAAGGCCTTTTGCTGAAGGGAGGATTTGAACTGAGATTGAAGAAAGCCAGAGTAGCTAGGTGGGAGAGATAAGAAAAAAGAACATTCCAAGCATGGAGGACAGCCAATGAAAAGACAGAATGTGCAAGAAATAGACAAAAAGCCAATGTTCCTAAATTGTAGTGTATGCAAAAGTGAGTCAAATTTAAAAAGCCTGGAAAAGCAGGAAGAAGCCAGGTTGTGAAGAGTTTTAAAAGTCAGAGTATTTTATATTTTATTCTAGAGGTAAGAGGAAGCCACTGGAGTTTATTGAATAGGAGATGACCTAGTCAAAATTGCAATTAAGCCATCTTAGTAAATACTCCTTTCTGAAAGCTAATTAAATCTGGCTGACTGGCTGATATCAACTAATAATCATGGTGGGAAGTACAGTCAGTTCTGCTATAAGAAGACATATGCATTCTTAAAAATCACCTTCCTATGCAAAATTGAGCAATAAAAACCAGCAGGACTGAGGAAATAGGGTTAGGGGAATAACTCTCAAAAACTTCATCATGACACAGTAAAAAAAAGGATAGTAACCCAATAAAAATGGTAGCACAGTTCATATTAAATGGCTAATACATAAATACTACAATAAATAGTGGCAGTGTCTACGAGCCCCAGGCTGTTCTCAGCTTGTGCCCAGATTCCCACAGGCTAGTGTGGCAAATTCTTTAACTTTGGGCAGACTGCAATTCCAGGCCTCAGGCAGGAGTAGGGTGGAGTGGTGAAAATTCTTCTTCTCTGACCACAACTCCTACTATACCAGAAGCTATACAATAAATATGGCACTTTACGTTGACAAAGACTTCAAGTTTTCTTGTGGAAGTGGGTGTTGGGAAGGGTTATAGCTTGTTAACTGAAAAGTAATGAAGTTTTCTGATTTCCCAAAGAAGAAATCACAAATAAGAAAATTATAAATTTGAGTAATGCTCAAACTGTTCCCTGATATGTCAGTAATACTAAAACAAATTTGAGTTTTCTAAACAAGCACCACAGCAGAACTGTCTGTAAACCAGTGGGGGCTTTGTAAGCTATAACACTAGTCATACAATTCTCCCCCAATCCCTCATGGTTGCCTCTATAGCCCTAAGGGGATGTAGCAGCCTTGCTCTAGCGATCTGACCTGCTAACAGGAATGGGAATTGAGAGAGTAAGGCCCTAGAGCCTATCCTAAAAGTTGAGTAATAATGAATAAAATAATGAGTAAAGAGTGGTGTAATGATGAACAGTCATACCCAAAGATCATTTGATAATGCAACAATATTCCTTTAGAAGGGTGTATCTATACCACGTCTTAAGGCTCTTTCCTTGGTCCTGTCTCGTTCAACATTTTCATCAACAACTGGGGTGAAGACATCCTTACAAAATTTGCAGATGACACAAAGGTAGGAGATAGAGCTACCATGTGTTAAATCGCTGAATCATCATTTGAATAATCATGGGCTGAAACAAATAATGGTTTATTTTAACTGGAATAAATATAAAGTTCTGAAATTAGGTTAAACAATCTATTACAACAGTGTAAATGGAAAGAACAACCACAAAACAATCAAAACCAAGTGTTGTGAAATTCTAAAGGACGAGCTTGGCTCCAAAGAAGAAATATGAGAAGATACCTTCCCCCGCCCTCACCCTTTTGCCGAGGTCAGGGTTCATGGGTGTGGAATATTGCATATGATGTCAGATTTTTTTCAATATGTTGACTAGTTTTGCTCATTTAAAAAAAATTCATCATTATAAGGAATGGCTCTCTGGGCAAAGAAGGAAGGATACAGGGGAAAATTTAGGAAATGAAAAACAAAAGACATCAATAAAAATTTATTTAAAAGCAACAACAAACAAAATCTATTGTGTGTAAGGAGCACACTCTGGTCACACTCTCTCAGGGCCAGGCCTACTATATCTCCCCTTCAAGGAGCTAATGTACCTTGAGGAATTGAGGTTTTCTTTCTCCATTGCTGTTGACTCTAACCACCACAGCTATTTCTCATATTTGTTGGGGTGCTAATGATTAGTGCCCCAATTCCATTTCTCCATTGCTGTTGACTCTAACCACCACAGCTATTTCTCATATTTGTTGGGGTGCTAATGATTAGTGCCCCAATTCCATTTAACCACGTAACATTCAGTAGCTTTTGTTAATGCCGATGTTTAATTGTTTCAGTCATGTCTGACTCTTTGTGACCCCATTTGGGTTTTTCTTGGCAAAGACACTGGAGTGGTTCTGCAATTTCCTTCTCCAGCTCATTTGAGGAAACTGAGGCAAATAGCATTAAGAGACCTGCCCAGGGTCACACAGCTAGTAATTTTCCAATGCTGGATTTGAACTCAGGAAGATGAGTCTTCCTGACTCCAAGTCCGTCACTCTAACCCCTGTGTCACCTAGCTGCTGTCCAGTAACTTTTACAAAGGAATATTTTCTTCAAATATCTAGCAAGAACAGACATATAAACATTTTCACCAATATCTGTGGCTTACTCACCCATAGTGAGAGACTCTACCCCATGTATCTAGAATGGGAGAAAGGAAGAAAAACGCCAAGTACTCATGTTTGGGAGCCATGCAGTCTCAAAGGTAAAGGTCCACTTACTACACAGTCTTTCACTGGATGCCAAAGACAAAGAATAATGGAGCTCCCCTAGACACCAAAAGAGCCAAGAAATTGTTCAAGACTCTAAGTTCAATAATCTATCCACTAGGCCATTGGATCTGGATTCTAAGGACCTGCATTCAAATCATGGTTCTGCTACTTACTACCTATATGACCCTGGACAACTTACTTCCTATTCTGGAAGCTTTAAAGTGAGGGAATATTTTTTATGCTGTTAAGAGTCAAGACTATCACCCTTTTCTAGGCTGGACCTGCCAAGATGCTGAATTTTCTGAAATTGGAGTCAGAAGACCTGAATTATTTAATAATATGAAAATCAGGTGTCTTTATAGGCAAAGTGAAGTTTAGGATTAGTGTTAGCTCCACAAGGGCAGATACTGTGTGTAGCATCCCCTTGGGGATTCAGGACAGAGAGACCTTTCCCCCCACCCCAATTCAGAACAGGTGCAGATACCTTCTGCCTACTTCCTGTCAGCCATGATAACTCTTTTGATTGGCTACTGAGGTAGAATTCTAAACCTCTGCTCCTTAGCTGCAGAAGGGTGGCACATAGTCCCTGCCACCAAGGATGCTGAAGCTGGTAGATTTCTTGAGCTCAGGAGTTTCACTTTTTCAGTAGGACTAAAGCTAAATGGATGTCCGCTTTAAGTCCAATATCAATATGGGGAACCCCTTGGAGCAAGGGACCACCAGGCTGCCTAAGGAGGCAGGCTCAGGTTGGAAACAGAGCAGGTCAAAGCTTCTGTGATGACAAACAGTGGCATCAGTCCTGTGAGTTGCCCCTGTACTTCCAGCCTGAGCAAAATAGACAGAGTCCCCAAAAAGAAAAACAAACAAAATACTGCCCTTCTGGTCTCTATTTTCTGCTGGCCTCAAAGTAGAAGGCTGATTCTCTAAGCATTAGAGGGCAAGTTGTGAGGGAGTGTCCTTCCTTCCTCCTGTGTGGGCTACAAGCAGTGAGCTCATGGCTTCCTAGGCAAGCCTATTCTCCCTACGTTGAGGAGCAGGGGGTAACTTGCCTTCGGTCTGTGTCTCCTTACCATTGATACAGGGCCTTATGAGATCTTGAAAGGCAATTGGCATCTTCCCCCAAGTAGTGGAGCATCAGTCACCAGGGTAGTTGTGGCAGAAACAGTAGTCAAAGCAGGACAGTCAAGAGGGGAAGAGTTACACAGACAGGCAAAGACAGAACAGAGACACAGAGAGGTTGGGAAGAGTGTACTTGAGCTCTCCTGAGGAGGCTGTCCTCAGGCAAGGTGAAATGTAAAACAGCCAATGAGCATCCCTACTGTAAATGTCTCAGCAAGGCTTTCCCCCTAGCCTCTCAACTGATTTTAATCCTACTATGATTCTTTATTGTCTAGGCCATATCTGATTCATATCTGTACTTGGGTACCTTCTGATTTTCTCTCACACTTTTCTAGGAAGGATCCCTTAGGGTAGAGACCAAAATAGAAAGCATCCCTAAGGAATGTGAATTGAAATTGAATTGTTTTGTATCAATGGGAAATACATCTGGCAGAGGTTCAGTAGCTACAGTTGCTAATAGTAGGGACTTAGGTCCCCTGCACCAGGGTTACCATTAGAAGTTGATGGTGACCATGGTTAGCCCCGCTCTGAGAAACCTGTAAACTTGCTCGTATGAAGACACATTGTGGTACATGAGCCAACCAGTGAGAAAGAAGGAGATACAACAGACATCACACCCGCAGGAGAAATTGCCTGCCTATGTGGTCAAGTTTTGATCCATATGCAGGCTACATATATGGGCATATCATCACCTGTTAAATGTTATCTCAAGGTCATGGACCATTTTTTATTCTGTCTTTGTATCCCCAGGGCCTAGCATGGTGGCTGGCACATAGAAATTAATAAGTTCTTGTTGGTTGATCATCATATCTTCAAAGAACCTTGAACACTTTTGCTAGATGGATGGATGGAGATATCTTGATGGAAGAGAACCTAAGGCAGTATTTCTCTTGACTGAATCAAATAGTATTTGACAAGCCACACTCACACTGTAGGATCTTGTATTTTCTGCCTCTTTTAGAAAATTGAGTGTTAGTAAAGATTTGGCCTAATGTGGAACATCCCTTGAGAAAGCCTGCTTTATCCATGCTAATTCCCTCATCAAGGATACTCTGAATGCATGAGTAGGTGATCCCACAAAGTAGTGATGGAGGTCAGTAATTGTTCATCATTTCTTGTTTGCCTTTTTCAGCATTAATACATTATGAGTGTTTTCCTTGCTTTGGGTAACTTCTTCACCTTCAGATACTTTCTGAATCAATTCTTCAATACTGTCCCAATTGTGCTGCTTATGGTGTGGTACTTCTCTATATACAATTGATCCAATCCAATGCTTTTCCTGTCTTTGTTCTCTGGGTTACGGACATTTTTACCTCTTCTATAAGAACATCTGAGACTATGACGTCAGAATCCAGAAGCGGCAGTTCTACTGGAATTGATGTACATCAGTGTACATCAATTATGTGCCACTGAGCTGGTGCAATGGACAGAGCTCTGGGAAGACCAGAGTTCCAATCCAATCTCAGACACTAATTAGCTATATGAATCTGGGCAAGTCACAAGATATCTGCCTCAGTTTCCTCATCTGTAAGAATGGAACTAATAATTGCATCCTCTTTACAGGATTGTTGTATGAATCAAAAGACATAACATTATAAACTTGATAAGATATAAACATTATAACCTTTGCTATATTGCTATTGTTTATGCTAATGACCATTTACCACAAAAAAATTTGTCAGTTTTTTCCATTTTTCTTCTTTTTGTTCTTCCATTTTCATACATAAATGCTTCCAGGATAATTGCTTAACTGAGTCTCTGCCAACCTCTACCAGAATAAAACTGGCTTACTCAATACTACTTCTCCCTGTTTTTGAAGCAGTATTACTCATATTTAATCATCCCCCTCCATAAGATTTTATGAACAAGTGCATCTTTTAAACTGGTAGTACCTTTGTTTTCTTTCTCTCTTCTTGGCAATTAAGTCAAGTGTTTGCTGATTAAGGTGTCTTTGGGGCTCTTTTTGTCTCCTGTTATGGAAACTGAATTATATCAGTTAAACTTCTATATGAAATGATTACAACCTCTTTTCTTCTGTCCTTACCTATTTTTATTATAAAAACATATTCATATAGGTAAAGATATAGCTGTTTCAACTGTGTACTATATCTTTTTTTATTTTTATTCTTCGATCTAACAAGTTGGTAGTTTGACTATACACAGAGAGCTGACTCAGGAATGACTCCTACATCAGTAACTTGTCATTTCTTATCTGTTAAAATATAACCAAATTAATTTTTTTTAATTTTGCTCAGTACTTTCCTTGTCAGCACCATCTACCAATTCTTTTGTTCCCTAAAATATTTAAGAGCTATGGATGTTAGGTTCCTCTGTAGTTTACCAGTCCCTAGCTTCTTTCATTCCTTTTTACTGATCCATTTCTTGTCATCCTCACCTACTCCCTTGTTTACGTTGAAAGCAATGAGAATCACACATTTTCCTCAAATTCCAGGTTGCCCTTTTGTGACATTATCCCCACCCCTCTTTCTGTTCATTTTAACCTGAATACTTATAGATAGAGGGTATTTCCTGATCTGAACAGTCCCTACATCTGATGAAATCACAGGCCCAGTCTTCTTCATCCTTATCCCTTTATCTGGATACAAATGTCGGGAGAAACACATTACAACCTGGAGTGATCACTCACCTAAGGTCCCACATATAAACCTGGGATTTGCTTCTCCTCCTTTACCAAGCAGTTTCAGAGAAGTGACTGGTTATGGTCTCATGGCCAGTATGCACAGAGGCAAGATTCAAACCTGTATCTCCCTTGGGGAAGATTTTGCCTAGTAATCAGCTTCTCTAGAGTGGCAGTCAAGACCATCTCACTGCTGCTGAAGTATCCCAGTGTCCTGTGCTTTTGCCATCACAAAAGACTTCAAGTCAGGACTGCTGGGGCCCATTTGTGCCTCATTCTCACCCCCAACCCAGCCCACTCCCCCTTAAGTGATTGTCTCTGTAAAAGCAATCTGGGACATGGTCGTGAAAACTGGCTTTATCTCATGGATAAAATGAAAGACATGATCTAGATGTCCTTTAAAGGTCCCTTCTAGTTCTTTCTAATTCTGACCTGGTAGCCCCTAAAATCCCTCTCCAAATCTAACCTTCTCTGACCATCCAAACATTAGAATAGGTATAGAATTGAATTGAATGGTCTGGTACAAGAGAAGGAACCCTAGACTTTGAGTCAGTACATCTGGGTTCCAGTTTTGCTTTGTAATTTACCAGCTTGGCGATCTTGGTCAAGTAGCTTTCCCCTCCAGGAACCAAAGTTTACACCCTGGTGAAACGAAGGGTTTGGATTAGATGACCTCTAAGGTCTCTTCCAGGTGGAAGATTCTGGGTTGTTCTATGGTGCTCTTATTATAATAACCATTTCTGCAGCAGCCTTTGGGAATTAAAGGATGGGGGCCTATCTCTTTCACTTTCAATAGTCTTATACAGTCATCCAGTTATTCGCTATTATGTCTAGCCTCTCCCTGCTGCGGAGACCCCATGGTTCAGAAGAGCTAGAAACCAGCACCAGAATCAGGGACCAATGAATCTATTTGCTGCATCGGGAGAGACGCCCCACGCGCTGTTGATTGAGCATCAGCAGTCCCCAGAAGCCATACTGCAGTGCCTAGGGAATCAAGGGGAGCCTCCGGCCCCTCCCCTAAACACAAAATGCACCCAGGAAAACCGTGATATTAGTGTGTACGTGGGTTTCCTTGCTTGAAAGCGCAAGGAGAGAAAGGGATGGGGTCTGAGGGTTGTCTCCGTCCCCGCCCCCCCACCTCTCCGAGGTCGGTGAAGGCACTGCAGGTGCCAATGTCTGGCTCCGTCCACAGGGCTGTGGCTCTTTGTGTCTGAGTCTCTCCTCTGCAGGTCCTCTCTCCTCCCTGTCTGTCTGTACTAGACAGGATAGGGTGGGGGGGATGGGGGGGGAAGCTGTGCGGAGATTTTGAACAGCCGCATTTCTTTCTCAGTGTAAAAGATTCATGGAGAGGCGGACTGTTTCACTAGAAATCTTTGCACAGTGGAAAAGGTACAGAACAGAAAACCTGTCTGAACAGCAGAAACTCGCATCCCCTTTCTGGGCCCCCCACCCCACTCCCACTCACGCCCCCATCGGCCTTGCTTCACTTTCTGCTAACCCACCCCCACTTTGGTCATCTGGTTCTCGTTGAATTTCATTTTTCTGGCTGCCTGTCTGCTCAGTACACACACACACACCCCTCTCTCTTCTACTCAACCCACCTCACACCTTTTTACGAATCCCTGAATAATCACCTCCCTAGCCTCAGGGCCCCTAAAAGCGAATGTGGGCCATTTTCTCCTGGGCCAGACCTCTTCTGATACAAACGGATACCTTCCGATACCTCAGGAGCTGCAGTCTTCCTTAACCAGAAGAGAAAATAACAGTTACAACCAGAAAGAGGTGTTTCTTTGCAAAGGAGAGTGGGTGGTAGTTTATGTCAGAACTAGGTGGTTTGGGGGGCATTTTGCTGAGAAAAAAAACAAACCCGGCATGAACAACTTATTTCTCCTCTTCCACGTTCTCCTGGGGGTGGGAGTGGGGGCGCGTTAGGTAGAACTTGCAGGGCTACAAGACAGGCGATGATTAAGGTGTCCCCCTCCGGGGTCCCCCAACACACACTTGCGTTCCCCTCGCCTGAACGGCCTTTGACTGCATCATTTTATATCTCTCCTAGCACTTTCCCTAACCCCTGCGCTGAAAAAGATCAGCAGAAATCTGAAGCAGTGTCTCTTTAAGGATCTAGACTAAAACACCTTAAATGAACTCTGCAGCAGACAGATGAAAAAAAAAGAAAGAAAAAAAAAACCTCTCCTGGCCCTTGCTGCTTTTGCCATTATTCATGATGTAATTTTTCAGGTGTTAGTGTGCCGGAGAAAGATGGGAACAAGGCTTGTTGCTAGGACATGAATGGAAAAGCAGATTCCTATTGGTTCACCAGGATTTCTCTGAGAGCCAATGGGATGGAGAAAATGGAAAGCGAGCCGCAGAAAAAGCTCTCGGGCTCTAACTATTATTGTGTTTGCCATGTCACAGTAAAATGCAGTACTGTAAATTTGTGTGTGTGTGCGTGTGTGTGTGTGCGTGTGTGTGTGTGCGCGCGCGCTTGTGCGTGTGCATGGTGTAGGTGGGTGGTGGTGTCTGAGTGGACTCATGCTTAAGAAAGAGCAATTAAGCAGCAGGTTTGTCCCCGACTGTCCTGTGTTTGACTTTATAGCTCACTGTCAGCGACAGTCTGGGAGCAGTATGAAATCGAGACCGGGCACATTTCACACCCCTAGCCTTCTGCCGCACACAGCTCTGGGAATGCAATTATTCTAGGACTGGAGGCGGGGAGCTGGAGGGAAGGGGGAGGAGGGAGGTGATATTCTTCCTCTAGTCTAGCTCATGATTAAGTGAACCCCAAACAACCTTCTGCCATGCAAGTGAGACAGCTCCCTGTATGATGCTTGCTGCATGCAGTTGGAGCCCGTGCCATGCCCAGGGCCCGCGAGTTGGCTCTGCACGTGAGAGGGCTAAGTGTGCGATGGCAGAACCTGGCTGGCAACCCCGCCCTGCCAAATTAATTCTCTCTCTCTCTCTCTCTCTCTCTCTCTCTCTCTCTCTCTCTCTCTCTCTCTCTCTCTCTCTCTCTCTCTTTCTCCCCCTCCCTTATCTCTCTTTTTCTCTCTCCTCCCTCCCTCTCCCCCCCTCTCCCTTTCTCCCTTCCTTCCTCTCCACCCCTCCCTCTGCCCCTTCCCCCCCTCTTCTTTTCCCTGTCCCTTTCCCTTTCCCTCTCCCTCTCCCTTTTCCTCTTCCTCTCCCTCTCCCTCTCTCATAGCGTCGGTGTGTCTGCAGCGCTGGGGAAAATGTCACTGGGATTTCCAGACCAGTGCTATAAAACGTTCTCCCACTTAAGCTGTTAGCGACTCGGCTGCCTGACTCGCAAAGTAAGCAGTTTTATGTGCCAGTCATCCTTAACTGCTTGATACCAGGCAGCCCTGCACACTGCCCTGCACGGGAAGGGCTGCCTGCCCTCCCCTTTGCTCCCCCTCCCTTCTCTTCTGGAGTCTGTGCAGACTTCACAATCACCGCAGGGTGTGCAACCTGAGCAAGGCTGTTATGTCTTGCTGGTTGGGTCCGCTCCCTCACCATATTTCCATTGTCTCGACTCCAGCTGTAACCCACACCTTCCTATAACAAATGGGAAAGTGGGGATGGTTTTGTCCGTATGGCTTCACACACACACACACACACACATACACACACACACACACACGCACACACACAATTGATTTCTATTGGGCTAGAGAATCGGCCCTCTTATTTACACCCTGGAGGGGGCTCAACCCTATCCAGATTCCTAACTTCAGAGAATTTGTGGCTCAGGTCCAGAAACATAAAAGAATTTCTCCTTGCAATCAGAGAGCTTCCTCAGACCACAGGCAGTTTTAACCAATTAACATCTCTGGTTGCAAAAGAAATATTTTAGGAGACCCAGAACAACCCGGAGGGTTTTGTGTAGCATGCCTTTGCCGGATCCATAGGGAGAATTCATTTGAGCATTGATTAGACCCTTGCTGATCTCGGCTACTTCCACTGCGCATTCTGGGTGGGGGCAGGGACCAAGGCTAGGTTTGAAAATAAAGGGGGAAGGAAATTCAGGAAAGTGTATTTCCCTTTCTTAAGTGAGTGAAACAAGTCCCAACCCTGGCCTCAACGCCCCATGGCGCAGATCCCACCACCGAGCTCCAAACTCTGATCTCAAATTGCTAGCTTCAGGTGACATACAGCGTGCAAGCCCAAGTTCAAAAAGGAAACTCCCCGTGTTTGGCAGGGCTGGCTTTAGAGAGCCTGGATTTCAAAATAAAAGCCCTTGGCCAAGAGACCAGAACAGGAGGTCTCCTAGCAGCCTTTGACAGGATCTTAGGGACTGCACTTCAGCCTGATCTTGACTCAACCCTCTCTGGCTTCTCAGTATCCTAAAACCCCAGTGGGCCTGCAAAGCTGCTTGGACTAAAATAAGTCAAGGACTCCAGAGGCCAATGTCAGTGCATGGAAAATATATAGGAATGTGACAGGCAGGCTTTGCAAGAGAGGTAGTCAGAGAACATGTTGGGATGAGGAGCCCAGTGGGACAAAGGACCCTAGTAAAACAAGGAGGGAAGTGAGTCAGTGATAGCTCTCTCTTCTGTGTTTAAACTCACTCATTTATTAGTGGGCACTTGGGGGAGAGAAGGAGGGAAGATTTAGGGAATGTGGGAATTAAGCTGTCTGGAAAATGAAACCCATGGAAGGGCAGCTCTTAGTTTTGTTGTTTGGCATCGACATGGTATTTACAAAATGTCCAAGAGCTAACATCAGGTTTCCAGAGGTATCACTTTTAGTTGCATTTATTGAACTGCAAATCTGGCAGATATAAAATTTAGATAAGAATGAGTCCCTGCCCTTGTTAAGCTTCCAGTTAAGCAGGAGATTATTACTTATAACAGAAAGAGAAACATGATGGATAAATATGAGAGGTTCCAGTAAAATGCTGTGTGAGGTCTAAAGGAGGAAAGATCATAGCCAAATCAGGGGATGCGATGCATCTTAAGGGATTGCGGTTGTTTAGTCATGTCTGACTCTTCGTGACCCTGTTTGGGGTTTTCTTGACAGAGATACTGGAGTAGTTTTGCCATTACCTTCTCCAGCTCATTTTACAGATTGTGGAACTGAGGCGAACAGGATTTGCCCAGGGTCACACAGCTAATAAGTGTCTGAGGCCAGATCTGAACTCAGGTCTTCCTGACTCCAGACCCAGTACTCTATCCACTTGGCCACCCAGCTGCCTATATCTTAACGGATTAGGATCAGAGATTTAGAGAGGGAAGGGACCAAGGAAGGCCAGTTAGACCAACCCTCTCATTTTCTAGTTGAAGGTCCTGAGGCCCAGAGAAATTCAGACACTTGCTCAAGGTCACAACGGCAGTAGACGGAAGAGTTAGAATTTGAACCCAATTTCTCAGACTGTAAATCCAGCACTCTTTTGAAAAAAAATTGCTATTCTTTCTATTTTTGCACTGAGGTCATTTGCTTAGTGTCACAAAAGCAAAGCAATGTGCCTACAACTGGGAAAAGGCCTTGAAGTCCCTCATTCTCTGTGTTCCTTCTCTGAACACAAAACCACACTCCACCCCCATACAAACTTTAGAAATGAGTACATTTTCATTGCCAATAAGTTAACTATAAACTAATTATGTTTTCCTGCAAGGGAAGCAAATTATATTGATTGCACAATGAGAGCTATTGTCATTCCCAGGATATTCATCATGACTCAAAAAGATGCAAAAATATTGACTTGCTCTAAATAACCATTTCCCTTTTTTCCTTCAACTAGCAGTTTTTAAGACTCAAAATGGCGAAAGGTGCTTTTGTTAAGTGGTCAAAGGGAGGAAAAGTGACAGTGAAATCTAGAGCTATATTCTTAATTCAACCCACCCACTCAGGGCAGCCTTAACTATCTAAAAACAAAGTATATATTATCCTAATTTTATAACAAAGCTATCTAGGCTATTATATATATTTTTAAAACCCTTCCCTAAAAACTACAGGCAGTACCTACAGCAACAGGAAAATAATGAGGCCCAATGACATCTTTGAAAAGAAGGTGATTAATTAAAGTAATTAGGCTGCACTGAATTATTAAAATATGAAGTCTTCTGTGGGAGCAACCAAAAAAGGCAGGAAAATTTTGCAGTACAAAAATTAAAACCATATTCCAGTTCATTAGCTAAGACGGGAACTCACACGTTTTAGCCTACAATCTTATTCACAGATGCGTAAGTGTCTAATATTTCACACCTTTGTAATGGCTCTAGTGAAATTAAAAAACAACAACCCGGCTTCAATTATTTTAACACTTGTGGGGCAAGAGAGGTCTGTTGGAGGGAATGTCAATGAGCCTTAGAGGTTTATTTTACAAATGCCCCCAAGGCTGAGATGCCAGGTGTGATGGGATCTATGACCCAACACTAGGCTGAAGACCAATACAACACACACCTCAGAGATGTACTTCAAAAACCCTCAATCATTCCCTGTTTTCTAGTACATCAAGTTAAAATTATGCCTGAATGTTTGGTCCTCTGTAATTTTGTCCCTAGGACATTTGTAATAGCAATAACTCATATTTATATGAGATTTTTAAGGTTTACAAAGCACTTTACACATTATCTTATTTTATTCTCACCATGACCTTGAAAAGTAGGTGATATACGTGTTATTCCCATTTTGCAGATGCGGAATGGATTTAGCCCCAGCAAGTAACAGGGCTGACATTCCAATCTGGGTTTTCTGGTACAAAGTCCAAGGCTGGTTCTACTATCCCCTAAGGAATCTGATTTCATCTATTGTTTTCTGCATCTGTTCTCTGCTCCCTTCAAGCTTATCTCCTTTTTGCTCCCTAGACCAAAAGAAGCAGACAATGAGGCCTGGGAGATACCGTTAGGAGAGTCATTAGGCTCAGGTAGATGCAGTAGCTGGTAGCAGAAAGTCAGGCACAGAGACCAAAGCTCTGCTTTCCATCTTCTACCTCTTGTGCCTGGGATGCTCCCCTTCCCCATCACTATCTCTTGAAACTCCTGGCTTACTTCCAGGCTCAGCTCAAGTTCCATCTCTTTCAAGGGCACCTATCCTGATTCTCTCAGTTGTGAGTGCCCCACCATCACTGTGCATTTATTGTGTATCTGTCCCATATTTACTTGTCTATGGACATGTTGTATCTCAAAAATAAAATTTAAGCTGTTTGAGAGCAGGAACTGTGTCACTTTTGTATTTGTATCTCCAGTGCCTAGCACACAATAGGTGCTTAATAAATGCTTGTCATTTAATTGGTTGATTGGTTTTTTCCCGAAATACTGGCACAGAGAAAAGAGTCCTGACTCCTAAATGAAGTGAAGTCTCAGGGAAATCAAAAAAAAAGGCTCAGACTCAAAGGTATTAGAGAAGGACTCATAGCTTGTTGAAGCTGCAATGGCCTCCTAATTGGTCTTCCTGCCAATTTTCCACAATTTTATCCATTCTACATGCAAGTTCCAAATTAATATTCCTAAGACACATATCTAACCTTGTCACCTCCTTCTCCAATGTCACCCAAATCTTCAGTGGCTCCTTTGTGTCTCTGGGATAAAATACAAAATAAGGCCCTCCACAATCTGTTTCCCATTCTTCCCATTCTTATTTCATATATATGGGAAGGTTTGACTTGAAATTTCCCCAAACAACTTAATAGATTTACAGGGTATTGAGTCTTTGGGATTTTTCAGTTTTGTCTCCCAATAAAGTATAGACACACCAATTAACACCTTACTAAAAGAACAAAAGACAGCTCTTTGATTAGATCTCAGTGACTGGGGCTGCTCCAAGATGAATTGTTTGGTCTGGAGACACCCACTTGGTGCCTCCTTGGGGAAGAGTTTCAGCACTGAGGCTGCCCCCAGATGAACTGATTAGCTTGGATATTTAGGAGAAAGGACTCTTGTGAGAGGAGCCACTTCCTTTGCTCTTGCCTATAAAAATAAACTGGCACACCTATTCAACCCTTCTGGAGGGGTGGGTGTGCTTTTTTTCTTCTTTCCTCTCTTTTTTTTCCCCTTGCCTTCAAGATCCTGAGCAAGCAACAAATCTAAGATCTGACCTGTGTTTGGTAGAAGCCTGTGCATCCTTCATCCTCTTCACTGGGAGCTATTAATGACTGCCATGATGCAGAAGCATAAGGAAGATTGCATGTCATATTCTCCAATGGATTTCTGCACATAGATCAGAGACCAAAGACTTGATACTCAAGAAATGGCAGTAGTCAGCCAAAGGGTGGATGAAAAAGGGAATGGGAGCTGCAAATATTTGCCACATGGAACAAGATGGAAATTCATGGACAATGTCCTTCCTGAATGCCTGCCTCTCAATTAGAGGAAGGGGAGATTTTCTGGGCAGCCAGCAAGATGGCAGAACCTAGCTGAATAAGAGAGATTTTTGTGGGGAACACTAGGCTTCGGAGATGCCTTGTTAGCACTGTCGAAGTTTGAGAGTTTGGAGGTACAGTCTTCTAGGGTAGCCTGTCTCTTGAAGAGATAAGAGGATTGCTCATATCCCCACCTACCACCTCCTCAGCTGGAGATTTATTAAGGAAGCAAAGCTACAGTATAAGATCAAAGCAGATCTGAACCTTGCCATCACTACCATGCACATTATGATGAATTATTCTGACAGTGTAGTTTCAGTAGGAAGTGGATTGTCTATCAAGTAGCCCTAAAGTATGTTGCCCCCCAGAGAGAGTGTAAAACACAGGATAGTGCTACAAGTCAGGGAAAGTGTAGTACTCGATGGGAGAGTTAGAGATTAATGGAGATTAGACTTTGATTAGGTTTGAAACATAAACCTATTCTCTGTAAACTTGTCCCAGTATGTGTTGATTCCTTATCTTCTCTTAGTTGGCTAACAGAAATTCATTTTGAGCATCATCATCCTTATTTTAACTGGGTTAAAGGGGGAAAGATGGCTTATTCACTTGATGGGATCAGAATAGACCCAAGAGGATGGGAGCTCCTTGAGAGCAAGGACGGTTGTAATTTTTTCTTTGCATCCCCAGCATATAGCAAAATATAGTGCCTTGTATATATGATGTACTTAATAAATACTTGCTCAGTTAAATTAAGCAAAGACAGGGTAGCACCCCAAAAGGGTTGTGTATAGTTGTGGCAACGACTAAGGAGGGAAAGAGGATTTCTGGCAACAAAGCTGAGCTGGATCTGCCATGATGTTATGGGGACTCCCTCCAACTGAGTAAACCACAACCTGGCCATTCCATTCCCACTCTGCTCTACTCTCGCCCTTGTCATCTTACCAGTCCTCAATAAGGGAGCCACCCAACATAGCAAAGACCTTCCTCTAGATCTCCCGACATTACACTGGGACCAATGAAGTACAAAAGTTGTCCATCGTTTGCCATCACTATTTTACCAACTCACTTTCTTTTCCAGTCATATATTTGTGATGATATCCTTCACACTGCTTTGGCTTATTTATGCCCACCACATTCACTGTTATGACTGCTAATATCCTAATTTTTTTTTTCTCTTTCCCTACCAGTTCCCTCTTTAAAGGTAGAAAGGAATAGAGAAGTAGAAGAATCTGGTAATCATTAGTAATCTACAATTTGCATTCTGTTCCTATTCTTTGTCCTCTCTTCTCTCAACTCTATCCAGATCCCGATCCTTTGGTTCTTATACTCCTTAACTTTTTAAATCACCCTTTAATATTAACCTTCTGAGGGGGAGTTTGTTTTGTTTGAGTCTATTCTCTCCCCAATTCTATTCTCTCATTTCCACCTTCCTTTCCTCTATCCCCACCTGTATCCCTATTGAGTTTAATATTTCATTACCCCAAATTCTCTGTGTGTGTGTGTGTGTGTGTGTGTGTGTGTGTGTATGTGTGTGTGTACTAGGCTCCTTAATCTAGTTCTTATCAGTGAGGTCATGAGATATCAGGTCCTTCTTCCCCTTCTTCCATGTTTGTATATTTTTTCTTATGTAATCCATTTATTAGTAAGTTCTCCTATGCCTCCATTTCATCTTTAGTATTTTTCTTTTACTGTCCTTTTTATTTCTTCTCTTTAAACCATCAAAACAGAGCAAAAACACACTCAGCCCCTCTGTTTGTCTTGTTTAACCCACTTTGACCCTTGAAGATATTAGGACTCTAAAAGATACTTGTCTCTTCTTTCCTGTTAGAATGTAAGTACTTTATCATCATTTGGCACCTTCCAATTAGTCAACTGAATTTATTAATGTTCCTTTTTTGTCCCATGTTTGCATTTCAAAGTTTCCATTCAGCTCTGGTCTTTTCATCAGGAATACCTAAAAGTATTCTATTCTATTAAAGGTTCATTTTTTTTCGTTTGTAGAATCATATTCATTTTATCAGGGTAAGATATTTTTAGTTATAAACCTTTATCTTTTGCCTTTTGGAATATAATATTCCAATATTTTCTCTCTTTCATAGTAGTTTCTGCCAAGTATTATATGATCCTGACTGTGGTTCTTTGGTATTTGAATTATTTCTTTCTGGCTGCTTACAATATTTTTTTCCTTTGACTCAGAAGCTCTGAATCATGGGCATTTTCAATTTGAGATTTCATTCAAAAGCTAATTGGTGGATCCTGACAATTTCTGCTTTGCCCTCAGGTTTTAAATGATCTGAATGGTTTCATTAAGAATGGTTTCTTAAAATATGATATCCAGATTTTTGGTCTGGTTAGGGAACCTATTAATTCTTAAATTATCTTTTCTCATTCTTTTTCCATTAGTTGTTGATTGCAGAGATCTTATGTTTTCTTTTTTTTCTATCTTTTGGCTTTGTTCTAATATCTCCAGTTTTCTCATGTAATCATTTAATTTTGCTTCCTGTATTCTATTTTTCAGGGAATCCGCTATTTGAGTAAGAGTTTCTAAATTATTTATAAGTTATTTGATCTCCTTTAAATATTTTTCCTCTCAAACTCTCATTTCATTTGTCAACTCATTTTTTTATCTCTTGCTTTATTTTTTCTAGACACTGTTGTAGTCCTTGATGCCAAGTGGTTTCTTTTTTTCCCCTAGGAGGCTCTGGTTGTACTTATTGTGGGGCTACTCTCTTCTTCTGTGATTACCTCTTGGGCTTCTCTTAACCCATTGTATTTCTTAATTGTGTTCGTTATCTTCTTCTCTGTTATTCATACTATTAGTTTCAGTACTTGTCTAAGGCCAGTCTCCTCTACTACTCTTAGGTGGGCTGGGTAGGCTTTTTTGGGTCCTGTTCCATCAGCAGTCTGGAGGCCATTTCCATTGCCCATCTGAATGGTATTAAGCCCCACATTCTGCCTCAATCCTTGGCTTCTGTTTCAGTCTCCTGGTGGTCTGCTGTTTGTTCTGGTCTCAGGTGGCCTCCTTCTTCTCTTTGTATGATCCTAAGTCAAGAGTTGGTTGTATGCTCTGCTTGTGGCTGTAATAGGCCCCAGTGGGATATTGCAGATTATGTTGGTCTCAAGCCTCCTGCACAGACCTCTCAGCCCTGGCCCTCACTGAGTTGAAATTGTCTTCTACTTGGCTCTCAAGTGCTCCAAGGAGGGCACAGCTGGGCCCTCCCTGCTCAGTGATCCATGGAAAGCATTTCTATCCCCAGTTTTGTTCTGATGGGCCACAGCCAGGAGGATCTGGCTTCAGGAGTTTAATTACTGGGGCTGGCTCTGGCTTTTGACACCCCTGCTCAGAGTACTGGCTGGCTTCAGGTCCATTTCCAGAAGGTCCTAATGTGTCCTTTCTTTTCATCACTTTTACTGATTTCCAGATGGGTCACTGGAATTCAGGCTGGTTTTGCTGACATAACCCTCAGCTGCTTCCACATTTACCAGTACTCATGCTGGCTTCTCTGGTTTGACCCCTTTGCCTCCTCTACCTATTACTGGTTCCTTTATTTGTATGATTCTGGACTGGATGGAGGTTTTATTTTGGGAGTTCCTTTATCCTTGAGTTTTCTGGAGCCATCTTCAGATATTTGCTAGAATTTATTTGGGACAGTTGCTTTTAATTATAAACCTTGTGTGTTATCTTACCTAAGAGTCCCCACATCACTTGGTCAACTGTCCTCTAAGACACATATGCTGATGGATCAGCTATGTCCTGAGTCTAAGCAAAAGTCAGTCATCATCCTCTTGGTTTTTCCTATATGGATGGTTAGGCTGGATTCTTTCTAAGAATCATGAGTCTCTTAGGAGGCACCATAATATTTCAGTGTTTGATGCAATCAACACATCCTTTGAAGTAAGAAGGTCAGGAAATTATTATCCTGTCTCCATTGTTGAATCTTATTCATTGGGGCCTCTTAGATAATACATTTGGACAAATCAACTTTAGTGTTAATAAATATTTCAGCTTCTCTCTGAAGATGATTAAAAGCAGGGATACCTGTCCTAGTCACAGTATCCAAAAGACAGCACTAGGGGACAACCAGAAGCCTGGACAATTCATGCCTCACTTTGATCCCAGGAGCGCGGAGATGAGAAAGTAAGGTATTAGGAGTATGCCTGTAACCTAGTACCTTATAAGTTCAGATTCAATATTATGGCAAAATGAGGCACTTTATGTCATTGAACAGTTAACAAAAGGAGATTTACGTAGCAAAAAGATAGCAAGGATATGCTACAAGGACGAAGCGCCACTTTGTTTTTATAGATGCAGTACCCCTGGCCTTCATATGAAAACCCATCTGGTTAGTAGGGCAGGGTCTAGTGATTCACCCAGCCTTTGGATTTCCACCAAGTTGGAGGGTCACTGACTCTACACAGGCAGGACCTTCTATGCCCCTAGGTGATCAGGAAGCCACGTCAACACTGGGCCACTAGGATGTTGTATCACGGGAGGCACAGCTTGAATCCTGCCCTAATCCCAGGCTAATCAAGTCCATGGAGTGGGGGGGGGGGGCGGGGAGGGTAAGGGGAACCCTGCTAGATGTTGGTCCTATGATCCAGGGCAAGATAAAATGTTTGAGGGATAGGACCAAATTCCAGGGAGGTTGGTGGACACCCTTAAGAAATGTGACAATTAAAAAGGTTCAAGAGACATAGTTTCTGGGTAGTTTAATCATTTTATTAATAAGGCCAGCATGTTTATCAATAAAAGCTTGGTCATTTGGCCAACTGTCTTAGACCAAAGACAATCATGGTAGGCTGAATCACAGCTCCTATACCCCTCAAAAAGTAAGTGTTCCTGAGGGGGAGCAATCAACTCTGATTGGATAACACAATAGAAGGTGAAAGGCTGCAAGTGATATCACGTCACCCTTGCACAGAGGAACTATCTCTATACCCAGACTACCCCCAGCCTTGGGCTATCTAGGCAAAGGATTTGTCTCCATACAAGCTTGAGTAGAACACAATGGACTTCCCTACCTCAAATTAAATTTCTTGTAAGGTTGGTGGGGTCTGACCAAGATTGAGAAGAGTTAATTCAATCCCATGATCAGTGATGTCCTTCAAGAGACTGAACTTCTTTTACTTTTAAAAATCAGAACTTTAGAAAAAGGAGCTAACTCTGGATCTCGCAAGACCATTGGTTATTAATAATCATTTCTCTCAGAAAGCATTGAAGAGTAAAAAGAGACCTTAAGAGAAGCCTTCTCATCCCGTCACTAGCCAAAGCATGAATTCTCTCTACAATCTCCTCAATAAGTGATCATCCAACCTTGGCTTTAAGGTATCCAGGGATGGAGAACTCTCTACCTTTTGAGGCAGACTGTTCTACTTGGGACTGATTCTAATTGTTCTAAAGGTTTTCCTGATATTGAGGCAAGATCAACCATTCTCAAAAAGAGAAAAATGAAGTTATGAAATGCTTTATTATCTAGTGGGGAGAGACTGGGCAGGGGCAGAGGGAAGGTAAGGGAAGACTGATCTTGGGAAATCATATTAGGAGGAAAACGTTTCTTCTTTTTGAGTTCATGCTCTGAAATGAGAGCAACACCTAGGACTAAGGAAAAAAGTCAATTGGATTAGTTTTAAGTGAGCTAAAGTAAACCAATCAGGTTGAGTCCATTCATGTGATCAGAGGTTTAGAGCTGCAAGGGACCTCAGACACCATCTAATCCTAGGGTTCTTAACCTTTTTGGGGTCATGGGCCCCTTTGACAATCTGGAGAAGCCTATAGACCCTTTATCAGAATGACATTTTTAAATTCATAAAATAAAATAGAATTACAAAGGACACCAATTATATTGAAATACAGTTATCCAATTTTTTTTTTAAGTTCAACAACCCCTAGGTAAGAACTTCTGATCTATTTCAATCCCTCTCATTTTTACAGATGAGGAAACCAAAGCCCAGGGAGATTGCCCAAGGTCACACAAGTGACAAGTATCAGAGGTAGAATTTGAATCCAGGTCCCCTACCCAGAGTCAGTGCTTTTCCCACTTTACCACATTGCCTCCTCATAGCCACAGAAGGCTAGATCCTTAAGGTGTTTCCAGGGGCTCAGGTTTCCACTATCCTCTCACATCATTCTCTGTTAGTCTCTCCCAGAACCCTTAATGTCCACTCTGCCCTGTAGGGGTATTCTCTTATACTAGATGCAACTGGTTCAGAGATCCCCAGGACTAAAGGGATGCCAGGCTGGCACGGAGCCACTCGGTGGGCATTTTAGTGTATCCCGGAGTAGAAGAGTTGAAGTCATCCAAAATCCATCTCAGCAGAGTCTTTTCAGCATCCCTTTGGCAAGACGTTGCTTAAAATGCAACAGGGAAGGAAAGCTGTTTCTCTAAGCCAGGTGGGAGCCAAGGCCAGTAATTAAGAGGTAAGTAGGGCTGGAAAGGCACTAGAGAGGGTGGGCAGGGAAATAACTTAGCAGATGGCAGGGGTGTAGGTACCATTGTGCTCTCGCCAAATGCTCTTGTGCAAGAAAATGTCATTCTGGGTAAATGTCCCAAGGATGGCTTCAGCCCTTAGGCACATGTGAGCCCAAGTCACTACATGAAACCGCCTGTGTTAGAAGGAGCTTTAGAAGCGATGGCATATGTGAGGTAGGGAGTTTTCTTGTTTGGCAATTATTTCCTTCCACTAAGTTTTAGTCAAGATAGAGAGATGAGGAAAACTAAAAACTGGGCAACCCTGCACCCCTGTGAACTATGTTTTCCTCATCTGTAAAATGGAGATAAATATTTGTTAAGAGTTTGTTTTCTGGTTAAGATCAAATGAAATGGTATATATGAAAGCCTGTCTGCAACCTGAAGTCACCACATAAACACAAAACAGGGAGCCAGTATAATGTCATTTTTAAAAATCCTGGTGCAGAAGTCAAGAGATCTGATTTCAAGTTTGAGCTATGTGACTGTGGTCATGTCACTGAGCTGCAGTTTCATTACCTATAAAATGAGAATAAGAACGCTTACATGCCTGCCACAAAGAGCTATTGTCAAGAAAGCACTTCATATAGCACTTCAGTTCAACCCATAAGCATTTATTAGGCATCAGTTACCCACAAGGCACCGTGCTAGATACTAGAGATGGAATGGCTAAGATGATTCTCACTGTCCTCTTTACCTGCTTCTTCTCCTGAGTCTTCTCCATGTGGTCTATCATCTCCCACAATCCATTTGCCCCTTATGACTTACATGGCACCTAAATCCTACCCTTCCATGAAAATTTATATTGATCAGAGATGAGTAGATTATCCTTTGAGTCAAGTATTTAACGGGCTGTCATGTGGAAGAGTAGGAGCAGCTAGGTGGCACAGTGGCTAGAGTGCTAGACCTAGAGTCGAGAAGACCTGAGATCAAATCTGGCCTCAGATACTTACTAGCTGGGTGACCCTGGGCAAGTCACTTAACCCTGTTTGCCTCAGTTTCCTCATCTGTAAAATGATCTGGGGAAGGAAATGGCAAACCACTCCAGTGTCTCTGCCAAGAAAATCCCACATGGGGTCACAAATGGTTGGGTATGGCTGAAACAACTGAACAACAATATGTGGAAGAAGGGTTACACTTGTTTTGCTTGGACCTAGACCCATTAGACCACGAGCTTCTTGGGAGCACACACTGCCTTTTATCTTTATATCCCCAGCACTTAGAGCACAGTGCCTGGCACATAGTAGGCGCTTAATAAAGGCTTATTGACTGACTGACTGAGCAGTTAGAAATAGTAGAAGCTAAGGGTAAAAGTTGCAGAAAGGCAGATTTGGGATGGGTACTAAAAAAACTTGACAATAATAGCTATTCCAAACTGGAATGGGGTGGCTTGGAAAGAAGTGAGTTCTCCATTACTAGTGGTCATAAATTGGAGGCTGGATAACCACTTATAGGTTATGCTATCGAGGGGATTCTTGTTTAATTATATGAGTTGAAGCAGATGGCCTCTGATCTCTTCCAAATCAGATTCTGTGAATCTGTGATTCACCTTGAATGTAATCCTAGAAGTTAATTTCTCCATTCTTTATCCCAAATATGTACCTTTACCAGTACTTTCCCAAGTCTTTGGTAAAAATCTTTACCAAATACTAGTAAAGTACTTGGTAAAAAAGTCTTTACCAAGTACTTTAAAACAGCCTATGAGTGAACTTTTTTTGTATTGTTACCTGTGTGTGTATGTGTTTGCATCTGCCAGTCAAGTTTAGATGGAAAGATCCTAGAAGATTGTTGGTTAGTTGTTTTCAGTCATGTGTATCTCTTTGTGACCCCATCTGGGGTTTTCTTGGCAAAGACACTGGAGTAGTTTTGCCATCTTCTTCTCCAGCAAACAGGGTTAAGTGACTTGACCAGGGTCACACAGCTCATAAGTGTCTGAGGCCAGATTTGAACTCAGGTCATCTTGACTCTAGCCACGGTGCCATCTAGCTGCCCTCCCAGAAGACAGGGACCCATATTTTGGTGGAGTTACCCCTCATGTAGCACTCAGCACCTTGTCATGTATATACTATCACCTAAAAGCTTTGTGTTCATGAAGGGGATGAGGAAAAAATGGATCATTCATCTTTAAAAGCATTCATTAACTTTTCTACACTAGAGGCTGTGGAACTATGAAAGGAATATAAGATATGGCCTCCAAAAAACTTACAGTCTAATTGGAGAGATGACAATTACATATGCAAAGCTAAGAAACAATGTGAAGTAGCCTGGGACTGAATGTCTATATGATTAGTACAGACAATAAGTACCAGAAGTGTTTGGAAGGAGGACAATTCACTTGGCCAGCACTGCCCAAAGGAGATCTCATTCAGATGTTAAAACCCAAGGAGTAGAGTGCCAAGATTTAGATCTATGGAGAAGATAGTGGGCATCCTAGGGGACCAGACAGGGGCATGACATGGAGATTAAAGTGACTGAGTTGAGTTCACCAAAATGGGAACACCAACCTGGCTGAGATAGAAAATTCATGATGGGACTTAATGAGAGAGAAGGTTGGAAAGATACATTGGAGCTCAATTGCGGTATGTGGTTGGTATGATTTAGTAGAAATAGGACAAAAACCAGGAGATCCAGGCCAAACACCCACTGGCTGTGTGACCACAGAGAAGCCACTTCACAATATATTCATCTATAAAAAGGGGATAATTATTCTTATACTACCTGCTACCTGATGAGGAGGAATAATACTTTGCAAACCTTAGAGTTCTAGGTAAATGAAACTTATTTTGATAAATTCATTGAATCTTCTTGAAGACAGAAGGCTGAGGAAATTACCCACTTGATTGAGACTTGGGCCCACACACAGAAAAAAGATGTTTCGATTTGTTATGCTTAAATTTCCCAAAAAAAAACCAGTGCTATCTGTCTCTCTCCCCCCTTTCCCCACTCCTTTTATCTCTCTTTGTGTCTCTTATGGGGAGAATGAGCATGGTTTGTTATCATTTGAGGGTCATGAGAGGCCTTTTGGAATAAGAGGCAGTGTGATACAGGCCAAACAGTTCTAGATTAGCATTCAGAAAACCTAGATTCAGATCTTCACTCACCTGATTGCTACCCAAGTAACCTTGGAGGATTCACTTAGTTTTCTTGGGCCTCAGTTTCCTCATCTGTACAATGGGGAAGGGATGATTTGGTTTCCTTCTGTACTCTTTCGAGCTCTTAATCTATGATTCTATCTTCCTTCTCTGTCTTATTCCTATGCTTGAAGATGTTCAGTTTGCAGACGCAAAATGGGTTGACTGAGGCACCCCCAGACAGCAGAGAGATTGGAGCATTTACTCCTGTACCATTTTATGCCATGACTTAATTATTCCATGTATGTATGGCTTGTTTCCAAGACCTGCAAGTTCTATGAAGGAAGTACTAGGCACATCCTTTTTCATTTTTTTAATAAATTTTTTTTTTCTTAAGTTTACAAGGATCTACTTCTCCTTCTCCTCCTACTGTCTCCCAAACTCTCTCTCTCTCTTTCTCTCTCTCTCTGTCTCTCTCTGTCTCTGTCTGTCTCTCATACACATGCTCGAGGGCGAACAAGCGAACACACACACACACACACATACACACATATAAATAAATAAATGAACGAACGAACGAACAAATAAATTAACCTAAAAACAAAACCCTTGCAACAAATATACATTCAAGCAATTTCTACATTGGCCAAGTGCAAAAAGTTCATGTCTTGTTCTGTGTATCTAGACTATCACCTCTCTGGGAGGTGGGTAGTATTCTAAGTCATCTGTCTTCTGGAATCAGCTGATCATTGTGTTGATAAGAGTTCTTAAGTCTTTTAGAATTGTTCATTTTTACAGTTTTTATTATAGGATAAATTGTTCTCCTGGTTCTGTTCACTTCACTAGGCATACATACAAAGTGAGGTTCAAGTAGTTAAACACTCCCTCTACCCCTTCATTTGTATAAACTTCTACCTGTGCTCCCAAGTAGAAGTAGGTGAGATAATAAGTCCCACCCTAATTTCCCCCCTTTCCTCCCCTTGCTTATTCTTTCTCTCTTCTTTCCTTTCTTCTTTTAGGTCAGATCATCACAGCATAATAAAAATCATTCTCCGGCCCTCCGTCTTATTTGACTCTCTCTACTGACATTGCAATTCTCAAGGGATGCTTGTATAATCTCCTCAGTTCCCATTAAAATACAAACACTTTGTCCCTATGAATTCTTTTCTGATTGCTTGTTCATATTTACCTTTTTGTGTTTCTCTTTACTCCCATGTTTATATTTCAAAGTGTCTACTCAGCTTTAGTCTTTCTATCAGGTATGCTTGGGTGTCCTCTGTTTCACTAAAGGTCCATTTTCCCCCATTGGATTATTCTTAGTTTTACTAGACAAGTTATTCTTGGCTGTAAGCCACCCTATACCTTTTGCTTTTTTGAATGTCACAATCCATACTCTGTGGTGCTTTATAGTAATAGCTGCTAAATTTTATGCGATACCTCAGGAACTGAACTCTTTATTTCTGTCTGCTTGCAGTATTTTTCTTTGACCTGGAAGTTCTGGATTTTGGCTGACATTTCTGGGAGTTGTCTTCATGGGATTTCTTTTAGGAGGTGACTGGTGGAGTCTTAATTTTTACTTTGCCCCCTACTTCTGAATGCTGTTTTCTTCCATGATAACTTAAAATATGGTGTCAGAGTCTTTTTTTTTTGGTCACTGCTTTCAGGGAGACTAATGAGTCTTAAATTATCTCTCCTTTGTTTTCTAGGTCAGTTGTTCTTTATATGAGATGTCTTTTATTGTCTTTTTTTTTTAAATCTTTTGACTTTGTTTTAATATTTCTCATTATCTCATGGAGTCAACTTCTATTTGCTCCATTCTAATTTTCAGGGAGTCATTAGTTGGGTGGGTTTTTTTTTCCTTTTGTGCTGCTAAATTGTTTATTCACTTTCCAAGTCTCTCCTTCATAGCTTTCATTTCTTATCTAATTCTTTCTATCACTCATTTCATTTACGTCATTTAAAACTAAGTTTTAAACTCTTAAATAATTTGTTTAAAGAATTGACCTCTTAGGCAAGCTTTTTTTTTAAGGCTTTGCTTATAAATGTTTTGGAATTTTTCTCCTCTTCTAGGTTTCTGTCTTGGGCATCGCTGGCCTCGTAATAGCGCTTGCTCTCTCTGTCTTTCTCTGTCTCTCTCTCTCTCTCTGTCTGTCTCTGTCTCTGTCTCTGTCTCTCTGTCTCTCTCTCTGTCTGTCTCTCTCTCTCTCTTTCTCTCTCTCTCCCCCTCTGTTTCTCTCTCTCTCTCATCAGCCATTCTTTCAGCAATCTGCTCTGGGCAACCCAACACTGTTGACCTAGCTAGGAGCTCCTCACCACATAAGATCCCAGCCACTACTCTCTGGACAGGGGCAGCCCTTTGCTCACAACTCTAGTCACTGAGTCTGTGATCCAGACCCATCCTTGTTCCACAGCTTCTGCCTTGGTCATTCACTAGTTGGTTGAATGTGTGATCTTAGGCAGGAACGGTAGTCCAAAGTCATTTCTCCTTCAATTTGCTAATCACTACTAGTCCAGCATTTTTCTTAGATAATGGTTAGAGTGGTTGTTGGGGAAACTAGGCTGTTACTGCTTCCTCCCATCTCTTGGCTATTCTCTTGGACAGATCCTTTGTAAAAACTCCAGTTGAAACTAATTCCCTACAGTCCCTTACTCTTCCTATAAGTCTTCCTTTTACCTTTAATCAGATATACATATTTCGCATTACTTCCCTTCCCATACTCTGTTTTTCAGCCAAATTGGACTACTTGTCATTCCCTGAATTTGTCATTCTATTTCCTATCTCTAGCTTTGTGCTGACTGCCCCTATGCTTGGAACGAGCTCCCTCTGGAACACTTAGCTTCCTTTAAGGCTCAGATCAAGTGCTACCACCTCTGGGAAGCTCTCTTTATTTACCCTAGTCATCAGTGCTCTCTCCCTCTCAAAGTACTGCATCCTGGGCCATCGCCAGTCATCTTGACTTTGTCTTGCCACTGGACTCTGGAGAAGAGAGTGAGGCTAATGACTTTGGGCAGCTCCACCACACTTATATCCAATTCACAAACAAGTCAAGACATCACTCTTGTGATTTCATTGGTCCTCTTTGAGAATCAAGGATCAACAACAACAAACAACAAAAACAACAATCTTACATTTACTTATGTGTGCACATAATGTATCTCCCACTGAAATCAGAAACTATTTCATTTTGTCTTTGTATCCCCAGCACCCTGCACACAGTAGGAATATAAGAAAATTGGTAGAATTAGAATAGAATAGCCAGCATTGGATAAATCATTTTCCTCCTCTACCTTCTGTTGAACATTGACTTGAGGGGGTCAAATGCACTTTTTGTGCTTGGGGTGTCATGTAGGGTTTGGATGAAGAGCAGTGGCCTGATGCACAGGACATTTTCCCTAGTGCCTGGCCGACTTAAAATGTGCCAGTCTGATACAGGGGAGTAGAGTGAGTAAGCCATCAAAGGAATCCAGAACTCATAAAATCCGTGATCATATCAAGAGGCAGTGAGCACCATGGAGGGCCATGGTGACAGAAAGAAATTCCTGAAAATCCTTAAGGGAAATTAATTGTAAACTATATCTTACCTAGGGATGGTACCAAAATTCACTTAATAAACCTTAACTGTTGTTTACCTTCATCTATTCAAGAAAACTTGGCTTGTCAATCTCTACTCCTCTCATTCCACTTTTAAAGGTCTTTAGTCAATGTTTCTATTTATGGAATAACTCCAATCTCTGAATTCCTCTTTGTAGAATGTTGTGAGGACACCTAAAGAATCCAGGCTCAACAAGACTGAGGATTCAGAGAGGGGTCTATCCTCAGGAATCATGGTAGTATTCAGTATTTAATTGCTTATATAGAACTTTACAGTTTAAAAGGCATTTTCACAGCCATTCTTACGTAATTCTTATGACAGCTCCATGGCAGAAGAAAAGTACTGTTATCTCCACTTAAAGACAAGTAACCCAAGAAAAAGATGTGAAGAGACTTGCCTAAACCTTCCCAGTTAGTCAGCGGCAGTGGCAACAATGGAAACCACATCTTTGTACCCACTAAGTTTTGGGCCAAGCCCTTCTAACATCCTGACTTTTAACTGCCATCTTAATCTATTCTTAAATTGGTATTTCCCATTGGAACCCCATGTCAAGGGCAGCTTGGTTCTTTCTTATCAGTGTAACCTGAAAATTCATTTCCCATTCTTAGATGACAAGGGAGTGGGGGTAGTGGGAAGAGAGGGAGAGAATATTTCCAAAACAGTAATCAAGGAAAACACTGTCGGAGCAAAAGCAACGACAAGCCAACACAATTACCTAGCCATCTGTTGAGTGAACTTGAGATGGGTATTTAGTAATTAAGATGGAACCCTGATTCCTGTCCTGGGCTCTCCCATTAAACTGCTGTGTGTGCTGGGACTGGTTCATGGGCCTCTTTAAAGACAAGGTACTGGTCCGTAAAACAGAGGTGTATTTGCTTCCGCAAAGATGTTAACACCACTAGTAAAATAAAGAATATCTAAGGCCAGACCTACAGGAAGTCACCTATTTACCTCTTATAACATGAAGAGAGTGCTGGACCTGAGCCAGGAAACCTGAGTTCAAATTCAGCTTTTAATGCCTAGTAGCTGTGTGACTGTGGACAAGTCACTTAATTTCTGCCTCCCTCATTTGCCCATCTGTAAAATAGCTCCTACCTCCCAAGGTTGTTGTGAGGATAAAATAAGATAACATTTGTAAAATGCTTTGTAAACCTTAAAGCCTCATATAAATTCTAGCTATTGTTATTATTATGCTTAATATTTGCAACTAAATGGTAGGTCTTCTAATGAAAGCAACGATCTATGAGCTCAGTATGATTATGACGATTTATAGCTCAACTCAACTCTTGTTCCCAATTACTCCATTGATATATTCTAGGATGTCAAAAGGATGGGAATAGATCCTGTTTAAAAGGATCTGACAAACATCTTCTCCAGGGACAGCCACCATAGGACATATTTTGCTCACTTAGTAAACCATATCTAACATACGCATAACTGAAGATGAATGCCACAAAAGGGCCCAGAAAATGGACTTTCCAGTCCCTTTTTATGTCTGATGGGATTTGAATTTAGGTCTTTATGAGATCCCCTCCTCTACCTAATATTTGATTATCCATGCTAATAGAGAGGATTGATGGCAGAGAAATAAAAATTGGCAATAATTTTTTAAAGAGCATTCTGTTTAGTTTTTCAAAACACTCTGTGTTTTATTTATTTGTTTGTTTCCGATATTAAAGCCCTGCCATGATACCTCATCGTGGCATAGAGGTGATCCTGGGTTCTCAATTCTGTTGTTACCGTTCAGTTGTTTCAATCTGACTCTTTGTGACCCCACTTGGAGTTTTCTTGGCAGAGACACTAGAGGGATTTACCGTTTCCTTCCCCAGCTCATTGTATGGACTAGGAAACTGAGGCAAACAGGGTGAAGTGACTTGCCCAGGGTTACACAGCTCAGTAAGTATCTGAGGCTCAATTGGAACTCAGAAAGATGATTCCACGCCTGGCACCCTATCCACTGTGCCGTGTAGCTGCCCCTTGGGTTCCCAAAGGTATACCAATAAATCACAAGCTCTGGAAGTTTCTAAAAAGCTGGATAAATACGGGCATAGCAATAGATTATATATTTGTTGTCCAGGTAACAAACTACATAGGTGCAAAAAGGTTCAGTTGTGAAAAGACTGACCATCAGGTGCCATTTGGGGACAGGGGTACATTGCGACTCATGGTTGTATTCCCTAAACATAGTCGTATACTGGACAGGCAAGCTACCAAAGTAGCTAAGGAAAATTATGTTGAAATACAGCCACAGAAAACCCATAAAATAGATAATTGAGACTGACCTGGAACATGTGTGTGTGTGTGTGTGTGTGTGTGTGTGTGTATTTTAATGTGGGAAAGTTGATTTGGTATAGACTACAAGTTGCATTGCAAACAGTGTTGGATTTTAAGTCAAATGATCTGGGCTCAATTCTGCCCCTGCTAATTGCTACCTGTTGGGTAAGTAATTTAGCCTTTCTGGATCTCCAGTTCCTCATCTGTAAAATGAAGGAGTTGGACTAGATCAGAGGTTTCAAACTCAAATAAAAATAGGGCCACTGAAACATACATAAAGATCTCTGTGGGCCACATATTAATTTAGAAAACCACATATTAACATTATCTATGTTTTGTTGTATTTTCATTTACTTTGTTAACTATTTCCCAATTACATTTGTATCTGACTCGGGATGCACTTGGGAGTGTTGTGGGCCAGATGTGGTAGTATGCAGTGTATTTACCACCTCTGGACTAGATGATCTCTGAGATCAAAATCTATGACCTGTGCTTAATGAGGGACATGATCCCATTATGCTGGCCTGCTTGCTATGCAGCACCCTCCAGAGCATCATAACAATTCCCATTTATAAAGTGCTTCAAAGAATTTTGCTCACAACTGCCCTATGAGGTACGGATGCCAAGTACTGTTATTCCCATTTCACAGGTCAAGAAGCTGAGGCTGGACTCAAACTCTTATCCTAAGTCCAATACTCTTTCCACTTTATCACTGGGCAGAGATTCTGGAGGAGGGAACCGTGGTCATTGATATCCCATGTGACATCATTAAGAGGCTGGCCACTTGTAGAGGCCACACTTGATAACTAGGGGTCATCCCTACTGCTTTTGCCTCAGATGCCGCCTTAGGATAATGTTTAGGCCACTCAAAAAAAAATGCTTTTTTCTCTCTGGAGTTGTTCATTTGGATAGAAGAGGAGATCTCTGAGAGACCTGAATTCAGATCCCACCTCAGATACTCTCTCTGAGCCTGAGTCCCACATAACCTCAGGCTGTTTCTTGGTCTGTAAAATGGGGATAACATAACACCTCATAAAGACAATGTGTGCAAGGTGCTTTGCAAACCTTAAAGCACTCTATAAACGTTGGCTAGCATTATCTTTATCTGCCCCCTTACTCTTTCAATCAGTGAAGGCCTTGAAGAAAGGTACTGAGCACAGCTACTTTAGAGTAGAAACTCCCAGAGAGGCAATGAGACAGGAACAAGCTCAGGCCCTTTACAAATATTCTATCAATTGATCCTCACAATAACACTGTGAGATGGGTGCTGATCTGCACCACCTGGCTGCAGATGTCAGTGTCTTGATTCTTGTTTTCTATCATTCCTGGCAGTACACAGCGATGCTCAACATATGGCATTCGATGTCTTTTGGGCAGGGAGGCAGGTACAGCCATCTTGTCTGCCATCCCATCAGGCACCAAAATTCCACAGACACCTTCTCAGTAGGTAATGTGGTGCAGTGGAAAGTGCTCCGTCAGGAGGCCTGTATTTGAGTTCTGGCTTGAGTATGAGCTTGGGTAAGCTGTTCCCCCCTCTAGGCCTCAATTTCTTCATCTGTAAAATAAAGGGGATGGACTAGATGAGTGTCAGGTTGCATAGTTTTTGAACTGATGTTTCCTTAAAGCTGTTGCAAAGGCAGGAGAAAGTGGGAAAGATTAAGCAGAAAATTGCCTTATTGGGTTGCAGACCAATGAACTTGGTTAAGAGAAATCAGATGAGCTCCTGGAATGGGCCCCAGGCTAGCAAGCAGGGGATCTGGGTTTTAATCTTGCCTTCACCACTGATAATAACCTCTATGACCTTGAACTAGTAACTTAACTTCTGGGTCTCACTTTCCCTGTTTTTAAAACATGGAAAACAACCCCCACCATTCCTCTCTCCCAAGGCTGTGTGACAATTAAGATAATGGGTACAAATGTGTTTTGGAAGCAAAAGTGCTATATAAGGGAAATTCAAGGAATGATTCTTATTTTTAATAATTTAATCTCAGTAATTTATTTTCCCTGGCAAAGATTAAAATTCCCCAAATAAAAGGCAGACTTGGCCTCTCCAAATTCCACAGGGGTTCATGGTTGCTGCTGCGTTGCACCGAACAGATGAGTTTGGGTGGAATGTAAGAAGAAAGGCACTCTGACCTACCTTGGCTGGCTCATTGGGAGGTGGCTGGCTCAGTAAGTCATCAGTGGGAGGAGGGAGGAGGGGCTGAAAAGGAGGAGGAAGATTCTAAGCAGGAGAGGAAAGAAAAGTAGGGAAAGGGAAAGGCACCCAGGACTAAAGGGGAGTGAATGAGCTTTTCTAAATCTCAGGGATGTGGACTCCTCTGAAAGAAAACTCACATTTCTCCATCATGCTCTTATAGGCTCGTAGATTGGATTTCAGAAGTCCTCTCTAGACCACATCCTTATTTTATAGAGCAAGAAACAGACCGAGAAGTTAGATGACTTGTACAAGATCACACAGGTAGATGAGGCAGCTAGATGGCTTAGCGGATAGAACTCTGGGACTAGATTCAGGAAGACCTGAGTTCAAATCTGCCTCTAACACTTAACTAGCTTTGTGACCCTGAACAAGTCATTTAACCTCTGTTTACCTTAATCTACTAGAAAAGGAAATGGCAAACCCCACTCTAGTTATCTTTGCCAAGAAAACCCCATGGACAATATGGTCAAGACTGTCGCAAAGAGATAGACAGCTAGAACAAGAACAGCATTACAAAGGTAATAAGTACCAGAAGTGGACTGCGGGGCTCATTCCACATTGCTTCTCTGCATTCTCTACACAGACATCCTTTGAATCTTGTGAAAGATTTAACTCTGGGGTCTTCATCCTCCGTATGAAGGGCCCCAAGCCTTTGGATAGTACCACCCCACCTCAAATGAACACATACAGACACACCCATCCCTGTCCTATTAAGCAGGCATGTAGGCACACACACACACACACACCCTATCTGCAAAGTTCTATCCTCACAGCCTCCTGTATCAGGTGTTGCAACCAGGGCATTTCCCAGCATCAAGGTGGGCCTCCCTCTGAGGCCAATCTGGGATTTGCTTGATGACCTAGAGGGGAGTTTACATTTTTTGGACCTGAAAAGAAGTGGCAATGACCTGAGGTCCTGGCCAGTCCACACTCCACATCATGGCCTGTCAAGCTTTAAGGAGGTGTCGATATCCTACCCAGGCACTGCCACAGGAAGAAAGAAAAGGCCACTCCTTTCTCCTCCAATCGGGCCCCACCTGACAAGATGGCTGCTTGCTCAGATTGTCCAGCAGATCCAGACAGAGCTCCAGCCACTCGCTCCCGTCAGGCAGGACATTAAGCATCTGTTAGACGGGCGCTGGCTTTTGATCATTACCATGTCGAGCCAGAGACCTGGAGGGGAAAGGCAAAGTCCCCTGTTGTCAGGCTAGCAGGAATCTCACTAACTTTCTGCGACCTTGGGAGAGGCACTGGAAGAATTTGAGCACGGATTCAAAAAAAAAAAAAAGAAAGAAAAAGAAAGAAAAGGGAGGGAAAAAAAAATAGCTTGGCCGAGCCTGCTCCACACTGAGCTGGGTTGTTCCATCTCAGCTAATGGGGGCAAGGTGCTCTTTATCGTCTGGGTTTGTGCAGAAAGGCAGCAAGTAGGACTCCTGAGTTGCCTTTCCAAATTTTGTTGGCCTGCCCTGCAGTCCTGAATGAGTCCTTAAGCCTCTCCTGCCCCATCCGTAAACGCCTGCCCCAGCTTGGAGAAAGGGGCCCAGTTACTGAAGGTGGGGAGCCAGATAGATAGACACTAGGAGATGGAGAGCGATAAATGGCGGCAGCGTGGCTGTTTACAAGACACTTGTGGAATCTAACCGGTCCCCGTCGCCAAAATGCCAAAGAAACGGGCTGAAAGGCTGCAGGACGCCTTCCATGCTCTAATTGTGTCATTTGGGGACTTGGGGTTGGTGTCCTTAGGAAACCCAGCCCGGCTCTCTTGAGCATGGATGGCGCTGCAGCAGAGAGGCCGGCTGGAAGCTGTGGGTTAAAAGTGAGCAGCCCCCCTCCCCTCCCGAAAGGCAAGCAGAGCATTAAGCAGAGACCCAGCCACCAGACAGTGCGTGTTTTGTGTCTTACAATAGCAGCCTACGTGACTTGAAGTGCTCTTCTCTTAGAAAACAAAATGCCCACCAGTTTTGCTTATTTGCTCTAACCTTCAAAGAGTGCAGAGGTCCCTTCCTAGTTCAACAAATAAATTCAGCAGCCTTCAGCCGACAAAGTTCTATTGTTCCTCCCTCCCCTGAATTTCCCCAGTTCTCTCTCTCCCTCTCTCCCTACCCGCTCTTGCCCCCCCATCCTCCTTTTTGGGGGGTAACTTGACCTCCAGGATTTTTTTTCTTCTTTCAAAGGATTGGAAATGTTGACACCCCCCCCCAAAAAAAAACTTGCCTCTGATGTATAGTTAGACTTCAGACGGCTGTGTTTGAACTCATACTGACGCAATCAGAACAGATTGGGTTAAACCAAATATTACAATTGCAAGAACTCATCTGGAACAAATCATTTTGAGGCCACCGAAAGTAAAAGGGCCCAGCTTTCAGGATGGCCAGCAGGGAGACCAGGCCGATGCTGCCATCTACCGTGGTGGGCGGATGGGACAGGGAGCCACCTCCCAGCCTGCCTGCCTGCCTGCTGCTGCTGTTGCCAGTTTTTGTTCATCTCCTACCAGCTCCTGTGCAGACATCTTATCCAGCCCAACCAGGTTTATTTTAAAAGGCTTGAGGTTTTCCCCCAGCCCTCTATATAAAGACAGCAAGTCTCGCTGTTTCTGCCTGTTTTCTAAAAAAGACAACCTTCCAATTAGAGAGCACAGGTTAGTTACAAAGAAGACTGCAGTTGGAGCTACGTGAGGTCTACTGTGTCCTTTCCATTAAACTGGTCATTCGCCAGTGTTTCACACAGATGGAAGTGTGTGTGTGTGTGTGTGTATCTGTGGTGGATGGTTGTTGGGGGTTTTTTATGGGGTGGAGGGAGGCGGCAGAGGAGGGGGAGACCCTAAACTCTGGGTTATGTCGGCACGTTGCTGAACTGCGAGTCACATGCCAGGCCCAGAAATGATGAAAACATCTGTTTTGCTTTAGACGGGCAAAGGCGCTAAGGGGATTGAACTTGCTCGTGAGCTCCATCTGCTGGGACTGGTGCAGGAATGCAGGCATTCCTAACAATGCAGGTTGCCACCCACCCAGAGAATGATAGTGGTCAACAGGTGAGGATTGCTGACCTTGAGGTCTGTGACAACATTGGGGCTTTCCAGAATCTTTTTCACAAGATGATCCCGCCCACCCCTCAAAAAAAAAGGCTGAAACCCTAGAATCTCTGGACCTCTCTGCAACAAAGAGCTCTCTCCCTTAGAGAAAGCTTTTCGGCAGGGGACAACAGAAAATGCCTGGTAGAGGGGTAAAGAATACTGAATCTGGAACGCCTAAGGCATATGTGTAAATCCCAGTTGTGCTTCGCACCACCTGAGTGACCTTGGGCAGGTCACTCAAACTCTGAGCTTTGGTTTGGATTCAATAAGGTTTGGTTTGGATTTCTAAGTTTCCTTCGAGCTCCAAATTCCATGATCTTAATATTTACTGCATTTTTATTCTGTTCCCGGCACTGTGCACAGCACCGTGATTTCACGAGTTAAGTAGCACTACATGTATATTGGAAGTCATCATATAATGAAGTGTTTTGTGACATGTACACAAGCATGCTCATGGGACTCGGTTGTCCAGATTCTAAATTGGCTGGGTCCATTGACTCAGACCCTATATTGCCTAAACACACTCCATGCCCTAAATCCTGGATCTCCCCTGTCTTAAAGGCTTCTGTTGCTCTCTCATGCTCATAGAATGTTAGAAACTGAAAGAAGATTTGAGATCTAGGTTTAGTCTAATCCTTCATTTTACAGATGAGGTACAGAGAGGTTAAATAAATTGCTCAAGGTCACACAGCTACTTGATGGTAGAACTTAGGCTAGAATCTTCTGTTTAGGAATTTACTGCCAGAGGATGCTCTGGTCCAGCCATCCATACTGCTTCCTATCCCACGGTGGTTTTGAACCTCTTAATAGGTATGCGTGCAGGTGATGAGGGGGGCTTGTATTTGTGAACCTCATCAATATTTTAGGAGCGTTTTGTGATTAGTTCAGACCTCACGAAGGGTTAGCCTAATGGCAAAAGACCTGGAGTGAAGTATGTATGCCAAGGCTCTCTTTTAAACACTGCCAAGCACCAGCTGGATAACACTAATCCCTCTGTGGCACTCATATACTAAAGAGTAATTTCATAGTTTAATCCAACAAATTTTTTTAGCACCTACTATGTATATGACCCTGTGTTCAGAGCAGGAGATACAAAGATGGGAAATGCCACAATTCCTACCCTCAAGAGTTTTCCAAATAATGGGTGATGAGGGGAGGGATACAATGTACACAAATGAGTGTGATAGAAGAATGTGATGAGAGTACAGGACAGATACAAAGTGATTGCATTTTAATTTTTGTGCATACCTGGGCTCACATCAGTACAAGGAACACCCAACATAGAAACTCCTTTCACCAGAACTGTTCAACTAGTCTTCTGTAACTAATAGGAAACTTTGAGGAGGGAGAGACAACTTTCAGCAGGCAGGGGGCGGGGAGAATCCTCTCCTCTACCTTCCTGCAAACTCTTTGGAGAGAAATGTACTCTGTGAGAATCACTGTAATGAGCACAGTGTTTGGAGTCAGGGGACCAGATTCTAATCCCAGTTCTAATATTGAACTACCTGATTTTGGGCAAGTTACTTACCCTTTCCTAGCCTCAGTTTCTTCATCTGTAAAATGAGGAAGTTGGACTAGTGATGTCTAAGGTCCCTTCCTGCTCTAAATAGATGAGCCTAAGACTTGGAGATTCAGATATTAGCTCTTCCACTTACTAGCTAGAGGGACTTAGGCAAACTACTCTACATCTTGAAGCCTCAGTTTCTTCACCTGTAAAACAAAGACAACAATATTTACATTACCTACCTCGAAGGATTGTGACTTCTCTTCTCCTCCTGAGGGGTCATTTTTCTATTAATATACCATAAAAGGATCTATCCAATGTCCTTCTGCTAGGTCTTTTTTATGTTCCATTCCAAAGCAGAACTTGGGCTGATCTTCTATCCCTCTTTCCTGCTATATGACCAGCTCAAATCTTTCCTCAAATCTTTACACTGTTTCTCCAGCACAAGTAGCCACTAGTCATGGGCTGCGCAGCCTGCTCACATCTATCATGTGTCTTTCCATTGCTATTTGGGAGACCTTCAGGTTTTGTTCTGCAGAGGTTGTTGGAGGATCAAAAATCATCATGTATATAGAGCGCTTTGTAATCCTTACAGTATTATATAAATAAACACTATGATAAGTTATTAATTATTGCATTTGAGCTTTTTGGATGAATGGAGCAAACCTGATAGGATTAGTCTGCCTAGTTGTCATTGCTGTGCTTGTGGAATGGGAACTCTCTGAGTGAAGGGGATAGAAAACTCTATGGTCGAAGATTCTAAAACCTCCCCTGTGCCAATCCCTCTCCAGTAAATCTAGGACGAACCCCCCCTATGCATGGTTATAGAAGCTTGATCTCCAATCAAGAGATTCAGAGAATAAGGCTTTTTGTTCCCATTTTATAGCTAGACAAACCAGACGACAGTTCTGGCCATTTCTCACCGCCTATGATTCCTCCTCCACTTGCTATCTCCCTGCTGGCCACATCAACAGCATCTGTTTCTATAGGATCTGTGTACTTACATTTTTGGTCTCTTCCCCACCCCCCAAAAAATGATCTTCAAAGCAGCCTGCACATCAATCTGTCACCTGCAGCTGCTCAGGCTCAGAGGGGAATGACAAGGCCAAGGACACCGGACAAACCACAGGATTAAGTTCATTTTTTTTTTCAAGCCTGGAAGCCATTTGGTCATACTCAAAGCCAGCCAGAGCTAGGGCTGCATGTTTCCAATGGATTCCCTTTGTTTTACAGAAATAGGAGAGCTGGTAGCTGACTGAGCCCCTCTCCTTTTCTTGCCACTTTTTCTCATTTGGATCTGGGTTTGCGTCACATAGACAGGTCCCTGCTTTGATCAATTGGAGGATGGAGATGGCGTTTTCCCTGTTGTAGCAACACCTTTGATCTCAGGAATCGGGGCTGTTTTGTCAACAGTCAGCAAAGCAGTGTCTCAAGACTGGGTTCAAACAATACGAGAAAAGTGTAGAAAGGGAAAGAGTGGTATACAAATAAATATTGGTGACTTTGAGGGTTACCAAATAAATAAGATTCATTGTCTTCTCCTTGAGATAGAAGCACTATAGAAAGAAATAAAAAGGTCAGGTCTTCATAATAAAATATGCCCAGCAACCTGTTTAGATGTCAAATAATTTGCAAACCCTACAACTAGTTTTATATTTAATGTGACAGATATTAACATGCTTGATTTGTGTGATATGTGTCACTGGGGTTATGAACTCACTCTTCCCAAATTAATCAGATTAAAGCTCCTTATACTTTATTCATTTTTGCCTATACTTAGAATTACATCAGTTCAGGGAACACCCAACATAGAAAGTTCCTCCACCAAAGCAGTTTGACAAATCCTTTGTAACTTAATAGTCCTACCGAATTGCCTTGAGCATTGAGAGGTTACACCTCCCACTTGTCCACACGGCCAACATGTAATGGGACAGAACTTTAGCTCAGGTCTTTCTTTCTCCAAAACCAGACCTATCCATTATGTAACACAGCCCATCTTGTTATTCATAGAAAGGTCACATTTATATTGAAGTCTATAAAACATTTACCATACAACAAACCTCTGAAGCAGGTAAAGTATTATTATCCTCATTTCATTTTATTGTAAGGAAGGAGATGTTATTACAGCAGTGTGGAGGACTCCCAGTGTGCAATTTCCCTCCATTGATGTAAAATCAGAATCATCCATTCAGACTAGCAAAAAAATTTTAGTTAGTAATGTGTCAGAGGCAGCATTTGAACCCAGGCCTTCCTGACTCCAAGGCCAGCCTTCTATCCATTGTTCCTTGCTACCTATTCACCCCCATTTTATAGATGAAGAAATCAATGCCCAGAGAGGCCCATGATTAGGCTTGCCCACGATCCCACAGCTAGCAAGGGTTGAAGTTAGTATTCAAATGAAGGTCAGTCTTTAGAGTAAGGACTCTTACTATTCCACCACATTGTTTCATTATTATTAAAGCAATCTCCTAACCCCACCCATAACAATGTAATTTGTACATCGAACACAGTGTATTTGTAGTTCTCAGTGTGTTAGAGGAGTCACCTCCTACTGATCCCAGCCTGAACTGAATTCTGCAGCATCATTGTCTGTACCCACATTTAGCACCTTCATTCAAGGCTGTGAATAGACTGTAATCCAAAGACTGTTCCCCAAATAGAGGTCTCCTTTATGCTTAAGAGCCTAAATATAAGAAACATTCCTTCGACTGCTACTCTCCTGAGTTAAATCGGATTTGTGGGAAACACTGCAACCTCATAAATCTGGAGCTGAGCTGAAGGGGCAGGCAGGCCGACTGGGAAGCTGGTCGGCATTCTCTGTCTGGAGAGCCCTCCAGTGGCCAAAAGCATGCCTGCCGCAAACAAAGACCAGCAAAGCAAAGGACTACAACAAAGACAGAAATGGAGGCAGAACACTTGGTTCCATTTAAGAAACCACTAATATCCACTCTTGTGTTGACATAACATTTGCAGGTTGACAAAGCCGTTTACCTACTTTATCTCATTTGATTCTCACCAAAGGAGCAGCATGAACAGGTGGGAATGTTCACCGGATGTTCAGTCAGAGGACCTGGGTTTGAATCCCTGAGAAATCCTGTTACTCCCTGGATGAACTAAGACAAGTTACTTCATTCCTGGGCTCTGGGGCTCCGACAGTATTGTCTATAGGCTCTTTCCAGTTCTAAATGATAAGACCACCCTGGGAAGTGGGGGGGAGGGAACCTTCTTATCACCGTTTTACAGTTGTGGAAACTGAAGCTCAAGAGAGCCTAGAATCACGTGTTTAGAGCTGGAAGGGACCTTATCATCTAGTCCGGGATTTGGTCATCTAGTCCATCTAGTTCAAATCCCTTATTTCACAGATAAGGAAGTTGATGCCCAGAGAAGTGCCAATATCGCATAGGTTGTAAGTTGCAGAGCCAAAATTCAAACATGGTTCTCTAATTCCGAATCAACTGTTCTTGCTACAGGGTGTCCCTAAAGTCTGAACACATAGGCAAATGTTAGTGCATTGAGTTCACGTGAATCTTGCAAAGCGCATCAACCTTTGCATCACAAATGATGGAAATCATATTGAAGATGTTATTTGTTAATATTCCAATTAAACAAAATATTGTTGATAATTTCATTCATTTCATTTCTTGAAAATATGCATTTTTGCCTAAGTATCCAGACTTTAGGAACACCCTGTAGTATGCCATCCTGCTTCCAAAGTGCCTGGTAAAGGAGTTGTTCAGTTGTTTCAGACTCCCTGTGACCCCATTTGGGGTTTTCTTGCCAAAGATACTGCAGTGGTTTGCCATCTCCTTCTCCAGCTCGTTTTACAGATGAAGAAACTGAGACAAATAGGATTAAGTGACTTGCCCAGGGTCACAGAGCTGGTAAGTGTCTGAGGTCAGATTTGAACTTGGGTCTTCCTGATTCCAAGCCTGGCACTCTATCCACTGAGCCATTTAGCTGCCCTTGTAAAGGGGTCCTGCCACTGAGTGTCCTGGAATTCTAGGGCATGATGCTTCAGATAATGGAGGCATTGTTCCTTTTTTTACCAAGCACATGGATGACTGGGATGCAAGAAACTCCACTCAGGTGCTCTTCTCCCATTCCAGCTGGAGCCCAGCTTCTCCTGGAAAGTTTATTTCACCTTATAATGAGTATATTTGGGGTGTGAAGGTTTTTATTGTTATTTGCCTAGTTGGCTATATTTATTAATCAATTTTCCAGGTCAATAGTTCACACCTATGCTCCTCTCCATCACTAGAGGAAGCTGGAATTAAGACAATGAGGTGTGATGGACATGGAATCAGAAGATTTAGGTCCAGACTCTGACACTTGCTAGCTGTGTAACCTTGGACATGTCTCCTGTCCTGTTGGAGCCTCCCTTTACACAGCTATAAAATGAAAAGACTAGCACCATCTGCCAGCCTCACTGTTGTGAGGTCCAAATAAGAATATATGCAGGAGGAAAGGAGGGAGGGAGGAAGGAAGGAAGGAAGGAAGGAAGGAAGGAAGGAAGGAAGGAAGGAAGGAAGGGAAGAAGGAAGGAAAAAGGGAGGAAGGGAGGAAGGAAAGAAGGGAGGAAGGGAGGAAGAAGGGAAGGAAGGAAGGAAGGAAAGAAGGAAGGAAAGAAGGGCTGGAGGGAAGAAGGGAGGAAGGAAGGAAAGGAGGGAAGAAGGGAGGGAGGGAGGAAGGAAGGAGGGAAGGAAAGAAATTCCTTTTCAAATATCTCATCTGATCATCACAACATCCCTGGGTTGTTGTGCTATTTGTATCCTCATTTACATTTAAGGAAATTGAGACAGACAAAGGTGAAGTGACTCGCCCAGGATATCATAGCTACTAATTGGATGAGGCTGGATTTGAACTCAGTTCCCTATGATTCCAGGCCCAGAGCTCTATCCACTACACTATGTAAATGTAAATTATCACTGTATCTTCATGACCTACTTTGAATGGGTACTTTTCTATGTATGGGAAATAAAGGATAAATAATACTTGGTTCCCAACCTCAAGAGGCTTATAATCTGGTTGGGGAAGTGATGAGTATCTGAATATATCTAAGGAAAGTGCTTCGTAAGCCTTAAAGTGTTAATTAAATAACACTACAGAGATAAACTTGTCATATAGTAAGAGTAAGGAATAACTAACAGCACTGCTCTGGTATTCACAAAATATTAAGGAAACCAGAGGAAGGCCTCCAGCGAGGTGGATCCTCAGTGGACACTTTATGAAAAGAAAGGGACAAGAATCCTTTTAGGATAAGAGGGCATAAACAGGTTACAGTCTCCACCAATGGAAGGCATATCCATACTAGGGAGCTTGTTATCACATGGAAGTGTTTAAATACATCTCACAATAGAATGCAACCTATACTAAATGCTGATAGCATCTTCTCCACCTGAGTAGTGACAACTAGCTGAGCTTGGACCAGTGGAAACTGCCTTATCAAGAAACCCTAGTACTATCTCTATTAGAGATCCCTTCTGAGAAGCAGGGTAGAGGGGTGGAGAGGCCAGCAACTGAGCCAAACTGGAGTCTGGTGAGACCAAGTGGTCTCTAGCAACATAAAGGATTACCAAGGGCCAGTAGGCCAGTAACCTGAATGATCCGCTGTAGACTATAAAGGGATTTATATGCATATATATGGGACAAGAATTGGACTTAAGTAGTTTCTCTCTCTCTCTCTCTCTCTCTCTCTCGCTCTCGCTCTCTCTTCTCTCTCTCTCTCTTCCTCTCTCTATCTGTATATATACATACATATAAATAGAGACATGTACATATTTAATACACATTCATATATAAATAAAATTAAAATAAACTGTTTTGGTTCATTAATTTTGGCCCGTCTGCTGTCATCAGGGGCAAGAAATGACCCATGAATTAGAATGGATGAATGAATAAATGAATGAATGGATGGATGAATGAGTATGCTGAGTCCTAGATAAAGTCCTAGTAAAGTTGATGACTATCGAAGTAGTTTAGACAACATATTCTTACTCTGGGCTAGAATGGGCTGGCCAAAGAAAAGCATCTGGGAAGAGGTGAGATTTGAACTTTACCTTAAAGGATGGGTAGGACTTATGTGTCTAATGTGCCTAATTTCCCTAACAAAATGACGAGGCCAACATAATTGTGATCGGTTGGCGCCCAAGTCTTCAAGAACTTTTAAAGTTCTACTTGAGGCTTATCTACAAGCTATCATCAAACTACAATATAACCATAGTCTCATCAATGTAAATATTCCTTCTAACCCCTTCAGTGCCTCTCTTCCTGGGCAATTTTTGTCTATATCTTTCCAGAAATCTTCTAAAAGGAGCCAATCAATATATTGAAGGCTCTTTCTAGCTCTTTTAATATTTCCCAGATGCTAATGCAATACATGATGTTCGTCTGTTATCCTTCATACTTGACACATGTGTGACTCACCTCCTTTTCTAGGCACACATGTCCTATGATGAGGCGAGTTATCTTTGGTAATGAACTGCCACCTATTTATGCCCACCATTTTCTTTCCAGTGCCTTTAGGATCCTCTCCAATTTTTATCTTTCTGAGACTGTGGTGTCCTCCCAGTTTCACACCCATATCGTATTACCAGGAGAAAGTTTATATTAAAAGAAAAAAAAATTTCAAAGGTGAGCTTTTGCAAAAGAAAGCAGCGAAAGGTCACTGGAAGCTCTAGGCAATTTCTTAAATGGTATCCAGCTGATCACCTCCCTTTTGGAAAGAAGAGGCCATTTATATTATTCACCAGCCAATTATGGGAATTATAAATTATCTGTGGCCAATCCTGCTTTTAAGATCTCATTAACATAATTAAGCAGCTTATGTGATAAGAAAGCACCATGTTTCTCTCTCTCTTCCTGGTACCCACACAGCCTTAGAACGTCCAGTAAATGGGGTTATAAAAACTCTCATGATCAGAATGAAGCAAGGCACCTTTGGACTCACATTGCCCTGTTACCTGTTTCTTATTCCTCTTCTTCATTGTCCATGAGGGCGGAGAATGCGTGTCATAAATGCTAAAGCTCAGGATGAGCTGAAGATAGAAAAGAGTGCTAAAGACAACAAAAAAGGATTTGATTTTAAGCTGTCCTGTGTACAAGAGGAAAGCTAAAGAAGGGAAAGGACAGTGACACCTGAGAGAGAGCAAGAGAAAACAGAGATAGCCAATTATTATTCTTGGGTTTTCTTTGGATGGCAAGGACAGAATAAACATGACCAAAGTAAAGTTGATACCTAAGATAAACAAGGAGTTATTAAGAAAGTGTTCAAATGCTTTTATGAGTCCAAGTCACAAGGTCCAGATGTCCTGCATTCTTGGGTACTAAAAGAATGGGCAGATGTGATTGCTGAGCCACTGTCAATGATCTCTAAAGACTAGGAAGAATGGGAGAGGCACTATAGGGCTGAAGACAGGCAAAGGTGTTGTGATTTTCAGAAAGTGGAAGATTCTATAATCTCCAGGCTTGACTTTGATTCCAGGTGAAATTCTATAACTGGCCATTAAAGGAAAGGAGAATGAAGATCTAGATAAGGAAACAGCGAGCCCAAAGAGCCAGTATAGATTTCTCGAGAACAGGTCATACCAGACTAACCTTATTTCCTTTCATGACAGTTACTAAAGAGTAAATTAGGGGAATAGCCTAGATATACTATACATGAATTTTAGGAAAGCATTGGGTAAAATTTCTTATGCTCTTCTTATGAAAAAAAAAGATAGAAAGAAAGGAGATAATAAAAGATTGACTTGAAACTGGCTAGATGACCAGATGCAAAAGAAGTCATAAATGGTTCCATGTCTACTTGAAAGGAAGTTTCCAATGAAGGGCCTTACGGATTCCTGCTTGGATCCATGTTTATTCAACATTTTAACTAATAACCTGGAGAAAGGCCTAGACTGCATACTAATATAATTTGCAGATGACAAAAAAAAAGGCTAGGAGGGGTAGATAAAACCCGGGAGCACACTCAGAATTCAAGACAGTTTTGACAAGCTAGAATATTGGACCAAATTTAATAGGAATAAATATAAATTCTGACACTTACATCCAAGAAATCAATTTCACATTTACAAGATGGAGAAGACATGGCTAGCTGATAGTTTTCCTGAAAAAAAAAAATCAAAGCTCTCAGTGGACTTTTAGCTCGATATGAGTCAGCAGTATGTTAGAGCAGCCAAGTGAATGCAGACTTAGATAATCTGCCCTGGGCAACCCATATCAAGAATACTGTGTACAGATCTAAGCACTACATTTTAATAAGAGGATGGTCAAGTTGGAGGGCATCCAGAAAAGGGCAACCAGGATCGAGAAGAGGCTTATGTTAAAGCGGTACGAAGACCGGTAGAAAGAAATGAGAATGTGCACCCAGGATAAGAGCAGTCCTAGGGGAGGCATTAAAGGTACCTTCAAGTATTTGAAAAGCTATTTGGAAGAAGGATTAGACCTGTTCTGTTTGTTGCCAGAGAAGAGAAATGGGATCAATGGATGGAAGCAGCAGAGAGGCAAATTTTGGCTTGATGTCAGGAACAACTTCCAAACAATGAGAGCCATCCCAAAGCAGATTAGCCTGCTTCAGGAGATGGGAGGTTCCTCCTTATTGGAAGTCTTCAATCAGAGCCTGGATGAATGAATGCCTGTTAATAATAATAACTGATACCTATTTGGGTATTTTAACATTTTCAAAATGCTGGTTTTTGCAGGATCTCAAAGTCTCACAACAGCCGTGTGAGAAGTACTATAAGTATCTTTGGCCCCATTTAACAGACGAGGTAGCTGAGGCTCAGACTAATGACTAGCTTATGGTTTCATAACTAAGACTTGGGGGTAGAATTTAAATCTTTATACACACACATATGTGTTTGTGTTTTACATATACATTGTGTGTCTCATCTCCTTGGTTAGAATGTAATCTCCTTGAGGACAAGGAGTATTTCATTTTTGTCATTGTATTCTCAGGGCCTGGAACATAATAGGCACATAGTAAATGCTCACTTGGTGTTTGGTTAATTGATTCCTGACCCTGAGGACACCAGCGCTGTCTACCATATTACACTGCCTTTTATATACGGCAGGGCTGTCCAAAATACAGCCCACAGGCCGCATGCAGCCTGCAGTGCGTTTTTATGCAGCCCGCCTGTGGGTTTTAATTCTCACGAGGGAAAAAATAAAATAATAATTTCTGTGGAATGTGTATTTGATTTTTAATTCCATCACTAATAAATAATCTCATCGATGTTAATTTTCTTTGGTGTTTTTAAGCAGTATTACGGATGGAACACATAGCACAGAATTTTCAATCGATCTGTGGGATGAGTTCCATCTGTAGGATGTAGACTAGTCAGTATATACCTACCTTTATACTGTTGTGTTGTCACTTTGTTGTTTTGTGTTTGCTTTTGTGCTTTGAGCTTTCTCCTGTGGTATTGATGATGCGCATTCCCCCACTTTCTATTAGTGCACTGCATTTTTTAGTCTGGGTGCAGCCCTCGAATAATTATTTTATTTTAATGCAGCCCTAAGATAACCCCTGGTATAGGGGATTATATGTGTCCTTTCCTTGGTAGTATCAATTTTAAGGGAATGAGAGAGACATGGTTGGCAGAGGACAGCAGGAGGATGACTTGATGAGGGGCAAAATGTCTTGAGTCTGGCACAATGCTCTGTACATGGTAGGTGATTATTAAATATATTTTGTCAGTGTTGAAGAGGTTGTGATGAGTTAACAAATCGTTTCCATGTTCCTAGTGTAATGGGAAAACTGGCCAACGAGTCCTCAGTTGCTGAAGTACATGTAGATATTCTGTTCCTAGTTCCAGTCACAGACCATTTCCCTACCTTGTTTCAGTCTGAGTGACCACTCCATACATAGCAAGTTCAGGAAAGCCTATTTCCAACCAGCTATTACCGAAGAGTTAGTTCTAATTGACTGAAGATTCAGAAAGACAGATGACTGAGGAGGTGTTGATGTAGAACTGAGCTTCCTGGGATGACCTGTCTATCTTTCATTGTCTTTTCCTTGCTGGAGGGGCTTAAGACAAGAATTACTTTAAGACTCCAAGTAGAGGGGAGGGAGCTGACCCTATCTCCTGTCTAGTCCTAGGGACTCTGACCATTTGATGCCTCTGTTTCTTTGGGGTTTATGTTTTCCTGACTTTAGGTGAATAAGTATTCTGGGACTGTGTTGCCCAGGTGAGATCATGTGCTTTTGGGAGATCTAGCTGCTGAAGAAGTAGTAGCCGTTAACAAAGGAAGTCTGAAGCCTTCAGGAAAAGACAATCTCTCAAGGGATCCTTCATTGAAGAAAGAAGTGCCAGCTCTGGACTCTAGAAAGACACCAATACTTGGAGTTCAGCAGAACTACCCCTAAGGGGAATTTTAGGTAGACACCATGGAGGGAGAAAAGGACACTCAGCACAAGAGTCGGGGGTTCATGCCCTTTGTTCCATGTGTATAAATTAGATAAACATGGTTCCCCTTCAGATTCTTTGCCACTGTGTGGGTGGTCATCTTGACCTGAAGTACTATCTTTACCACCCTCAGACCAGGGGTGTGCTGGAGCCAGCTCAAACTGGTTCAAGAGAGTCAAGTGTTAGATTTTCAGTGTGAGCATTTATACCCCAGAAATTGGCAAATACTACAAATCGGGACAGGTTTATTGTTTTATTGATTGTCTAGACTTGTGGGTTGTTGTCCTTCATTCTTGAAGAGGACAAAAATGACATTACTATGCTAGAATCAAGTTTCTGTCCCACTTATCAGACCGATATGATGCTCTACCACAGGTCGGGCACAAATAGTCCATGTGAACATTTGGAGTAGATTCTCTAAATTTGTGCATCCTGCATTTCCTTGGGACTGTTTCAATTCTGCTTTGCTCACAGAGCACAGCACCTCCTTTGACATGGGCACACCATGGTGAGCAGTCCTGTGCCAATGTCTCCCACGTCATGTAATCAATTCCAAAGTTCTTAAGAGAGACCTTGAGAGCGTCCTTGTATCGCTTCTTCTGACCACCATGTGAACACTTGTCCTGTGTGAGTTCTCCATAAAACAGTCTTTTTGGCAAGTATACATTTTGCATTCAAACAACATGGCCAGCCCATTAGAGTTGCGCTCTCTGAAGCAGAGTTTGAATGCTTGGCAGTTTAGTTCGAGTAAGGACCTCATTGTGTGGTAGCTTATTCTGCCAGGTGACCTTCAGAATCTTCCTAAGACCATTCAAATGGAAGCTATTCAGTTTCCTGGCATGGCTCTGGTAGACTGTGCAGGTTTCACAGGCATACAACAATGAGGTCAGCACAGTGGCTCTGTAGGCCTTCAGTTTGGTAATCAGTCTAATACCTCTTCTCTCTCCTACTTTCCTTCTGAGCCTCCCAAACACTGAGCTAGCTCTGGCAATGCATGCATCAACTTCATTATCAATGTGCACATCCCTGGGAAGCATACTACCAAGGTAAGTGAACTTATCCACAGCATTCAAAACTTCTCCATTTGCTATAACTGATGGTTCCACATATGGATGGTGTGGTGCTGGCTGATGGAGCACCTGTGTTTTCTTGGTGTTAACTGTTAGGCCAAATTTAGCACAAACAGCAGAGAAGGGATCCATACTTTGTTGCATCTCAGCTTCAGAGGCTGCATTGAGCACACAATCATCTGCAAACAGACAATCATGAACCAACACTCCCTCCACTTTGGTCTTGGCTTGTAGCCTTTTCAAGTTGAAGAATTTACCATCAGTGCGGTAGCTGACCTTGATGCTGGGTTCATTCTCATTGAAAGCATTTGACAACATGGCTGAAAACATCAGGCTAAAAAGCATGGGAGCCAGCACACAGCCTTGTTTCACTCCATTGGTGACTGGAGAAGCACGAAAGCATTTTCCATTATCCAGAACCCGGGCAAGCATGCCATCATGAAACTGACATACAATACTGATGAACTTCTCTGGGCAACCAAATTTTGACATAGTTTTCCATAAGCCCTCATGACTGACAGTGTCAAAGGCCTTGGTCAGATCCACAAACATTGTGTACAAACCTCTGCTCTGCTCTGGTGGCACAGTGGATAAAGCGTTGGCCCTGGAGTTAGGAGGACCTGAGTTCAAATTCTGCATCAGATACTAGCTGTGTGGCCCTGGGCAAGTCACTTATTCCTGATTGTCTCAAAAAGAAAGATTGTCTAGGCTTAAGAAAGTGATGAAAAAATATTAATAATGCAGATTAACTAATAAGAGTATGTGGGGCATATATTTTCCCTCCTGGAGAGCTGGTTGTTAAACATTTACCAGCATGCCTCCATCTCAGCTTCTCAAGGTTGCCCTTAGAACTCTGAGAGGAGAGGAAGGGTGAGCCAACCTCTCAAAACTTGACTTAAATGTCCTGTTGGGAGAGTAGCCCAGAGCAGGGGTGCTAGGAAACACACAGAGTCCTGGAACGGGAGTAAGAACTGGTTTTAGCCAGTTAAGACAAGCATGGTGCTTGGCATATAGCAAACATTTAAATAATGCTTATTTAACCATTCAAGGCATGTAGGTGCCCAAAGAAGGATGTGAAAATTGCACCCTTAACACCAATTTCCACTGTATACTTTACAGAGATTTAGCATCCATTAGAGGCTTTGGACCTTCATACATATATACAAGCTGACATCACAAAATAAATACCTATGGTCCCTAAGACAGCCAACTTGTTTGACATTTAAATACATGAATTTATACAGAGTCATTTTTAAAAGTACCTACATTGTACCTTTCTGCATGTTGCCCTCTAGGGAGCTGACTACTTTGCCTGCCCCTAGTCCTGTGTCTTGTCCTGACTCTGCCACCAGCTCTCTGCGTGACATTTCATTGATCCTTGAGCCATTTTTGTACCCTGTTGGCTATATTTCTCTCTCCTCTTTATAAGTCCTATTTAAAACACGTTTCCAAGAAGTCTCCTTGATGAACTCTATCCTGTACTAGTCACTCCTTTCTTGAATATACATACATATTTTGGTGTTGTGGAAAGAATGTTGGATTTTGGAGTGAAGTCTGAGATCCAGCTCCTCTGCTTACTGTCTGTGTGACCTCAGACAAATTAGTTCCCCTCTCTGGGACACATTTTCCTCCTCTCTAAAATGAAGGGGTTGGAGTAAATGATCTCTAGGTCCACTTCCAGTTCTAAATCTATGATGCTACATAACACACATACATACATAAATATATGAACACATATACATATATATGTACACACATATCATACATTTATGCGTAAATATATGTACACAAAATGCATGTGCATACACTTATACATAAATATATTTAAACAAATATACATATATACATATATGCGTGTGTGTGTGTGTGTGTGTGTGTACACAGCTTTATGCAGCTGAAACTAGTTAAGCCTTTGGTTATGTTCCCAATGTATACATTATGTCTTTTTCCTGTTTATGTAATCTCTCCAACAAGGCCAGGGACTGTGCCTTTTCCTTTCCCCATACCTCTCCCGCAGCCTATTATTACTGCCATTAATCTTAATTATAATAATAATGAAATACTTCAGCACTTGAAGTAGCCATTATTTCCTTGGTATGGGTGCTCCCCACCCAACAATACACAGGTCCCAGACTCTTAACACCTTCGGAGTCGTACCTAAAAAAAAAAAAGAATTTTTTTTTTAATAACACCTGGTTATCATTCCAATAATGAGCCTCACCAGACTTAGCTAGGCAGATTCTCAGGTAACAGGGAAGGGAATAAGCATTTATATAGCTCCTACTATGAGCTAGGAACTGTGCTAAGCACTTACAAATATCATCTCAATAGATTTTTGCAACAACTCTGCGAGGAAGATGCTATTATTATCTTTATTTTACAAGTGGGGAATCCGAGGCAAACAGAGGTTTAAGTGACTTGCCCAGAGTCCCACAGGTAGTAAATGTCTGCGGCTGAATTTGAATTCCTGACTCCAGGCGCAGAGCTCTATCCACTGTATCAGCAAACATGGAATCTATCTCTAGGACTGTCCTCAAAGCTGTTCATGTTCCCTCTAGAAATAGTTACTTCGAGAGGTATAATCCCCACCCCCCAACATGTGGGAAGCATCATCCCCACAGTCAGCACTACTGCCTCAGTCTCGGGGAGGGGGAAGGAATTATAGCTTGGCTTAGTTCATAGCCTAGCTCAATTCCAATCTAGCACAGTCCCAGTCCCAAGTCTAGAACCCACCTCGAGCTCAGGTCTTAGGCTCCCTGGCTTCTGTGGTCTTCTCTTTGGAGCTGACTGGTTGCAACAACTAGAAGCTCTGCTCCAAGGTCACCATGGCTTGAACTCTGGGTCCAGTGGGGACTGCCACCTGCCCCTGAAACTAAGAAGGGCAAATGAAATGGAACAAGACAAACACCCCAAGTACAGGGTCTGAAAAGAAAGGGGTGGGGAATACTTATCACCCCTCCTTGTTCAATTCATAGCACCCCATGCTGCGTATTGCAGGAAAATGAGAAACTGTCCCAGTCTCATGAGTTTTAAAGCTGCAGCCTGTTGCAGCCACACAGTCAATCAAAGGAGGCTGAGGGCAGCTCAGTATGCAGGGTGCCTCCATGTTAGGCCAATCTAGGCATGCCCAGGGAAAGCACCATACATTTAACGTAGTCACAAACAAGTCACATTCTCACTCAAAAATCTTCACTGTCTCCCAAGAGCATGTAAGACAAAATACAAACTCCTCATACATGTAAAGTCCTTCACAGTGTGGCCCCAGCCTTTCTTTCCAGACTTAGTTCACATCACTCTCCTTCGTGAACTCTCTGGGTTTCAGCCAAACTGTCTACTTGCTGCTCACCTCCATTCCTTTGCTCAGGCTGCTCTGAATGCCTGGGATAAATTCCCCTCTTATCTCTTTTCCTTTACAATACTGAGCCTCTTCAAGTACCTCCTCTGCAGAACAGAAGCCTTTCTGGATCTGGCTAGTGATTAGTAGTGTCTCCCTCCTCAAATTACATGGTATTTATATACAATATATAGATATGTATATACATGCATATCTATGTCTGTATAAGTATGTATAGATATACATCCATAGGCGTATATATAGATATAAATATACAGATATTGTTATAAATTTATAGATGTACATATAGATATAATCTATAGATGTATACATAAATATAAATCCATAGATGTATACATAGACATAAAACCATAGCTGTATATATAGAGCCATGGGTGTATATATAGATACTGATCTATAGGTGTATATGGAGATATGGATCTATAGGGATATATAAACATGTATCTATAGGTATATATGTAGATATAGCTCTATAGATATATATGGAAATGTAGATCAATAGGTGTATATATAGATATAGATCTATAGAAGTATATATAGATAGAGATCTATTTCTCAGGCTTTTCTGGGAATGCCCAATTCTAACATGGAGATGCCCTTGAAGGACCTTTTGAGGATGTCCAATTTGTCTATCAGAGCATGCTGTGTCCCCTACTTAGCCTTCTTTAATTGGCTGCCTTTGTCATTAAAACTGGAGAGACTGAGCCAATCATCCTTTTAGAATGAGCTCTGCTATCTTTTTTTCTGCTGCTCTCTTATTGGCTGTGCCCAAAGAGCAAATATCCTAGTTCACCCAGAGTGAAGATGCCATGAACTGAACCAATGAGAGGGGAAGGAACATCCTTCTCCACTCCCTCTCTTTTACCCTGGCTTCAAGAAATGGGCCTAGAGGTGTTTATATTTGTTCTGTGTTGTTTGTTCTCCTCAGTTGCCAGTTGCTAGAGGTGATTCTCACAGACATGGGAGCTGGAGCCATGCTGACCTTGGAACCAACCTGACATGGAAACCCTGAGAATCCGAGTGCTTGGAGCTTGAGCCCATGGGGGATTTTGGACTTGGAACTGGGACCATACTCTATAGGAACAGAGCTGAACTGTGAACCCAATCCCTTTCTCTTCCCTAGAGACTAAGGTGGTATAAGGGAGGGAGGTGGGAAAGGGGGAGGATTATGACTCTCATGTGTTGGGGGAATAAGTTTGTATATTTATTATACCTTTTGAAGTAAATTTCTATGTAAAGGCTAATTTGATTGTTAGTGGCCAATGGAACTGAGATGCAGGGGAATACCCATTACAATTGAGGGAACACCATTCCTGAGGCTAGAGCCATTGGCAGAGAGTTTAAATACCCCAAATTACCATAAGGGTACTGGGGAACCCCAGGGAGGGGTAAAATCTAACATAAGTGGCCTTCAGGAAATGAGGGCCATAGTGTTACATATATGTACATATGCATATATATATATACATATATAGTCACATATACAGTGTTAACATATGTATATATACATATTCATATATATCTATCATATCTATCATATGTCTATTTAAGTGTTTAATTCTTCTAGTAGAATTCCTTTAGGGAAAGGACTGGCTTTTGTTTTGTCTCTGAATCTCTAGCACCCAGCACAATATCTTGCTCCCAGTACATGCTTAAGAAACATTTGTCAAATTAAACCAAGCTAGTATATTTGCCAAACACAGCAACCATTTGTTTCTTAAAAATTCTTGGTGCTTTTTGTTTTTTCTATGACCTTCCTTTCTGTGCATGTCCTTTCCCCTTTCCTTCCTCAGTGAGCCACCATCCTTTGTAACAAAGGATAAAAAAGAGGGAGAAAGCATGTCAGTAAAACTGACCAGCACATCACCTGAGTCTGCCAGTATATGCCCTGCTCTCCACCCATAGTCCTCACCGTCTGCAAAGAAGAGAGACACAGCAGTCTCAAATGAAGGATACAGCACATGGTGCAGGAGTATGCAATTGATAATGGCTTTCACTCATTTCTGAATTCCTTTTACCTTTCTGCAAGCCTGCCTCCTCAATGCTGGGAGTGGAAAATTATGAGCATTCATTGGAAAGAGTCCATCCGCTCCTCGTTAGGTGACCCCGTGGGGAATGGCATTAGGTTCCCATCAGCAGGCTTCTCAGGTGTCAGAATGCAGATGTTTGTTCTGGCCTGTCCAGGGGCTGATTTGGGAATATGGCAGCAGGAAAAAGAAATCCCATCCAGGGGGCTCAGAGCAAGGGGGAGGAAATGAATTATGAGACAGTGTTTGAAAAACTCATTTTTCATAAGAATGACAGTGTGGGTTTTAGGATAAATTGGCTAAGATATGGAAGTACTCTTGAATATCTGTGCCAAAGGAGAGGAGCTAGGGCACTGTCACATGGACAACCTGAACAGCTCCTCTGAGTGGCTTTGAGAAGTTTGATACATTTTTTCCCCCAGATTTACCTTCCTGGTTGTATTTTTCTAAGGTTATTATGAGTATGCGTTCCCTGAGCATAAGGCAATATGATATCTGTCTTCAAAGATTTGAAGGGCTGTCATGTGGAAGAGGGAGTTTTTATTCCCATCTCCTCTCACCACACACGTTCCAGCCTCCCAGGCAGCATACTGTTATCTGGCAGACACGGCATATCATGAAGTACACAAAATCAAAGCTTAGGAGACCACGGTTCTAGTCTTACTTCTGCCACTGACTAGCTGTATGACTTTAGGCAAGCTTAGGCCTCAATCTTTTCCATGGTAAAAAAATGAAAGTATTAAATTCAGCATTCATAGTTAATACATCTGGAGCTTCCAGAAGTCCTCAGAGGCCGTAGGATCCAAGCCCCTCCTTCTATAAACGAGAAAACTGAGACCCAGGAGCAGGGGTGGGGAACCTGTGAGGTTTAGTAACTTTCCTAAGGTCATACAGCTAGCAATGATCAGAGGTGAGATTTTGAACACATGAAAGAAACTGAAAGAAACTCCCTCTGACTTCAGAAATTTTGCTCTTTCCATGTTGTCTGCCCCTTCCCCTTCTAAATCCAAAACTATGAGTCTATTCTGCATTGCTCCAGAGGGCAGAAATAGAATCAATTAGTGGACATCATAAGAAGCATTTCAATCAATTTAAGAATGACTGTTTTAATTATTAGAGTTATCTGATAAAGGAATGCCATGGAAAGTAGTGAGATTCCCGTCACTGTGCATGTACAGGTAGAAGTTAGAGGTATACCTTGTCAAGGAAGCAGCAAAAATGATTCCAGTTTTGTGTGGGAGTTGACCTCTAAGTTCCCTTCTAACACCAGGATGCCATGATGGTGGGGAAGGCAACACTAGATGCATTTTGGAAAGCAGAGGGAAACCATCTTGTAGTTAGAAAACAATCCTACTTAGTTAAGACTGTGATATGAAAGCTCATAGAGTAGCCTGATGCTCACATATATTCTTCAACAAAGATCTAAAAAGGGCACCATAATAATGATCAAGACTCCAAAGAGAAGCACCAATAAGTATCTTCATCCAGCTCAGGGTAGCATACAATACAACCAGAAACCTGTGCTCGTTGAGAGAGGGGTTGCACCACAGTTAGCCAACCTGAAGCTTGCCAGAGTTCTGACCAGGGATGTTGGGATATAAATAAGAATGTTCCAGGGGCCAGAGGCCCATAGAATCAAACCATAGATGGTTCAGGGCACTGGAAGCCCATAGAACTTAAACCAGGGAATCTTGAGGGTAGGAGTTCTTAACCAAGGATCTGTGAAGAAATTTCAGGAGGTCTATAAATTTGAATTGGAAAAAACTACATTTTCACTAACTTCTATCTGAAATATAACATTTCCTCTTTTTTTGAATGTAGATAACAAGCCACAGTAGTATTAACTTTTCCCATTAATAAGGGATCCATGAAATAAAAAAAATTAATTCTTGCTCTAGAACCAACAAGGTGGGGGGGGGGTGAAGGAGGGAAAGACTGTGTAAATCAGTGGTAAGAGTCTCAAAATTGGGGATAGGACTAATCTGCCTCACCATCCTAAATGAAAGTTAGAGGGAGGATGGAGAACATAAATCCCAAACCAAGAACTCAGGATGAAAAAAAAATGAATAACAGAAGCAAACAAACACAGTAGGCTAAGAGACACCCAAGAAGCAAACCCAGAAAAGAGTAAGAGAGTTACTTTCACAGAATCTCAGAGAAAAAAAAAAATTCCTCTGTCACAAGGTCTACATGAATTCCTTGAAGAAATGAAGTAAGAGATGAAAAAAATTTTTGGGGAAGAGAATAAGTAGCTTAAAACAGAAAGTTCTTACCCAAATAGCAGATTCCCTGAAAAACAGAATGGAGCAAACAGAATTTAATGACTCCCGAGACAGCAAAAGATATTAGAACAAAGTCAAGATAGAAAAAATACAAGAAAATATAAATTATATGCTCTCAAAACCTGTAAACTGACCTTTAAAAAGTCAAGAAGAGATCACTTGCATTCCCTAAATCATAGCACTCCCCCAAAACCATGACCAAACACAAAACCTAGATACCATATTTCAAGAAATCTTAAAAGAAATCTGCCCAGATCTAGTGGAGGCAGAGGGCAAAGTGAAGACAGAAAGAACGTCAGTCACCTCCTGAAAGAAACTAAAAACTGAAAATACCCAGAAAAGCCATAGGCAAAATCTAAAGATTCTAGGTCAAAGGAAAAGTACTACAAGTAGCCAGAAAGAAAGAGTTCAAGTACCATGGAACTCTGGCAGTATCACACAAGAGTTTGCTAGAATATGATATTCCAAAAGGCAAAAGACAATGGCTTAAAGTCAAGAATAACTCACCCTGCAAGACTGAGTATAATCCTATAGAAGAAAAGTAGATTTTTAACACATTAGAGGTCTTCCAAATATTCCTGATGAAAAGATGGAACTAAGTAGAAACATCAAAATGCAAAGATATAAATAAGTCAAGAGAGATGTATAATGGTAAATACACTTGAGGAATTGGAAGGGACTAAATGTTGATGAACTACTAACTTTCTAATAGGGAGAAAACAGAAAAATGTTTCTTTAGAACCCCAAATTCTTCTATTGCCGCAGAGGGAATTAAGAAGGAAAAACACAGGGCCTGGGTATGGTTTTGTTAAGAGAGGAGAGAAAAGGGAGAGGAAAAGAAATACACTGGGGAGGAAAGAAGGAAAAAAAGGAAGGAATTTATCCTTTCTCATAATTGGGCTACATGAAAAGTAGATAAAGAAACATGGCGAATGGAAGGGAAGAGGCATCTCATGAACCACACTCTTATCTGAATCTGACAATGGAGGGTTGAACACACACAAAGAGTTTAGTGTAGAAATACATTAAACTGAATGGGGAATTGAGGTTATAATTGGGATATGGATAAGGAAGAGGGAATTTAGGATAGAAGATGGAATCAGGGAGGGAATAGACACAAACCCAGGACTTTCTGTTTCAAGGGGTAGATTGTGAATGGAAGATTAAAAGGAAAAGTAAGAACCAGGAGTGTACCACTTAAATTATATGTCATTAGTGTTTATGATATTCCTTCTCTTTTACCACATTCTATGTAAAAAAGAATATGGAAGAAAAGAGAGAAAAAGGTATAAAAGGATATGATGGAAGAAAATAAACAATTAACATTCACAGAGGTGAACAGAGAAACTACATTATGCTTAAACACACATCATGAAATTATATCAATACTAAATATTGGATCAGATGCCATAATATCTAAGTACTTAAAGTACTTAAAGTTAATCAAACTATAGGGAGAAATAGATAACAAATGTGAGACACAATGTGTGCCTTTCAGATCTAGACAAAGCTGTCAAAAAGATAAACAAGCTGTAAGTTAAGGACTTGAATAGATTTTTTTAAAAGCTAGATATGATAGAATTCTGAAGATTTTTGAATGGGATTTAAGAGGAATATATATGTTTCTCCACTGTACATGGAGCCTTTATAAAAACTGACCATGTGCTAGAGCACAGAAGCCTCAGAAAAAAATTCAAAAAATATTAAAAATATCCTTTACTGACCACAACACAACAAAATTATAATTAATAAAGGATATTTAGAAAACGGATTCAAACTTAAATGAAGATTAAATAACTAAATCCTAAAAAATAATTGTGGGTTGAAGAGGAAATGTAGAAATAGTGGAAAATAACAATAAGATAATGTGCCCAAACTTTTGGGATATGGTCAAAATAGTCCTCAGGGCAAAATTTAGATATCTATAGTTTAATAAATAAAATAGAGAATGAACATAGCAATGAATTGGCCAGACAACTTAAAAATACTAGAAAGGACAAATTAAAAAAATATACATCAAAATAAAAATTCTGAAGAATAAAATCATTAGATATAACTTTGCTAATTAAATGCCAGCAAAAATGTTAAATGAAATAGTGGAAAATTTAGAAAAATGTAAAATGCCAAATTAACAGAATAAGAAACAGAGAATCTAAATAACTCAACTTCAGAATAAAAATGAATAAACTATAAGTGAACTCCCAAAGAAAAAAATGCTAGGACCAGAAGAAATTTAGTATATAAGGCTTAGAAACAGGAGCATGCTAGAATAAGTTTGAAGCAGTTCACTAGAACTTACTATTAAATTTTTAGCATGAGTATTTACAGTTTGGAAATCATCAAACACTTACAAATCAGGGTTTCATTTATTGTTTTGTATTATTTTTGTATTTATGTTGTATTACTTATCGATTTTATTGTTTTGTTGGTGGCCGACGTTTAAGAAAGTGACGGAGAAAAAGTTAATGGTTCAGATTAAACTGGGATTGGCATATTTCCTGCTCCCCCCCCCACCGGAGAGCTGGTTATTAAACATTTACCAGCACACAGTTGTATAGAAGCAAACAAACATGGTAGCACAGTAGTATAAATTGAAGGAGCCCAACAACTAGTATAAGTACTCAATATTCAACAAAAAAACAAATCTGGGAAAATTAGAAAGCAAACTGGTAGACATTAAGTTTGATTAACCACTCATACCATATATCATCATAAGCTCCAAATAGACACAAGTACTAGATAAAATAAGTCATACAATAAACAAATTATAAACATGGGAAATGAGATACTTTTTTCAACTATGGATAGAGAAAGAGTTCCTCAACAAAAAAGCGATAGAGAGGATTACAAGAGATGAAATGGATAATTTTGATTGTATAAAATTAGAAAAAAAACCTTTTTCACAAATAAAATCAATGTAGTTAATATTATTTAAAAAAACCAGTTAGTTGAGAAAAAAATTGCAAAGAACTTCTCTGATAAAGGTCTGGCATCCAAGACATATAAGGCATTGTTTAAAATACCTAGGAACAAGAACCACTATGCAAATGGTTAAAGGATATGAATGATATGTTCTCAAAAGAAGAAAAATAAGCTACAAAACCTAAATAAAATATATTCCAAATCACTAACAAGAGAAATGCTCATTGAAATATTTCTGAGGTTCCACCTCATAAAGTGGCAAAATGAAGAAAGTGGAAAATGACAATTATTGGAGGAACAGGTATGATAGGGCAGACACAATGCAATGTTGGTGGAGCTGTAAATTGGTCTGGCTATTCTGGAAAGCAAAACAAATTCACTAAACTATGCATGCTTAGCAATACCAGTGCTAGGCATATACTCCAAAAAGATGAAAGAAAGAGGGAAAAAGTCCCATATGTACAAAAATATTTATAGCAGAAATTTTTGTTATAGCAAAGGATTAGAAACTAAGGTAGGGGATGCCTTTATGAACATTACAGGGTACTGTAAGAGATGATGAAAAGGACAGATTCAGAAAAACTTAAGAAAATCTATATGAACTGATGCAGAGTGAAGTATGAAGAGCAATTAATACAATAACTACATTGTAAAGGGAGGAAAACTTTAAAAGACTTATGAATTCCGATCAATTCAATGTCTAATCACAACTCCAGATGATAAATGCTGAATCATGCTTCTCACCTCTTGACAGAAAGGTGACACAAAGGAGGCACAAAATGAGACATACATTTTCAGACACAGCCAATATGTGGATTAGTTTTATTTGACTATGCTTATTTGTTACATGGGAGGGGAGACTAATCAGGGTAAGAAAGAGGTGGTGATGGTGAAGCCAGAAAGAAAGAAAGAAAGAAAGAAAGAAAGAAAGAAAGAAAGAAAGAAAGAAAGAAAGAAAGGAAGGAAGGAAGGAAGGAAGGAAGGAAGGAAGGAAGGAAGGAAGGAAGGAAGGAAGGAAGGAAGGAAGGAAGGAAGGAAAGAAGGAAGGAAAGAAGGAAAGAAAGGAAAGAAAGAAGGAAAGAAAGAAAGAGACAGAAAAACAGAGAGAGAGACAGCGAGAGAGAGGGAGGGAGGAAAAGAGAGGGGAGAGATGGAGAGAGAGAAGGAGGGGAGGGAAAGGGAGGAAGAGGGGAGGAAGGGAGGAAGGAAGGAAGGAATGAAGGAAGGAAGGAAGGAAGGAAAGAAAAGTGCACTATTAGAACTTTTCTTAAATACAGAAGTGAGCAGAAAATTCAAAGGAAGACAAAGAGGACAGTTTTGGGGCTACCATATTGAATCAGGCCTGACTTCATTTTAGAAATGCCAATTTATAACTGGAGGATAGATTGGAGACAGAAAAGACTAGAAGCAGAAAGACCAACTAGGAGGGTATTATAATAATCCAGAGGAGAGATAATAAGGACTTGAATTAGTGCAGATGGTGTGAGTGGAGAGAAGGGAGCATATTCAAGGGATATTATAAATGTAGACTCGATAAGACTTGGAAACTGAGAGGATGTTCAGGCAGTGGTGGAGGTGGGGTGGGGGATGAGGTAGATCAAAGATCACATCAAATGGTGAATCAGGGAGACTAAAAGCATGGTAGTACCCTCAACAGAAATAAAAGAACTGGAGGAAGGATAGGTTTGAGGAAAGTATGAGTTCTGCTTTGAACTTCCTGATTTTGAGGTGCCTTTTGGATATATAGGTGATCTCTAACAGGCAGAAGGTAATGCAGGATTGGAATTCAGGAGAGACTGGTGCTGGATATATAGATTTAGGAGTGATCTTTTAGGGATAATTGTGTTTGTCCTTCATTCTTGAAGAGGACCATGGCATTGGGGAAATGATGACATGACTTGCTGTTGACTTTGATTTTAGTGAGGGAAGGTTGTGCAAGGTCACCAACCTCACTTTCTCCTCCAGAGCCATCTGGGTCCAGTGACCAGATAGAATCCATAGGAACTTATGTGGTCACCAAGAAAGACAGTGTAGAAAGACAAAAGAAGCTGTTCCAGAAAAGTCTTGTGGATGGAAACAGGAGGAGCATGCAATAAAGAAGATTAAGAAGAAATGGTCAGAGAGGTAAGGAGACTCAAGCAAGAACAGTGGCATGGAAGTCAAAGGAGGACAAATACTCCATGAAAAGAGGATGGTGAACAAGGTCAGAAACTGCAGAGAGGCCAAGTGGAATGAAGCCTGAGAAAAGCTCATTGGATTTAGCGTTATACATCACTGGTAACTTTTGAGAGAGGTTTCAATGGAGTGATGGGGACAGAAGCCACATTTTAAGGGATGGGAGGATAAGGGATACGAGGAAATGGCAGTGATCTTATGCTTGATCCTATGATTATAGGTTATCCTTTCTTTAATTTTGTTCATAAAATGGAGAAGAGATATAGGACAGCCTGAGGGAATAGTAGCATGAAGTTAAGGGTTATTTTTTTTAAGGATGGGGAGATAAGGCCATGTTTGTAGGCAACAAGGATTTTTAAAATTATTTTTTATTATATAACAAAATTATGTATATAACAAAATATTTCATATATACATATATATACATACACACACACACACACACACACACAAACACACATTTAAAATCAGCAGCCAGGTGGTACAGCGGATAGATTGCTAGGCCTGAAGTCAGGAAGACTTATCTCCTTGAGTTCAAATCCAGCTTCAGACACTTACTAGCTGTGAGACCCAAGGCAAGTCACTTAAACCTGTTTGCCTCAGTTTCCTCATCTGTAAAATGAGCTGGAGGTAGAAAATGGCAAACCATTCCAGTAGTTTTGCCAGGAAAACACCAAATTGGGTCACGGGGAGGTGGACACAACCAAAAAATGACTAAACAACAACAACATATGTTTAAAATCAGTGAATAAAGAGAGTAAATGTGAATAAAGAGAAACCGAAAATGAGACAAAGAAAGCAAATGTTTGACTGGCCGTGCTCTTGAAGAAGGTAGGGGATGAGTTCAAGAGCACAACTGTAAGGGTTGTCCTTGGCAAAGAGATGGGCCACCTCTTTGTCAGAGAAGGAGGTAAGAAGGCAGGACAATGAAGAGGGATTTCTTGGTGTGTCATAAGGAGAAGAAAGTCTTCACAACAATAGCCTCTGTTGTTGTTCAGCCTTTGTTCTTGAAGAGGACCATGACATCAGGAAGGTGATGTCTTGACTTGCAAGCAAATCAGATTTAAGTGAGGCACAGTTGTGCAAAGTCATCAACTCCACCCTCTCCTCCGGAGTCATCAGAGTCCAGTGGCAAGATATAGATCAGGATGACTGGAAATGGCCCCAGATGCAAGGAGGAGATGAGAGGGTGTGGGAAGAAGATGGATGGTGTTGGAGACTTGACACTTGTTCTGATTGATCCCAAAGGAATACACTGGGGCTGATGGTTGTAAATTGCAATGAGGAAGATTTAAGTTTGATGTCAGAAACCAACTGACCAAACACAAACACTTTCCTAACATTTAAAGCTATCCCAAAGCAGAATGGGCTGCTTCAGAAGGTAGTAGATGCCCTTTCAGTAGAGGTTTTTGAGCCCAGGCTGAGTGACTGACCTCTTTTCAGATATCACAAAGGGATTCTTGTTCAGCTACAGGCTGAGACCCTTCCAGAATCTGAGATTCTGTGACTGGGCTATCATGAGAGGTGGTACTAGTGTGAAAGCTGTAGGAATAGAGAGGCGAGGTGGTGGATGTGAGAGATAACAAAGGAAGAAAGGGCAGGATATGAAAAGTGGATGTGTGGAATGAGAGGGGAAAAGTGGAGAAGATAATAGCAAGTTCTGAGCATGAATAAATGTGGATCCCTTGAAGGTAGATTTAATTTTTGAGAAGAGTCAAAAGTCATTGACAAGTGTGCCAAATGCAATGAGCAATCAAGCTAGGGAAATTTCGTTTTTGGTTGAAAATAAGGTGAAACTAAAAAGTGATGGTTTTCCTATGCAGTCATGGGTGTATATATCCATACATAGCGTACATACTAGTTCAGTTTATTGAGTATCAAAAGCTGGATTAATACCTGGATAGTCAACACATCTATTGGGGAGTGCTCTGAAAAAAATGTTAATTATTAGTATCTTTTCATTCAATTGGAACAACCACCACAAAAATAATACCCATATAGTGCCACATCCAACCAAACCAGACAAGGGTTGCCCACTTCAGGCATCATCTCTTCCACAAAGTTTCCTTTGCCTCTCTGGGTAAGTGAAAGTAATCCTTTTCTCCTCAAATCTCTCATGCCTCTGTTTATCTTTCCTATGCACTTATCATAATTTATTATAGTTGCTTGAAGACCTGTCTTATACCCCATACTAGATTTTAAGTTCCGTGAAAGCAGAAATTGCATCATTTTTTTTCATCATTGCATCTCTATTACTTAGGACACTACACTGTGAACATTTGAAATTTAGTAACTGTTCAATCGAAATGATTGGAGAGGAAATGGTGAACTACTCCAACAGATTTGCCAAGAAAACTCCAAATGGAGTCACAAAGAGTCAGATACAACTGAACAACAACGAAAATTGAAATGAACCACCCTAAGAGGTAGGCAAAGCAGGTATTATCATCCTCATTTTACAGATGAAGAAACTGAGGCTCAGAAAGGAGAAATTATTTGCCCAGGGTCATATGTTGAGTAAGTGGCATTCGGTTGTTGTCATTCAGTTGTTTTCCGGTCATGTTTAGCTCTTGGTGACCCCATTTGGGATTTTCTTGGCAAAGACATTGGAGTAGTTTGCCACATTCCTCTCCAGCTCATTTGACAGATGAGGAAACTGAGGCAAACAGGGTTAAGTGACTGGCCCAGGATCACACAGCTAGTAAGTGTCTGAGGCCAGATTTGAACTCAGTTCTAACCACTTCACCACCTAGTTGCCCTGCCATAGGGAGGGCTAAAACCCAGCCTATCTGACTTGAGTCCAGAGGTCTTCCCAGAACATTACATTGCCTCAGAAGACCTTGTGGGCAGCGATATGGGTAGAGGCCAAACTGTCATCAAAGAATGTGACACTTCAACTGGAGCTTTTTTTTCCCCCAGAGTTGACTGCTCACTATTTTGAGCACGAAATGCCTTTGCTTTTACACAAATATTTCCAAACACTGTAATTTATAATTTTTGAATTAATAGGGTTATGACATGACAATTATATCATTTGCATTTTTAAAAGCATAACACCATTGTTCTACTGTAAATTGTAGCAGACTCAAATTATACTACACATAATCTTTTCTGTCTTCCTTTTTCTTTTTTTTTTCAAAGGAATGGGGCACTGGCAACAGACCCAGCCAAGGTAAGATGCCAAGAAGTGGCACTGGCTAGCAGGAGCCTAATGCCACTATGATTGTTTGCTGCACTGGAAATAATCCTTGGGAAAAAACAGGAGCACCTCCCTCACTTAGCAGGTAAATAAAAGAGAATATGTCCTTCAATTCCTTTCCTAAAATGCATTGTTCAGCTAAGACAGGCTATGTCCAGTCAAACTTTTATTCACAAACATTTATGCAGTGCTTACTGTTTACAGAGGACTGTCAATAAGTCAGTCAAGCATTTAGTAAGTACTTAATATATTTTAGCCAATATGCTAAGGGCTGGGGACACTAAGACAAAATTCAAATGCCAGCTATTCTCTAGGACTGACATTCCTGATACAAAATTTAAATAAAATGCCCTCCTTGCTTTCAGAGAGCCCAGAGTCTAGTAAATGACAACTGACATTTGCATAAAGCTTTCTACTTTGCAAATCACTTCCCTTAGTCTATGAAAACATTATTACCTCGATTTTACAGAGGAGGAAACTGAGGCTGAGAGACGCTAAAATGATTGCCCAAGGTCACACAACTGTTCAGGGTCAGAGTGGCAACCAAAAAACAGGTGTACAAATGCCATGTCCTGTGCCCTATCCATTCTACTCACTGCCTCTACACTGCCCTCCTTATCTAATATGAAACTCTCCAAAGTGAAATAAATCCTCTACATAGACATCCTTACTATCACATTCTCTGCATATCAATGTATTTTCCAAATCCAGTAAAGCCCATTTATCTGACACTGTAGAGAATGAGGTGTTTCACATGATTGCATGTTCCAGATCACTGAAGCTTATCCATTTAAGCATCAAAATTTTATCTTTTGCCATTTTTATCGAGATCTTTTTAATATGCATTATATCCCGCCTTCTTAAAGTGAGGACGCTTCAGTGGCTCTGTGATCTCCAAGGTCCAGCCATTCCCTCCCATTGGAGCAGATCACAATTGCTCCAAGCCTCCGATTGTGCAAATCTTGCCTATGCCTTTCCATAATCCTCCATAAAAGGCCTACCTATTGAGGCTTCCCTCTGGTTCACTGACTATTTTACAAGTACCAGTCCAGAGCTTGTGCTGTCTGGTCCCATGACCAGCTCAAACCTTTTCCTGATAATACATACATAGGAGTGTATGACTCACAGCGATCATAAACCTGGCACAGAAGGTGGCAGCGGAGGAGAAGAGAGCAAGCATTTACTAAGGACCTACTGTGTGCCAGGCATTTTGCTAAGTGTTTTTCAAACATCTCATTTGATTGTCACAACAATCTTGGAAGGTGGGTGCTATTTTACAGTCAAGGAAACTGAGGTAGACAGATGAGGTAGATTTGCCCAGGGCTGTACAGCTAATAAGTGTCCGACACCAAATTTGAACCTAGGACTTCCTGACTTCACATTCAGCATTCTATTCACTGAGCCAGAGTAGGATGGTATATGGGAGATTTCATCTGTTCTGCTCCAAAGATGTTTCTCTGTATCCCTATCTCTCTCTGTCTGCCTAAAGCAGAGCAGCTAACAAATCCCTGACTTACCTTAAATTTTGCAATTCAAAAAAGGGAAACTATATTGAAAACTGCTATACCAGATCTAATTCTGAACAACTTGGAACTAGGCGCCAAAGAAGAAATGCTGGGAAGAAGTAACCAACACATCATAGAACTCAGGATAGAGAAGGAAAGTTGGGCAAACTCTGAAATCTACCTTTCCTGCCCTCATCTCTCTGTGGATCTCCAATCTCATCTCCAGGTGTCTTTCAGGCATCTCAAACTGGACGTCCACTAGACATCACAAACACACTCCACCTTTCCTGTTACTATAGAGGACACCACCATCCTTCCAGTCCCTCAGGATCTCAACCTAGGAGTTATCCTGGGTTCCACAGTATCCCTCACCTCCCACGTCCAACTTGTTGCCAAGACCTGCCATTTTCACCTTTGCTCCTTTCTCTCCTTTGATACTGCCACTGCAACGGGGCAGGCCTTCCTTACCTCACACCTGCACTATAACCTGCCAGTGGATCACTCTGACTTGCCTCTCCCCACTCTGATACTTCCTCTATTCAGTCACTATGGTTAAGTTTCCTAAAGCTCAGGTCCAATCCTGTCACCTCCAATCCAGTCTTCTTGAGCATTACTCTCTAACAGGTGCTATTTGGTCCAGTCACACTGACTTTCTGGCTGTCCCATGAAGAAGACATTCCCATCTCTTAGCTCTAGGCATTTTGTCTTTCTGGACCCTATGCCTGGAACACTCCTCCCTGTGTTCTGACTACTGACCTCCTTGGCTTTAAGTCCCAACTAAAACCCCACCTTCTACAGCAAGCCTTCCTCACACCCTGTTACTCCTAATGCTTTTCCACTGTTAATTATTTCCCATTTATCCTGTGTGTAGCTTACTTTGTTTTTGTTTGCATGTAGTCTCCTCTGCTAAATTGTCAGCTCCTTGAGGGCAGGGCTGCCCTTTGCCTCTTTTTGTATCCGCAGTGCCTATGTTCCTGGTACATAGTGTAGGTTTAATAAATGTTTATTGATCGATATGTTTCGCAATTACTTAGGTACAGGCCTTGGTAGCATCTTTATCAAATTTGCAGGTAATATCAAACTTGGAGAAATGGCTAATAGATCAAAAGCCAGAGCCAGCATACAAAATGAGTTTGGCAATGCTGAACAATGGGCTAGATCTACTAAAGAGAAATTTAATGGGTATAAATACAAAGTCTCACATTTGGGAATGACGAATACTAGACAAGCATAGAATAAAAAAAATTGAGGGCTGTAGTTGACAACTTAATATAAACCAATAGTATGACATAGTTATTGGAGAAAGGTAAGATGAGTGCAGGCTAGCTAATACCGCAGGAGGTGGCAGCCCTGCTATTTTCCATCCCAAGATACATTTGTGGGGTATTGTGTTCGGTTCTGGGTGCCATAGGTTTTTTTGGTTTGATATTTGGGTTTGATTTGATGAACAAACTGGAGCACAAGCAGAGAAGGGTGTCCAGGACAGTAAGACAACTCAAGATAACAGCATACAACAGTGGTGTCAAAATTCAAATAAAAATGGATCCTTGTGGGTTGCAAATTGACATAGACTACAAATTAAAATTGTTTTATTTTATTTTTATTTATTTTGTTAAAGCATTTCCGGATTACATTTTAATCTGTTTTGGGCCCACTGTAGAGGTTGCGGGCCCTGGAGTTTAACACTTCTGGTACACAAGCATTAGTTGAAGAGATTGAAGGGGTTTAGCATGAAGAGAGAATTTCAAGTACTTGAAGGGCTGCAGAGTGAAAATGCAGCTAGGTGGTGTGGTGGATGGAGTGCTGGGCCTGGAGTCAGGAAGACGAGTTCAAATCTGACCTCAGTCACTTACTAGCTGTGTGACCCTGGGCAAGTCACTTAACCCTGTTTGCCTCAGTTTCCTCATCTGTAAAATAAGCTGGAGAAATGGCAAACCACTCCAGCATCTTTGCCAAGAAAACCCCAAATAGGGTCACAGAGAGTTGGAAAGGACTGAAATGAGTAAAACAGCAGCAACGTTGAAGAGAAAAGGAGTAAACAGTCATTTTTTAAGTGCCTCCTATATGGCTTAGTACTTTTACAGCTCTTTTCTGATCTGATCCTTACAACCACCCTGGAAGGTTAGGTGCTATCATTATATTATTTATTAATATTATATATTATAATTATATGAGAAAGAAACTGAGGCAAAGGTTAAGTAACTTGCCCAGAGTCACACACACAGCTAGTGTCTCAGATCACATTTGCACTCGACTTCCTGACTCCAGGCACAGAGCTCAATCCATTGCACCACCCAGCTTCATTGAGAGAAAATCAACTTAAGATCCTTCTGGCTTGGAATCTAAGAACTGAGAAGAAATGCAAATTTTGGCTCCATGTGAGGAACAACTTTGTGCCCAATTAGAACTATCTGAGGAGAGAACGGATTTCCCTAGGAAGCAGCAAATTCTCCTTCGGTGGACATTTTCCAGCAATGCCTAGATAACCACTTCTTGGGAATACCACGGAGAGCTTTCCTATTCAGATAAAGAGGACCTATGAGGGCCTTCACAACTATTACATTCTGGGAACACCATCTAATTTACCTTTTCTTGATGGTGATTCCGTGGCATCATTTTGAACATTAATTATTGCACTGTGCTAGAGCGATGCCCTAAACTTCCCCCAGACTGCTGTCTTTTGCATTCTTGTGGCTTTTTTAAAAGCACTTTTTGTTCACCCCTCATTACTAGACTTATTACTTGCTGCTATTAGTGTGCCTGTCTTTAGTACCCTGCCTCCCTCTCCAATCAACAAGCATGCGTTAACCACCCACTACATTCCAGGCACTGTTAATCGGCAATGTGTCTGAATAGTGGCGAGAGAGCAGAGTGCAGAGGCAGAAGGAAATGTGGGTGAGGTGTGCCGAAAGGCAGGAGATCCGTGAGGAGTTTCCATTGTCCCATGGTCACTGAGCACAGCTGGGGTAGATCTATGCAGCCAGGTCTACTGGTAGTCAAGGTCACTGATTGCAGGATGTTAAAAATAGGGACTTGAGGAACCTAGTCCAGCCCTGTTACATAGGCAAATGCAGGACTCCCACCTAAAGCTTCTGAATCTTGGGACTACAAATCCAGTACTATTTCTATCATACTTTAAGAAAAACAGATGGCATGAGCACCAAGGGCACATTCATTGAGATCTAGGAGTGATTTTTCTAGGTTGCAGAGGTTGGGTGTGAGGATCTTCACTAGTAGTCTTCAAGTAAAAATTTGGCAGGTATGGGTGGGCAGAAGGGACCCAGCCAGCTGGGCCCCCAAGTGTTTTTCACATAGGGAAATGCATACTTTGATAATTACCTACCCTCCCTTTGGGGATGTGGCTTTGTGCTTGAATGCTAGGAACTTTTACGTCCACTTGAAGGGGGAGATGTTTTGGTGTATCCCTATACTTCCTGGGTCACTCCCACCCCCACTCCCACTTAGGGGGTGTCATTGAGACCCTTTTTTGACTCTGACCTGGAAGAAACCAAATAACCCAGATCCTTCAGAACAGAGTGCACAATGATCATAAACAGTCTTTAGGGAGTATGTAAGGGTTCTCCATGGGAACAGATTTTAATGACTGGACTTGAGTATCTAGAATACCCAGGGTTGGCTTGTTGAAGGCCTTTCTGCTTACTCCTAGATAGTTGGTGGTACTCCAAGTAGCTAAACTTGCTGGATGACTGATGACTTCCAGATATGAGCTTATTATTAATAATTATAATTGTTCACAGTTAAATCATGCCGTAAGGTTTACAAAGCACTTTGCTCATAATGAGTCAATGCATTTGGCAGTACAAAGACTGCTGTCCCCATTTTTTACACCTGAGAAAATTCAATCTCTTAAGAGGTTAAATAAATGATTTGTCCAGGGTCACCTGGTTAGAGGCAATGTAGGATAGTGGTTAGAGAGCTGGTTGTGTAGTAAAAAAAAAAAGATCTGGATTCAAGTCTCTGATACACTTGGGAAAGGCATTTAATCTCTTTAAGACTCAACTGCAGAGAAAGTGCCAACGTACATTGGTATTGAGGTCTTCCTCACCTGGGTTTTCTCTGACAACGAAATGCTTTCACTTGGTTATTAAATACCTAAGCCAAGACTTGAATCTAGATCTTTTGACGCAAACTACTGAGTTAAAATTTGCCCCCTCCCCCCAATTTCCTATATTCATTAGTTTTCTATTCTGCACGTTTTCCTTTATTTTGTTAGTAAGTGTTCATTAACCTTCCCTCCCTCTTCTCTTTACTGCTTACAAAACTATTAAAACTTCCTGAAAGATTTAAGGACCCATCTTATACCTATGTGCTTTATTTTCCCCTTATATTTAAAAATCCATAGATTTGTTTTTGTGGTGTTTGGAGCTGATGTCTAAGCCAGGAAAACGCAGAGCAATCTCAAATTTGAAGTCTTAAATTTGCCTCTTAGCTAGTATAGATACAACTCCAAGGAAAAGTCCAGAGTTACTACCCCATGTGGGACAAATTCTATTTATTTCAAGTCAGCCAGTCAAAACACAGCCCACCTCTCCCATTCCCCTTCTCTGACAACACAAAGACACAATGTTCTTCATGGATCCACATCCTGAGTGATCTTGTTAATAACAAAATGATCCCAGATCTCAGTGTTCTTGTGTCTATGAAACAAATATCCTTTTAAACCACACACATCAAATGGTGTTCAGAGACTGCATTAGCCATCTTTATTGCACTCAGAGGAATAACTCAAGACACATAAGTAGAATGGATTTTTTTAAAGTAGATGTTTTCTTGACCCAATTAATTTTTTATTCAGTGAAAAAAGTTGACAAAGACAAAAATCCTTTAAAATTGTGCAACAATATAGTAAAATCTTTAGCAGAAATCAGTGACTTATGAAACTTATCAAGGCAATTTAAATTATAAACATCTAATGTTACTTTGGAAAGGAACAAATATAGAGTTTTGCTTAAATAAGAGCAGTACATGATTTTTTTTTTCTGCAAATGCTTGTGAATTTGCTTAAATTTTTAATGATTCCTAACAGAATCTTTCAACTGAGAAGCGCTATGGCAAACAGGAAAGTAATGTTATTCCATTTCACCATTCACTCTTTCATCCCTCTAAGATACTATACATGAGACTAATACCATTCCTGGATTACTTGGCTCTTAAAATTTGTGATATGGCTGCTCTAAATGAGTGGGCAGAAACATATATGCAACTAATCCTCCCTCAGCCTCTTTTCCTGTTAAGTGGTAATGATACCTTTTTTGAAAACATACCTCTCATCAGCATGCTGCCAATATGTTATCTTATTCCATCGCTTAGGCTTGCATAGAGAAGAACCTGTATAAACTCAATGTACTGGTTTTTAAACATTCAAGTTAAGACTAATTAGATGGCAGGAATTTTACAAGAGAGCCCTAATATAAGCTGTTTCAAAGATTCCTGCCTGGATATTTAATCAACATAAGGTGGCATTCAGTTTGATTATTTTCCTAGATGCCTTCTTTGCAGGGATTTTATTCTTTGCCAGTGAGAGATGAAACGGTCTGGAGGACCTGCAGTCAGTAGACAGCCTTGGGTGAGGGGTTCTCCATCAGTAGCAGCAACCTTGGTGAGGAAGAAATCTAACTGCTAGGATGGAGTTTCCCCCAGGAGGAAAATCTGGGGATGTATTTTCACAAGATACAATAACTAGTCTCTAAACTACATGAAAGAATGACTGAATAAAGCAGGTGTGCATGTGTGCGTGTGTGTGCGTGTGTGTGCGTGCGTGTGCGTGTGTGTGTGTGTGTGTGTGTGTGTGTGTGTTGGGGGGAGGGGCTTCCCTTGTCATGTTCCCTACACTTGACATTGCTTCTTCTCCATTCAAAAGAGGTGACCTATTAGGCACAATAAGGTTAATTTACTGAGTGGACATTTAGGAATATACCATATGGGTTACACATTACTGGAGGAAGAAAGCAGAAGATAGCTGAGCTCTCCCTCTGTCCTCGGTGGCAATGATCCTAGGGATATCATAAAGGATAGAGTGAATCTCTACAAACTCCTTTTTCAAGAGACAAAAGCTCCTCCCAGTGGCTGGCATCATGAGGGTTTTCACAGACTTTTAAGTCAGCCACCAAGTTGACAAAGGCTTTTTGTTTTGTTTTGTTTTTTAACGACCTGGAAAGTTAGACCATATAGATCTGGCCTTCTCATGGAACCCTCTGCAGGACTCTACTGTCCAATCAGGACTCTGTCTGTTAATGAAATACCTCAAGAGAGGCCAATGTCACATAAAGTCCGAAGGGTTTTGCTGCACACAGCACAAAGATGGTCAAGTTCCAGTAGAAATTTTTTTTATGTTATTCCTTACCCCAATTTATCCCCCCTTGCTCAATTTCGATGATCCATTTAGGGGATGTGGTTCAAATGTGCATGACAATTGAGTCACTCTAATGTCTACTGAGAGAAAAATGAAAACTCCCCACTCCCCCTCAAACACAACAGACCAAATGGACAGCATCTTCACCAAGGCACGAGACCCCCTTTGCCAAAAACATCCACTGACATTGGCTGTGTCACAGTGAGGGAAAAGATCCAGTCAATTGAAAAGGCCCTCAGAAATTTCTTGACATTTCCCAGTGCCACTTCAACCACACTGGATCCCTTTAGACTTCATATATACATCCCGACCCCACATAACTACATGAAGAAAGCTGATGTGCTTCAAAACTCCATAAAAATATACAATTTACACATCGCTGCATCTATCTATACCTATCTTAGTATTCTGGAGCTGAGCTCTTCTGTTTATATAAAATACACTAGCCCATGAGGCTGTTTTCTCTAATAGTACAAGGGGCATTATTCCAAGGGGAGAGGTGGTGGCCGGCATATTCAGTACTGTGCACACAGCGTTGTGAGGCACTAGGAACTCTCAAAAATACCTAAACATTGCTGACGGAGACCTGATCTATACACGAAATTACCTACAGAATCAATGAAAACAATGTCTCATAGTTCACGTGAGCCCTGTATGATGGCTTTAACAGACAACACAAAGGATTGGTGGGAAGGAAGGAAAAGAACCATACTTCCTAGTTTAATTCATTTAATTAAATTAATTTATTTAAATTTAATTAATTCTCTCTTCTCCCCACGCCCTGATTTTTAATCTTTCAGCTACTTAAACGAGTAATTAAAGGGGGAGGTGCAAGGAATAATCAATAATAAAATCCCAGCCAAGAATGGAGAAAACCAATAAAACTCCTGTCTTTCAAAAAGAAACAATAGCCTGGGAGAAAGCTCACTTCACCACCACCACACATTAAAAATGAGAGAAGTAGCCACAGAGAGTAAAACTTCCATTGTTTCAAATATTCCTTATCTGCAATTAAAGTCAACAGTTTAAAAAATACCATTGGCTCTTTTTTCCCTCCAACACAATCCTTAGGAAGACTGTAAGTACATTTTGTTACACAAAACAAGATACTTTTGGTTAAAATAAATCAAATACTTGAGAGAAGACAGAGGTACACTGCATCCAGCAGTGCTGATGAGGCTTCACAAAGCTTTGCATATCAGAAACATGTATTAAAAGACATAACTTTGGATTCTCCCCACAGGTCATTCATTGCTCCTAACCTGGGAGGAAGTTTCACAGTGACAAACCACAGTACAACCACAACAATGCCAGACAAGGATGCAGACTCTAACTGCTAAAGAGAAGCGTGACAGGCCGCAGTGCATTCTACGTTAAATGGCCAGTGTTGTTTTTTGTTTTTGACACACAGATGACTTTATAAAGGCAGAAGAACAATTACAAATTATTTTGCAAAGAGAACGAACAAACCCCATTTTTTGCTTCTACTAATTCTGGTTCGGTGGCTCAAAATTTTGGATTGTCCAGCTATTTTTGTGAGAATGTAGCACTTTCTCTTTAGAGAAAGGAAAGAAGGGAGGGAGGAAGAGAGGGAAAGAGAGATGGATGGAGGGAGGGAGAGAGGGAGGGAGAGAGGAAGGGAGGAAGGGAGGAAGGAAGGGAGGAAGGAAGGAAGGAAGGAAGGAAGGAAGGAAGGAAGGAAGGAAGGAAGGAAGGAAGGAAAAAGAAATAGAGAAAAGGAAATAAGGAGAGAGGAGAGGAGGAGAGGGAGGGGGAGAGAGAGAGACAGAGAGAGAGAGAGAGATGGACAGAGACAGACAGAGACAGAGAGAGAGTGAGGGAGGGAGAGAGAAAGAAAGAGAAGGCACTGACCCAATCCAAAACAGCTGTATATACCAATCATTTTTAAGAACAAATATCAGCCACACTATTATCTTAAATGCAAAACTTAAAACTGAAGATGCATAAATGGAAAAATAAGGTACTCTATTTGCCAGAGTATTGATTGGTCACATATCACTGCATTGAGCTGGGAGCTAACTCTCTCTCTCACAGTAGAAGGAATCTTTTTTTCCCCAATAAAGACTGCAGCACTGTATAATAGAGCAGTGTTCTCTTACGCCACCATTTCAGCTTCAAAAGTCACGTCTTGTACACAGGCAAATAGAGTAAAAGTCCATCGCTTAATATAAGCAAGAGTAAGCTTATGGTTGGCAAGATGCACAAGCTGCAGCTCTGTCTAAATGAAATCGAATGTTGGTTTCAAGTGTCTCTCCTATCAAATACAGTAATGTTTAAACACATGTTAGATTAAAATGGGTTTCTTCAGGAATGGCAAAACCAATGCTTTTGTCCCACTCCTGGGCCCTGTGAGAGAGGGGCTCAGTATCACATGCAATGTCACATAACCACAAAAACCTGGCCCCAAAGAGAGGCCCCAATAAATTAACAGAACAAAATAAAAGCACCCTCCCCAACCCCAGCCACCCTGAACTTGCATATAAACAAAATCCAAAGAATATTTAAAATCCGGTCACTCCTTCAAGGAGAGGGGGATTTCACCCTTTGTAGTTCTCCTGAAGTTTTTATTAAATACATTTCTGTTGTCTTAGAAAAATAAAAGGGAGTAGCCAATTTATTAAACGAAAAATTATCTCACAGACTTAAAAGCATGCCCAGCAAGCACAGCCCTGTAAGACTAAATTAATGTCAAATCAAAGCAATTTGATGACTAAAATCAACCTGGTTTCTTGGTGTTCACAGTTGATTACTACAAAGTTTATTCATTCATTTCTTTCTCTTTTTTTGTGTTTTTGTCCTTTTTTTGGCCCATATAAAAATAACGTATTGCAACTCAAAGTGCATTTTTTAAAATAAACCATCAACTATCTTTATCAAATAAAATATTTACACCATTTGGTTTACAGTGAGGAACACACTCTTCAAGCTATCACCATGGGGACGTCATCTGAAAATCCCGTTATCATGGGAGCATCCTCGTCATCATCTCCTAAAATTAAACGTAACTGTTGGTAAACCGATCATACACTGTCACAGGTGATTTCACCCCACCCTCCCACCCCCGGCCACAAACCCGGTTCCCACATTGTAAAGGACAAGGCTGCAGCCTCCATGTTCTCCAGGTACACCAACACTTTAACAACAGCAAACTCTTGATGTAGCCACATAGTTTATACAATCCTGTAACACAGCCCTGGCTTTCTTTGGCTTCTCAACACAATGCTGAGCCACATGAAAATCCCAGGACCCTATATAAATTTAGGGCCTGAAAAGCCCTCAGAGCTAACACATAAGGGAACTGAGACCTACATATATCCAGTGCTTGGCATGGTCCCTGGCACATGGTAGGCACTTGATAAATACAAGATGACTGACTGACTCAAGATGTTCTGGAACTTGACTAAGGCCAAATTAGTAGGTAAGTAGCAGAACTGGGATTTGAATCCAGGCCCTCTGACATAATACCCAACATTCCGAGGGCATTAAAGAAGCACATTTTGGTATCAATGGAAGTTTAACATAATTAGGAAGGTAAATTTGCAGGAGGAAAAAAAACTGACCTAGAAGGCATGATGTTTTCATGGGTTTTCCCTGTTACACTGTCCTCCTTTTATTAATCAATCCAGAGCCTTCTTCATGGCCTATGATCTCTGCTGGGCCCATAGTGCTCTTTTTGCACTGACATGAGAGGGCAAAGACCCATGAGTATGGAGGAATGTAAATTCCTTGAGAATACAGGCTGTATTTCCTCTGCACTCTATGGCTTGTGTCTTACACAACCAAGAGGCACTCAGTGTTTAAGAGAATGGAGCTGAGCTGTAGAAGTACCACTCTTCCCCTAACAATGGCGAGGCCCAAACCCCCAAACCCACCCATCTTCCCTTTGCCTAGGCAGTGGTTTTCCTTTAAACCAGGCAGACCAAAGAGTTTATCAAAAACACAAGGAACTGAGGAAGAGACTAGGACAGAAGATTTTAGTGGTCTCAGAGTGAGGTCACCACTCAAGAGAGGCATCTCTTCCTGTACTATTGTCAAAGCTAAAGTGTGCTTGGGCTCAGGAGAAGGATCAAGAGAGGAAGGCAACATTTTAGGGTAAAAGGAGCTGACCTGCAAAAGCATGACTCATGACTCCATTTGATAAGTCCTCCAAGGTTGCCCCAAGGAGGTGAGATTAATGGTGTATTATGTGTATGAGTCAGAGGGTAGGTTATTTTGGGGGGCAGGTTTCCTACAGGTTTGAAGGATATTAGGAGAGTTTCTAAGGTCTGATTTTTGCTCCCAGAGGAGGCAAGTTCCCAGATAAATGCCACTCCCTCAGGGGTGTGACCAGAAGGCCACGGAAGCTGCAGATGAGGCCAGACATGAGTTAAGATGTCAAAAATCTTAACCTCAAGCTCAAAGGTACTCCAAAAGCCATTTATTTCAATATCCTTATTTTACAGATGAAAAAAAATTAAGAAGTTAAAGTGACTTGCCCAAGGTCACACAGATAGTAAGTGACAAAGATGGGATCAGGATTGAATTTAAATTTAACTTAAATTAATTTAACCCATTCCAATTGTATTATTGGCTGATGAAAACTCACTTTGGCAGCACAGGTAATACGACCAAAGGATGGGCCTCAGGAGGCCCCAAGGTGAATCACTGGCTTAGAGGATATATGGTTTAAAGGGAAACCACCACTACAACCACAACAACAACCAGGCCATGCTTACCAAGATCATCCCCTGACGAGAAAATGGCCGAGCCAAGCCGGGAGCTATAGTGACTATTGGCAAAGGCAGTGAAGCTATTCTGGAGCCTCCGATGCCGTGTATACAGGACTACAAACCCTATCCCCACGGTCACCAGCAGCAGGAATAATATAGGGACCACAATTGCAGCCACATCAGTTGACCTTCCAGCCTGGAATGCTGATGCATCCCCACCTGCCGACAGAACAGTGCATCAATGAATAAGGTACATGCCTGAGAGCAAGGGACAGAGGAGATGACCCCGCAGGCCCCAACGGTCCCCCTCTCCCTGACCCATCTTTTGAGATGCGCAACCCTGAGCGGCCTCCTCATATGATAAGTTCCCACATATGACTGTTTTTTGATTGCCCGCCATAAGCTGACAGACCATAGGCCTTGAGAATGCAAATACGGTAATTACATTAGACTCTTAATCACTGCCTTGTTGGTTATTTAGATGATCTCTTGGAAAGGAGACCTTTGTTGGGGGTATCAACACTGATTTCATTAGCAGTATTACTCAAGACCACTCGCTTGCCGTGTACAAGAGGATGTGAAACCAGACCACTAATTACTGAGATTGCAATTATTTTCCCGACTTGGCACCCAAGTTGCACTGAACTGCAATTACCTGAAGCTCCGTTAAGTGATCTAAAATACTCATTCACTAGAATACTGACTTATAGCCTGTGGCCTTTAAAAAAAACCCAAACTCTTCTATAAAAATGCTTATAACCATCTATGGAAAAAATGATAACTCGAAGGGAAGAGTTAGGCTCTAGGCTTTTTTTTTTTTCAATGTAAAGGGAACTCCACAGATCAAGGGCAAAACACACACATGAAACCTTCATTTAGCCACGAGACAAGGACCAACCTTCTGGGGAAAACGTTAAATAAACCAGGACTCTCATCGGAGCCTGCCTCTGGAATGCTGTCACACAAGGCACTTTGATAAACAGTGACCTAACACAAGATGGGGCATGTGTGGTTTTTTTAACTGTTGTTTGGTTTTAATCTATAATGAATCAGGGCCTTCTCACCCACCATGACCTAACTCAGTTATCAGACCACCTACACAGTGAGTGCGGAAGGAAAAGGGGAGGGAGCTGGCACAGAAAGAAGAAGTGTGTGTGTGTTTGTGTATCTGCGCAGTTCATACACACTGCACCACAAAAGCCAGGCATACAATGCCTGCTGATTTTCTGTTGTTTCGGACTAACTGTGCTTCTAAATCCTCTACTCCTCCCCTCTCTCCCCTGCCCCATCTCCCCCAAACCCTCTATTATGCAAGTTGTTGGGAAACTACTCTGTCAGGTGCTGATTCTGATCTCCCTGAGCTGATAGCAAAATTTAATTACAATACTAGAAAGGTCTATGAGTAAGCCTTCTGAAAACTGCAGGCAGAAACCAAAGATGCCAGTCACTCACCAAACCCTAACTCATCGTAGAGAAGTACCGCGGGCTCTCCACAGATCTGGCCACTGAGAAGGCATCTTGCTTGTACTGAGAAAGTGTAATTGTGGCCCATCTTCAGATTAGAAATTTTAAAGAAATTGTCGGTTGTGTTCCCAAGGTATGCTGTGATATTCATCACGCTGTCATACATGCGTATCTCATAACCCTAAGAGCAAACATGTTGGCTTGAGCAAATAGCACATACAAAGAACCAAACCAAGAATGCTAGAGTGTTAAGGGACCTCAAAGACATCTTGTTTCAGGGGTGGGGAACCTGCGGCCTCAAGGCCACATGTGCCTTCTAGGTCCTTGGGTATGGCCTTTTGACTGAGTCCAAGTTTTATAGGACAAATCCTTTTATTAAGGGCATTTGTTCTGTGAAGTCTGGATTCAGTCCAAGGGCCGCACTTGAGGACCTAGAGGACCACATGTGGCCTTGAGGCCACAGGTTCCCCACCCCTGTCCTGGTCCAGACCCATCATTTTATAGTGAAGGAAACCAAGGAGCAAAGTAATCTGGTCAAAGACAGAGATCAAGTCCATGGCCAGCTAAGCTGGGATTAGAATTCAGATCTCTTGACTTCTAGCCTAGCGCTCTTTCCATGAGAGTAGGGGAAATGCAGCAGCTCAAAAGAAATATGAGATGTGCAAATTTAGAGACATCTCCGCCCCAAATATTCACATGAACTATTTGTGCTCGATCTGTGGTAGAGACTTCCGAGCTCATACTGGTCTGATCAGCCACTGTCAGACACACTGGACCTTGACCCCAACATAGTGGTGTCATTTGGTCCTCTTCTAGAACAAAGGACAACAACTGGGCAGTAGGGAAAACGGTCTCATCATTGGAGACATTAGGATACAACACAGAGTTACAGGAACACATCAAGAATAGGCAGTTTCACTGGTGTGAGAATTCCCTTTACTGATGCAAATGGAATCTGTAAGTGAGCGGGTAGGCCTGAGCAGAAAAAGAGGAGTCACACGGCCCCTGAGGGTCAGAGTGGAGAGTTAAACTAAGGTTACTACATCAAATAACTGACTTTCCTTAGGCCAACCAAATGCCTTTGAAGTTCAATTTGCTGCCACTTATCTCTGGAGAGAGAAGGCTTGATGAGATGACTGGTTTAGAGGGCAAGCTGATTCCGTTGATACTGTTGCTTGAGGACAGCTGCTTACGTGGCTCTGAGAAAGGTGTAGTTTAGTGGTCTGAGGCAGAATCACTCTCCCTCCAGCTCACGGTGTCTGCCCCAGTCCTTCTCCCACTCTTTTTTAAGTGAAGAGTTCAGGATGGAAAAGTGCTTAGTGCGGTGATTTCTATCCTTAATGTGCCGCATAAACATTTCACTAATTAGCAATCACATAGAAAATGGTCCTTTAATTCTCAAGTTCACTGCCTTGCCCTATTTTTCTGCCCTCCATCTATGCCAAGCGTTCTGTTAATGAGCTTGTCTCTGAGAGAGCATTTCAACTGGATTCCCAAAATCAGAGGAGAAAAAAAGAATGAATAAGACACTTACCCTGCTTTCATTAAAATACTTTTCCTTTAAGGCTAGACTTTTCCAAAAGAGAAGAACATGGTCATTTTCTGTTATGATTTTTAAGGCATCTGGTGCAGACAATGACACTGAAAATTGAAGAGAAGAGGATCCCCATTAGCGGATATGTAAAGAACCCAGGTACCTTGTAGACTATGGGTCTTAGCTGGGTGGTCACTGTACCCATGCCTGAGAGGGACCAAGGGAAGAGGTGCATGGAGAGACACAGCACTGATGACTAGCACTCAGCTCTTAGTTCTTGATACTGCTCTGGCTGGTCATCATCCATCCCCTAGGAGTGCTGGCAACACAGAAAGAGGAAGTATCTGCTGAGTTAGGAGGTACCTGGGAAAGGACCTGCTACCTCTGTTCAGTCTGTCCTGTTCCTCACATTCCCCAAACATACTGGAGGCCACACATATCCCTCTCTGCTGTCCAAAAAAACACTCTCTTGCCTCTGATCCTGGTTCCTGAATTCCATTCTAGGACCTTTCCTGCACATTCCAAATTTCTACTGCAGCACACACATCTCTGCAATTCATTCATTTAGCCCCAACTGCATACAAAGAATTGTGCTAAGCTTGGAAAGAAAGGGTAGGGCTGGGGTGGAGGATGAGGAGAAACACAGGAGTAGAAAAAATATGGTCCCTGCCTTCCTAGAGCTTATGGCTGGGTGCAAGCATTTAACACAGATACAAAAAAACCATACTACAAAGTAACACAGATTAAATCCAGTAGAAAGGTGAGGTCCCACAGAGGAAAGACTACTGACAGCTGGGAATGAGTTGAGGCATTCAGGGAAAGTTTCATGAAAAAACAGGGTAGACGGCATTTGAGCTGGGCTTTAAAAGACAAGCAGCATTGAGTGAGCGGAGCAGAGTCAGGAGAACATTATACACAACCACAGATATATGGATTCCGTGAGGACCAACCCTGACAGACTTTGCTCTTCTCAGCAACACAATGTGCAAAGACAACTCCAAAGGACTCAAGACGGAGAACGCTATCTACACCCAGAGAAAGAACTATGAAGTATGAATGCAGATTGAGGCACACCTCATGCTCGCCTTCCCACCCCACCCCACCTTTTTTTCTCTCTTTTGTTTTTGTTGTTTTTGTTGCTGGGTTGGTTTTTTTTTGGTTCTGTTTCTTCTTTCTCATGATTCACTCCATTGGTCATAATTCTTCTCCACAACTTGACTAATGTGTAAATTAATTCAATGCGAAGTTATACAGGGAAGTTATATGGGATTCCATGACATCTTGGGGAGGGAGGGAAGAAAATCTGGAACTCAAAATTATGTAGAATTGTGTGTTGTAAACTAAAAATAAAAAAATAAAAAAAAGACAAGCAGCATTTTCAGGGGTAGGGAAGAACACTGCATAGAGCATCGATACAGACAAAGGAGTAGGAAAATACAGAATATGTACAGGGGTAGGAGGTTGTTCAGCCTAGCTAAACAGAGGAGCATTTACGGAAGAGCAGCACAAAGATAAGGCTGGAAAGGAAGGAAGACAGCAAATTGTGGAGGACTTTGAATGCTAGATTTAGCAGATCACACTTGATTTGGAAGATAAAATTTGACAGGCTTTGAGCAGAAGAGTGAGTGACATGAAGAGACATACATACAGAATCAACCAATCAGCAAGCATTTATTAGGCACTTACTATATACTGGGCACTAAGTAAGCCATGACAAAACCAAAACAATGCTGCCCTCAAGGAGCTTACACTGTAACTGGGAAGATGACATGTGGAAGTACACACAGAGCACACACACACACACATGCACACACATACATACATGTTATATGCGATATGTATCTATAGCTAGATACGCATTAATGTAAGGTGCATGTATGTGTATCAATACATATGTACATGTTATATGAAATATATATTCAATATCGAGAGATATACATACGTGTATATATAATTATAATTTATTATATGTGTATGTGAGTATACATACCCAAAAAGGAAAGTAGTTTTAGGGTAAAGTGTACTAGCAGCCAAAAGGATAATAAGAGCTAGTATTTATATAACACAATACATCTCAGTTGATTCTCACGAGGTAGGTGGTATTATCATCATTTTAAAGATAAAGAAACTAAGGCAGATAGCAAGTAAATGACTTGGCTAGGGTCACACATCTAGTTAAGTATCCGAAGCAAGATACGAACTCAGGTCTTCTGACTCCCAACTCCATAACCCTATGCCCTATGCCACCTGGCTGCCTTGTCAGTAAAGGTTTGCATATAAAAGGTGACCCTTGGGCAGATCCTCAAAGGAAACCAGGGATTCTAAGAAGTGGGAATGAGGAGAGATTGTATTCTAGGCATGAGAGATGTCCAGCACAAGGTAATGGAGATGGGAAATAAGCGTGCCATGGGCAGAAACTCAAGTAGGCCAAGAATGGAAGGAAGTGACACATAAGAAGAATGGAAAGGTGGGAGCGGCCAGGTTGTAAAGAGATTTCTATGTCCAACAGAGGCATTTACATTTTGTCTTAGAGTCACTGGGAGTCACTGCAGTTTACTGAGACATGACACGATCAAACCTGAGACAAGTTTTCATGAAAATCATTTTGGTGGTTGTGCGGAAGATAGATGGGAACGGGAAGATGCTTGAGGCAGGAAGTACAATAACAAGACCATTGCAATAGTCTAGCCAAGAGGTGATGATGGTAGCTGTATGAATAGAAAGGAGAGGATATATGCAAGAGATACCGTGGAAACAGAAAGGATAAGTTCTGACAACCAACTGAATACGTGAGATGAATAAGGAGTCAAGGATGACACTCGGATTAATTTGACAGTCGTATATAAGATGGGTTGGAAGGAGGTAAGGGGAGAGGCGAGGAGACCTACAAGAGTACAGATCGGTGGCTAACAATGAAAACATGCAGGAGTCCACTGAGGGGGAAAACCATTCCACCCTAATCTTTGCAGTGCCATCAGCATGCCCACCCCACCCAACATTCCACAAGTCAGAGATGGGTGAGGACAGGCATGAAAGAGCTGACTGTATCTTCCATATAACTGGACAAATTCTAATTCTGGTGCCCTCTCAGCAATACTGTGCCAAAGGGGAGTGTTCCTATCTCATGACCCTTGAGGACTCCCACCAGAACGACAATGGTACAGTTGAGTTTAATGTACCTACTACTCCCTTCTCTCCCCCAAACTGTAAGTTTCCTAACTTACTATCACCATCATTTCCCCGTGGGACAGGGCTGGACAGGGAAGTCACAGAATGGGTACATTCACAGCTTTAAGAAACTTCATGCCTGAACAGCTGCTTTGTGTTAACTCTGGAGCTACCTTTCAGACCTAGCTGGCATCCAGATAATGCAGAACTCGCTCTTGCTTACCTGTATTAATTTTCACAGTGGCTTCTTTACTCATGTTTCCAAGCTGCACAATGACATGGTATTTTCCACCAGGTTCCAATTTGCTAATCAGGTACTCCACCGTGCTATTCCGGGACTTCACTTTGTAATTCCTGTCCGTCTTTCGGATTAAATCTCTAACTGCCACAGCATATAACTGGAGGGGGAGAAAACCACATTGATGCATATCAGCTGTTCTGCAATGTTTTTCCTCCTTTCTGGATGTATGACAGATGATGTAACATGGGTATATTTGGCCATGGTGACCCTAGGCAACAGCATTCTGAACTACAGTATTCAGCTGCATCCTCTGAGGACCCATGGGGCCCCAGTAGGTCTCAACCTCATTACAAGAATTTATTAGTAGAACTTTGCCTGAAACCATCAAATACATATCAAGACCCCACTCATGACTCCAGGGGAGACTGCATTTATCAAGACACCAGCAGAACGGAACAGGGAAGAAAAACATGAACTCGGGATTTAGTTCCCCTTGAAACGGTGATAGCCAGAGAGTGTGGCTAACAAGGAAAGAGAGGAAAACCATCTAGTCCTGGGGATCTATACATTTGGTTGAAGCTCAATGCTAAATCTAAGTAAATAAAATTCGTTCTTCCTATCTGACTGATGTTATGCATGGGGCATGGAGGCAAAGAAAGAATGGAAGAAAAGAGCATTATTCATAATGGAAACACAAATCAGGAAGGAGGAAGGTATTCGTGCACTGGTGTAATCCCTTCAATCAATCACCCCAGGAGAAGCCCATTTAAAAAGCAACCAGCTCAAGATAGTGATACTCTCTAGGACTTTTCCTCTAACTAGTGGAAACAGAGAGCATGGAAGCAACATTTAGCTCCTAGAAATGGACTCACAGCATTTCAGTTATCAGTGGTTCTGTTCTTAGAGATTTAAAGGTCTGGCTCAGTTACTCACTTGTGTCTGAATCTTTGTGATCCCACGGACCATAGCATGCCAGGCCCTCCTATCCTCTATCTCTCCCCAAAAAATGTGAGGCAGAGGCCAATATATAAGGTGAGAATGGAGAAACTCACTCATTTGCATGGCCCTGATAAAGAACCTGCCTTTGGCTAGGCAGCTAGAAGGAAAAGCACAACCAATAAGAAACCAAAGCAACTGGGTCAGTGGTCAACTGGTATGGCTAAAGATTAGTTTTGGGGGCTAAAACTCAGGGGAATCAGATACTTTGTTGTGTGTATGTCCTCTCAATCTCTCACTGTTTTAGCTTGGGCTTCAGGGAGACAGCTGAGCTGTCAGCCACAAAGTCTTTGCACAGATATCCTTTCCTCCCCAACGACACTGTCTAGCTACTGTATCCCCAGCCACTCTAGAGAGTCCTCTGAAGCCACAAGGCTGTGGGCAGGTAGCTGGCCAGCTCACCATATCCTGGTCGGGAGAGTCATATGGCGATTCCCATTTGATTACAGCTGAGGTCTTGCCAATGTCCACTGCGTGAAGGTGTCGAGGAGGGAGCCTGTTGTCTGGGATCATCTTCACCACAATGTAGTCAGAAGGTGGGCCTTGGTACGGGGCTATCACCCGAACCTGAAGACAATCACACCCACCCCAAACGTGACATGATTACAAATTTTGTTGTTACTCCATGCCCTCTGATAAGATCAGTGGATTTCACGGAAAATGGCTCAGGGAGGCTCAGTATCCCAGAGAGAGCAGCAAAGGCTATCTCCCCATGATACAGATAGGCAAATTGAGGATAAGTAATTTGTCTGGAAGTTACAAAGCTACACTGTGGAGAGAAGAATCCAGAATCAACTCCTCTGGGCCAGGTGCTAATCAACTCAGCCACTTAGCTGCCCTCTAAAAGAAGCAAGTTGTGAGCCACAGAAACATACCAGAAACAAGTACTGTTCATCTCTGTTGACAATGACTGTGCTATTGTGGAATGAGGTAGTCAGGTTCTTTGGGTTTCGGTAGAGGTCAAGAAAGGATGTGGCATAGAAAACCCCATACACCTGGTAGAAGCCAGAGAACAAGACAGGTGATTAGTTCATCATCCTAAAAAGAGCAGCCTCCTTTTCCTCATATACTGTGTTTAGAAATCTGGAAACCAAATGACCCAGAGGGAGTCCATCAAACCCTAACAAGATTACCATATAGTCTTTTAAAAAATAGTATTTTACAAATTTTTAGTTACAAATTTTATCCTTCTCCTTGCCCTCTGCCAAGATGGTAAGCAATCTGATATAGACTATACATGTGCAACCAATGTAAAACATATTCCCATATTAGTCATTTTGAGGAGGGAGGAAGGAAGGAAGGAAAGAAGGAAGGAGAGAGGGAGGAAGGAAGGAAGGAGGGAGGGAGGGAAGAAGGAAGGAAGGAAGGAAGGAAGGAAGGAAGGAAGGAAGGAAGGAAGGAAGGAAGGAAGGAAGGAAGGAAGGAAGTTTCAGCTTGTATTCAGACATCAGCAGACAGAATTTTTCATTATGAGGTCTTTGGGATTGTCTTGGGTCATTTCATTGCTGAGAACAGCTGAGTCATTCCCAGGTGCTCATCATATAACACTGTTGTTACTGTGTATCACGTTCTCCTGGTTCTGCTCACTTCATTCTGTTATCAGTTCACATATGTCTTTCCAGGTTTTTCTGACATACAGTCATAAGCATTTTTTATTCATTCATTCTCATCTCCCAGGTGAGGCAAGAGAGGGAAAGTGATTAATTAATTTTCCCATTTTACTGCAGAGGCCCAGAGAGAGAAGAGGTTACTTGTCCCAGCTCCCACAGCCCTGCTGTGGATCTTAGAACTCAGGACTTTCTGGTTCTTGACCCTGCTGCTTCCTGCCAAGTGGTAAGTTGGAGGTCCTTTGAATATGGCAAGGTGGATATTAGCAAATAATTTTTTCCAAAGGTAAACGGAAAGGAGGCACAGAGACCATTCTAGCTTTCCCTATCTTTGATAAAAGTGCTCTCTCCATTGCAGTACTCAGTCTTGCTGTCAGATCCAGAAAATGCCCACAGTACAATCCTAAGAATACATAGTAAAATCCTAAGAATAAAGCTCTTCAACATTCAGCACACAGGACCTCATATGACACCACTCTAAGGAAGTTTTTTACTCATGTTCACAGGGTTGGAGCCCAGGCCATGGGATGCCAAGGCTTCCTGGGAAAGAGTAAAAACTTGTCACTTGCTGGTAGAGAGAAGGCAATGCTATTTCAAAGGGTCATACAACAAATAGCCTAAAGGAAAACCTATCTTCTTAAACTATTTCAAGGGTGGTAAAACAGCAATAGTTTGAACCCCCCAAATTCTGCCCACTGACCTAGGGGTCACAGGAGTGAACCTAGTCGGCGTTTGGGATGCTTCTCCCACTGACTCACCACATTCCTTGGCCCAGTCCAGGTACACTCTACCGAGGTCTGATTGACAGCTTTGGCTTTGAGGCTAGGAGAGGGTGGACGAGTGCCTCTGGTCATCACATGCTCAAAAGCCAGAGGACTGTCACCCAGGTCTGTCTTGGCCCAGGCAGAAATCTCATAAGAGGTGTGGGCAGTTAGATTGTTCACTAGAGAGAAGTCAGGAGGCAGAAAAAGAAAATTAGACTATAGTTTGTATCTTGATGTGCAGAATCACTACAACAGCTGTAGCTCACATACTGTGAGAATTTCATCAGGTTATCCATCCAACCTTATCTCTGAGAACATCTGATTCTTTACAGTAGGATTACGATACTCCTCAGAAGTAAGATGATAGAAAGGCCAGAGGACCTCAGAATCAGGTAGATTTGGGTTCAAATCCTACTTCTGATATTTATTAGCTGAGTGATCTTGGGTAAGTCAATTAACCTCTTTGTGTTTCAGGCAATTCCATGGGACCCAACTATAAAGCAAAACCCTAATAGGTGGGTATGATCAACACCCTTGCTGAGATTAATGAGATCATATATTCCTTGAAGTAACAACAGGGGAACAGTCTAGCAGTAGGGGCTCTTACTTCATCCCCCTTCTTTTTAACTTAGACTCAGTAGGGGAAGAAAAGACCCAAGCTCAGATGATAACGGTGGAGTTTCCCTCACTTGTTCAGGTACTAAACCACTATTTATTAAGTGCCTGTGTGCAGAGAATTGTGCTAAGCTTTGGAGAGGCATAATAGTAATGATGAAATCACAGTCTCTGCCATCGAAAAGAGTGAAGTAAGATTATTCTCACCTTTTCAGATTCTTATTTCCCTAGACGTTTTGTACTATCACAGCTATCTTTCTCCAGTTGATAAATGGTCAAAGGATAAGAATAGGAAGGTCTCAGGAAGAAATCCAAGCTAACAAAGCTAGTAACAGCTATGTGAAAAATCCTCCAAATCACTAATGATTCGTGAAATGCAAATTAAAGCAACTCTAAAGTTCTCCCTCATGTACCCATTACAAACTAGCAAATATGATAAAAAAGGAAAATGACTAATGATTGAGGGGCTGTGGGAAAGGGGGCACATAAATGTACTGCTAGAAGATCCGTGCATCGGTTCAGAAATTCTAGAAAGCAATTTGGAGCTAAACCCAAAGAATCAAAAACCTGTACACTCTTTGATCCAGAGATTCTGCTACTAGGTCTATTCCTTAAAGAGACAAAAAAAAGTAGGAAAAGGACCCATATAAACAAAAAATACTTATTGAAACTCTTTTTGTAACATGGCAAAAGCTGGAAACTAAAGGGATGCCACCAATTGGGAAACGGCAGAACAAATCACGATCATGTAATAGAATACTATCACGCCATAAGAAATGATGAAAGGATTCAGAAGAACCTGGGAGAACTTATAGGAAACTGATGCAAAGTGAAGTGGGCAGAACCAAAACCATTTACATATTAACAACACTGCACAGACAAATAACTTTGAAAGACCTGAGAACTCTATTCTCTACAATGACCAGTCAAACATAATTAGAGAGGATGGATGGTGATATTTACTACTTCCTGACAGAGATGGGATGGACTCAAGATGAAGAATCAGACAGTTTTGGACATGGTAAATATGGAAATTTGTTTCCTTGATGATACATATTTGTTAAAATAATTTTATTTTCCTTTCTTTTTAAATGGGGGGAGGTTGGGAGATAAAACGCATTTTTGTTAATTAAAAAAAAATAGAACCACAGGAACTTAGAATTAAAAGTAATCCTAGATGTCATCTAATATAGCCCCATACCATCCATCTAAAACATCCCTAAGAAATGGTTAGTCAGCCTCTTTCTGCAGACATCCAGTGTTGGGAGCTCACCACCTCACTGAGTCAGCCCATTATAATTTCAGCTGAAATTACTAGATTTTCTTCTAGGGCCAAGCAAAACAAGTCTAATCCTTCTTTCTAATAAGTTTTTCTAAAACTTGAAGATAAGTATCATTTGTCCTGCAACTCTTCTCTAGGGTGAATATCCCTAATTATTTTAGTAATCCTCTTAAGGAACCAGTCTCCTCACCATTTTGGCCTCCCTCCTGCAGACATGAGCTTCTTAATCTCTTGGCAAAAATGTGGTGCTGAACACAATAGTAGAGATATGGTCTGACCAGGGAAGACAAAAATATACTATAATGGGATCATCAGTTCCCTCATTCTGAATACTATGTGTCTATTCAGCCTAAAATTGAATTACCCATATTATCCTAGGATCTGGACAGGACCTAGAGAGAAGGGGAGGAATTCCCAATTCCCAATGGTAGGAAAGCCATTCACAGGGATTGGCTTTTTACTTCCCTCTTCCTAATACTACCATTGAAGCTCCTACCCTAGATCTGGAATGGAAGTAAGAGTAGGAACAGGGTGGTAGAAAGGGAACCAACCATCATCCCCAATAGCATCTTGTTGAGGAAACAGGGGACTAAAAGCCTTAGCAGTGGCATCTGAGAAAGAAAGGCACCTCCGTCACCATCCCGACTGGCCCTTAGGATGGCAAGGCTGGAAAACTGTAAAGGGATTGGCAAGGGGCTGCCACATCTTGGAAACAAGAGCACAGTAACCCAGAGAAAAGCACAGTTTGGAGCAGAAGTAATTTCTATACTGTTGGAGGCTTACTACTTGTTTGAGGTCCTTTGGACTGGATGATCTTTAAGGTCCTGTCCAGTCCTAAGATTCTGTGTTTCTAAGTGACAGCTGCCAACTAGACACTGAGGGAAGAGTCAGAAACACACACACACACACACACACACACACACACACACATACCCCATGAAAATCAGACACACAACCTCATTACTTTACAGTAAAGGAATAGTTAAAAAAATTTAAATAGTTTTGGCACTTGGATTCCGTAATTTGGGAAATCCATTTATGAGACTACATCCTTAGCTCATGATGCCAAGTAAGTAAGGGATTACTTTGGAGGGCTCTGAAAGAAAGGGGCTATCCATGTCAGTCCTTCACATTCCAAAAGTGGCCTCCCTCCTAGAAAGTTCTATCTTAGGCAAAAGGGAAAGCTTAGCTATGATCTGGTAGTCTCTCCTTAGTGCATTTTCAGATCCAAAGCTTCATATTTTCATGAATGAGTGACAGCACCGATAGATTTTTTTTATTCTCCAGAGATAAAGAGTTAAGACCTTGAGCAAGGAATGCCACTTTGGCTGGTCAATATGCTATACCTCACCTGGAGTCAACTTCAGTATCAACTTCAGAGAAAGAAGCTTATAGGAATGGTTTTCCTTTTAGCCTCCAAACTTCTAACAGAAACAGAATTTTAGATCTGTAAGAGGCTCTGAGAGGTTATGTGGTCCATTCCTCTGCCTTCACAGGAGATAATATTTACAGTGTGCCTAGCACAATGTATGGCACATAGCAGACCTTAATCAATCAATCCTCCCTTCCTTCCTTCCTCCCTAGTGAAGGGCATTCACTAACATTGAAAAACCTGCATTGCTTGAAAATAAATACCTCATCTAACCTCAATCCCACCTGTGCATGTCAACTAGTTGCCACATTTTACCTTTGTATGATGTTATCTCTCCATGTAGGAATAAAGTTCTTGTCTCTTGTCTGTGAGAGTCGAAGGCCCAGAAGAGGTTCACCACGTAGCCATTCACCTGACAAACATGAAGAGACAGAGTTATCATGGCGGCCATTTCGCACTTCCTGATGGCACTATGACTCTCTCTAATACTGGAGAAATTGAAATAAGCATGACTGGAACCAAACCAAACCAAGGCTCATCTACTGCTTCCCTTTTGATGAAATTTGATGCTAATGAATCTATTAATCAATGTTTATTAAATACCTTCTCTGTGCCAGGCAATGGAGACAGAAAGACAAGAGAACATACATGTATATGTGCACATTTAGGTATATTCAGAATAAATACAAGGCAATTTCTTTATTTTGGAATGGGGAGGAAGCCTAAACAACTGGGAGGATCAGGAGAATCCTGATGATGTGGAAGGTGAGACCTGAGCTGACCTGGGAAGATTCTAGGGGAGGTAGAGGCAGAGGTGAGGAGGGAGTGAATTCTAGACTAATGGAGTTGGGTGGGTGGGGGCAGCAGCCAGCACCAAGGCATGTCACGCTATAAAGGGGCATTTCACTGTGAAAAGAAAATAAGCAAATGGCACTAGGGTGTTTTTGAGGGTTGGGGGGGGAGGGGCTCTCAGTCTATGAAGTCTAGCCTGTGCTGCCATGTGGTCTGTAAGCTTTTGTTCCTGTCATTCCTCCTGAGGCTGAGGGATGTGAATAAAGGCTGTGAAGTAAATAAAAATGAAAATCTGGGGTACTGCCCCACAAGCCCCAAACCACAGAGGCTTTGTTACAGAGATAAGAGTTGAAAGGGTATGCGACCATCCCATCCACTTCCCTGATTTTACAAGTAAGACAACTGAGGCCCAGAAGAGGGAGTCACTTCCTAAAGCTCACACCTCAAGGCAGTGTCAGGGCTGAGACTAGAATCTTAGTGTCTTTAGTTCCAAGAGTCAATACATTCCAAATAGTTGAGAGCTAGAAAGACAATGGGCTGCCTTGAGCCTCTGCATCACTAGAGGTTCCTGCCTCTACTTTGTGGGCAGCCCCCCACCTCTTATTCGTTCCTACTAGTTTACATTCACTGAGGAGCCACAGAGCCCATTCTAACCCTCTAAAGGACATTCAAGGGTATGTCTCTGGTTACTCCTTGAGGTCTACATGGAAAGCGGGAACTAGGGTGAAGAAGGGGTTAAACCATGGAAGAGTCTGTGGGGCTGAGGTGGTGGGGTGAGGTGGGGAGGTGAGAAGGGAAATACATGGAATCTGTTTTTCCCTGGGAAAGTATCAGAGCCTCTCCCCACAAAGGCTCTTCTTCCACTGTGAGAAACACTGCATTAGCTCGTAGCACCAGGAAATCCAATAAAGCTGAAAATTACAGGGCACACGTTCTCTGTTAACACCAAGTCTTTATTTGCACTGTAGCTGTGAACCATTTAATTACATGGTTTAAAAAAAAAAAGAAAGCACCAGGCTGAGGCAGGATAATTATACATGAAGATCCAAGTAATTCTTTTGCTTTGGGGAGAGGAATGTTGGGGGGTGGGGGGAAAGGAGCTGAGAGAGGTGAAAGGAAGGAAGCCAACCTGGTTAGGCTATTACTACATCACCAGAGTCCTTCATTTCTCTTGATCCAAATGAATATACGTTGGTTCTCATGCTGGGTAAAGTCTATCACCCAAAGCACCTGAGTCAGCTCCTTGGGAATGAGCTGTCCCCTTGCTTTCCACCTGCCCCACTATGAGTATGAGCCTGAATATGGATTTCTGTATTACCTTAAAATTGCTATCCATTACCAGGGTGAGACTGAGAGAATTTTCACTGTAGCTCTCAATGTGGATATTTGGTGGTGGGATCACTGAAAACAGAAAAGAATTCAAAATGAGAATCCTAAGGAAGAAAAATTAGACAGCCAGCAACCTGGATGAGCCTTAGTCATTTCCTGTTCTATGGACAAAGTGATGTTTCAGTCTGGGCACGCAGGGGATTTCCTTTGCCTGATTCTGCCCACCTGCCATCTCACTCAGGTTCAGTCACCTGAGCCACCCTGGGAATTAGTCTGCACTAACTACGTGCCATTCTTTTCTTCTTTTTAAACAGGCCTTTTCCTAACAATTATTACCTCAGGCACTGGAATCACAGGGGTGGGTGTCCTCTCGATAGTGAAACCCCCATTTCTATTATAAAAATTCACCTTTATTTAATACTTCACATTCACAAAACAGTTCTATATCTCTTTAGGAATCTGTATGCTAAGGTGGTGGTGGTGGTGGTGGTGATTTTGTTTCAGTCGTGTCTGACTCTCCATGACCCCATTTGGAGTTTTCTTGGCAAAGATATTTGAGGGGTTTGCCATTTCCTTCTGCAGGTCATTTTACAGGTGAGGAAACTGAGGCAAACAGGGTAAAGTGACTTGGCCAGGGTTACAGATACCCAGTTAAGTGTCTGAAGCTGGATTTAAACTCAGGTCTTCTTGACCCCAGGGCCGGTGCACTATCCACTGCACCACCTAGCTGCCCTTTGTATGCTAAGATAGAAAACTACTACTCTCTCTAGAGTCAAAAGAAACAGGTTCAAATCCCATCTCTGATTTTACTATGCGTGTGGTTTATGGGTAAATAACAACCTCTCTGGGCCTCAGTTTCGTAAAATGAGTAGGTTTGCCTAGATGGCCTCTGATCTATGATGCTCAGGTCACTGGTTCCTTACGATGATCTCATATGGCAGGTGGTGCACATATCATCTCCATGACGATGAGATTGATTAAGATGAGGAAATTCAGGCTCACGGACTTGCCCAAGATCTCACAGCTAGCGATGGGGCTGGAACCTAAACATTTTCTGACTCCAGGGGTCCAGTGCTCTTTATACTATCCCAAAATGACACTCTCATTCTATAACATGGCAGACTGAACCACTAAGCAATCTGACATCCTGGAAATATCTGAGAATAAATCTCATAGCACAGCTAAGAGCTGTGAGGAGGATGAGAACAGGAAAAACAGTGGATACCTCTCCACTTGAATGTATAGAGAGCACACTTATCGTCATCAACGTACGTCTGTAAGAAAGGTGATGGCTTCTTGGGTCCCCTCCAACTTAGAGACTATTTGATTCTGCAACCTCTGGACCATACTTTTCACAAAAAAATTACTTTAAAGGACACCAACAAGTGATCATCCACCCTTTCCCTGAAAAAATTTAGTGAGGGAGAACTTGGTATTTCCAGGGGCAGTAATCCCACTTTTGGATAGCTCTAATTGCTAGGAAGCTTCCCGACCTCCCACCTCACAAACCAACCTAAATTTGCTTCTATGTATCTTTTAGCTGTTTCTCAAAATTTTTCCATGGGGTCAAGAAAAACAAGTCCAATCCCTTATCCACATGCTTTATATGATGATTTAGAAATATTTTTGGGGGGTAATGGTTTGGGTATATTTCTCACTCCTGTTAACTTTTTTTAATGGAGCATTTCATGTAATTCAAGGATACACAGGGACCTACAGAGGTAAATACAGACAAAAACAACTATTCTGCTGTGCCCTTACTGCATTAAAGACTCTCAGTTCATTTGTCCTTTCCTTGTATGCCATAAACTTGAGACCTCTGACCACCTTGGCTGCCCTCTTTTGCACACTTCTCCAGCTTATTAATGACCTTCCTGATAGAACCTGAGTTTAAATTTCAGCTCTGCTACTTACTACATGAGACCTTAGGCAAGTCACTTAACCTATCTAGCCTTTAGTTTCTTTATTTGTATTTATTTATCTGATAAAATAATCTCTAAGGTCCCTTCCAGCTCTATATCAATCAATAAGTATTTATTAAACAACATGTACCATGTGTGGTGATATGAGCCTATAATTAGCTGAGACGGAAAAATGGGGCCTAGTAGGGCCCCAGGACTGTCTGCAATTATCTATGTGGAAAAAAAGTACTCATCCTTTAACTAAGAAAGGAAGAATGGACTAGTGACTAAGAGTTCTTAACCATGGCAAAGTCCATGGACCCCTTTTCGGGATAGTGTTTTTAAATAATTCGAGGAAATGTTTCACTTCAGTTAGAGGTTAGCCAAAATAAATTCCCTCCCCACCATCCAAGTTCACAGACCCCCTACAATCTACCCACGGACAGATCTGTCCATCCACAGATGATGAACATCGTGCTGCCGATGCAGGCCGCGTTTACCTTTCCTATACCTGCTCCTAAGGAGAGAAGGTCATTCAGGATCAGTCATGGATCTAGAGCTGAAAGAGACCTCCCATGCTGTCTAAGCCTAAATTCATCATTTTATAATGTCACCTTCAATGCAACATAAAGGTCTCTTCTGTACATGCAATATCCAGTTCACTTGCGTGCAGCGGGGCTTCAACACCACCATATGAAGTAAGTTTAATAAATAAGTTTAATAATAACACTGGCTTAGGATTTTAAAATGTGGCGTTGGTTATCTTTTGTCTAAAGAATCTCTGGAGATATTCTCCCACCGGCTCCTCCAGCAAACTTTTTTATCATGAGCATGGTAAGAATTATGTCTCTAACTTTGTATCTGGTTTCTTTTTTAACAAAGAGAAAGAGAGAGAGAGATGTGAATAAATCCAACAAGCTTCTTTGAACACCCAGTTCATTATTCTGCCCCACACTTACTAGATTCCCTAAATTTGCTCGTCTTATTAATATATTTTATATATTTATATATAAATTCATAATACATATTATGAATTTATATATTTTTAATATAAATCAATGACTAGATTTTAGTAGGAGGCCAGGTGCCCAAAAAGCATTGCTGGAAACTTTTTCTCACTGGCCTCAAGGTTTCAAGGCAAATAACTCCAACCACAAGAGGATTTCTTCTCTGATTTTAAAAGCCACAGATCCAAAGGTGAGGATGCCTGGTTCTAAGGTGAAAATCAGGAACTCACTTAGAAAACTATTTGTTAGCAAGGACTTATTTAGCTCACAGGGTCATGTGCCAGCAACCTATGAAGTACATGGCAATGAACTAAGCTTAATGATGACTTTTGGCTTTTAGCTATGGACACAATCACCACTAGCACTAGCACTAGCATTACTGGGAGACTGTGACAAAGGCTTTTTAAGAGTAGCCTTATTTGTGAATTGTAAAATAAAGCTGACAAAAAACCCACCATTTCGCAAACACATAAAACTTTAGGAAGAAGAATGGTACACTATTGATCCTGAGTGGCTTAGCTGCAAGCTTGACTAGAGATAAGGGGATATCTATCTATCTATCTAAAAGGATATCTATGGGTCCCTGTGTATCTTTGAATTATATGAAATGCTCCATTTAAAAAACAAAAAAGAAAAAAAATCATGAATGAGAAACATATCCAAACCACTGCCCCAAAGAAAATATTTATAAATCATGATGAATAAGCCCAGGAATAAGCCGGGGAGGACATTCAAATCTGTTTCTTCATCCCCAGGCCCATTTCACAAGGGTTTCTACCTTTACCACATCTGCAGGCACTGGGATCATTTACCTCTTCCTTTCGTGGTGGTGATGGATTTTGAATCGCTCCAGTTTCCTATCCCACGACTGGTAACCGCAGCGACCTTTTAAAATTAGACGTGAGTTAGTATGAAATAAGGGCAGTGCACCAGAAATCAAGGATGCCCAGTGAGCTACAAGGTTAAGAAATGACATAAGGGTGCTATTCCTCTGAGGGGCAGGCAAATGAAATGGAGATAAAGAAGGAGCACCCTGTCAGGGGCATTGAAGGGGCTGTCAGAGTCATTAGAAAATGGACTCCCACTGCCTGGTGCGCTCCAGGTCTTTCTAACGAGTGTTTATGGACAGCTGAAGGAAAAAGGCCAAAGAAAAGACTCAGTGCTACGGCATCATTAGTCTATGTACAGGGATGATCTCATATTATTAATACTTTGTGCAAATACGCCCTCTCTTCTTTAAGGTCATCAAAACACCTAAGTCTGTTTACAAATGTAACACGACGCAGCTGCCCCTCACCCTGCGGTGGAAGATGAGCACGGGGAATAACATGGAAAAGCACAGGAGTCTGGGGGCTAAGACAGCATTCTAGTTAACTCTGGAAAGAGGTGTAATACAAGGCAACACCATTTCCCGAGGTAAAACCTCCTTTTAACTTCTTAGCAGCCTTGTCATGTCTTCTGTTGGTGCCAATCCCAAGGGCAGGAAAGCCGGACAACTTTATAGCTTATTCTAAACCAGGTGCTGTAAAGGATGGGGTATTTTAATTGACATCAGGAAACCTGGATTCAAATCCCACACCTCAGGTATTTACTACCCAGGCAACTCTAGGAAAGTCTTTTTACCCCTACGGACCTCATTTTCTTTACCTGTAAAATGAGGGAATTGGACGCAACAGCTTCCCAGGTCTCTCTTCTAGCTTTAGAGCTATGATCCAAGTTTTAATGATTTTTTTTTTCTGGAGGCTTACGTGTTCCCAGAAAAGATACACTCATACTTTATTGGAAGAATTAAAAAGTATCCAAATGCCTTTTGGTTATAAGTATTCTGGATCATCCATCCACTACAGTGACTTTATCAGAGCATATTAATGAGAAGTGACTACATTATCAACACAGCCAAATGACTTAAGATTGGGCCATGATGCTGGATCATGAAGTCTCCTCCTAACATCACGGTGGAAACAAAGGCTCTCCCTGGTCCTAACGAAGTGAGCGAGGAGAGACTGTCATGAATGAACCCTTGGCTGTGGTGAGAAGACCAGAGAACTTGAACATCCGAACTTGCCTGGTTATAGCTCTACATTCTCCCACTGAGTGTCACAGTAGGAGGAGCCAGGCTTCATCTTAGTCCTGAATGGGGTGGGGGTGGGAAAGTAGGAAAAGCCTACAACATTCAAATTTCAGGGCCTAGGCTTTCTTAAGATTTTGAATACATATCTTAAGGGTTGTCCAAAAGGAAATTAAACCTCTGGGCAATAGGTTGGGCACTTTGTAGGTCACTAATGTGGCTACAATACAGGCAATAGCACGGTACTCAAAAAGCAGCAATAACATTGATAGGTTCTTAAATTTTAAAACAGGCATTAAAGAGAAAGATAGCTGGCATTAACATAGATAGCACCTTGAGGCTTGCAAAATACATTGCACACGTCTCACTTGCTCCTCAAAACAACGCTGTGAGGCAGTGCTACTGTGGTCCCCATATTACAGATGAGACAACAGTCTTAGACGGTCATAAATGTCAGAAGTGGGATGTGAAACCAGTTTTCTCCTCACTCCAAGCCCGGTCTTCTTTCCATTATATCATACCACCTTATCATTTATCAACTCACTCTTAGGGTATATAAAGTGTTGACCAACAAGTTCGTTATTTCAGTGTAGTTACTAGGTGCTCTCTGGGAGGCCCACATCTTGGTACCACTTCTACCATATTCCACCTGAGGTCAAGAGAGAAAAGAAAAAAAAAAAGCACACGGTCAAGAAAAAAAGGTAAAAAGACTGGCCCATTCTAAATAGGTAGGTACAAGAGAAGTGGAAGAATCAAAGTCTTATGAATTGGTAAGGATTCCTGGTCGTAAAGATTTTCCTTCTGCCCCAGCATGCCCAGAAGCCTACGGCGTAGGATGGAGGAGTGTCTCGAAGATACTCACAATGTATTCACGGACAAGTCCATGGGTATTGGCAGGGGGTGCCCAGTGACCCACTATCACACCTTCGATTTCCTTGTGAAGCGACAACTGGAGATTCCGAGGAGCATCAGGAACTGGTAAAGAGATGTGTCTGAGTTAAAACCAACTTGTACATCAGAGAAACAGAGGAGATTTACTGGCCTAAGAGTCCACCTGTGCATAACTCCGACATAGAAAATTTAGCTGTTACAACACCTATTCCCCTTCTTTTGTCCCAAATTCAAGTTACTTAAAATTTACTGTGCCCCTACACAGAATATGCTTCAGAATGAAAAGGTCTTGGAGGGGTAAGGACAATGCTTCTTAGAGACTATCATGCACAAATAAGCCCCTACAATACTTGATGGTATGACTAGAAAGTAAGGAAACTTTTTAAATAAACAAGCCAGAATTCCTACATATAAGTGAATTTTGCCCCCTTCAAAGCAGTCATCTGTACATTTATTTTAACAGGGCTGCCTTGCTCAGAATCTCTTCAGAATTCCCCTTTCGCAACGGCTTGCAAAGTCAGCCCAGGAGGCACACAAGAAAGCCTACTTTCTTTCCCATCTTGTACCAAAAATAATCTGCAGCTTGACCTCTTACCTTATTTCCCTAGGCCTGATTCTAAATTACTTTTGCCTTGTTTCAAAACATCTAACCTATGCCTAGAAGGCAAAGGTGTACCCTTACTGGGAATATTTAAAGGAATGTGCTGTAGGCTCTCACGGCAATTCCAAAACGGGAATTCTAGATAATGTTCTGGGTGCGTCACTGCAATGCAAGTTGACTAGTCCTGTTTTATAATTTTTTGGTTAAAAAAAAGACAAATCAGACCAATCTCTTTAGTGGTGCAATCAATCAACTCAATAGTACTAAGTAGTGGGGAACAAGGCAGAGACATAGAGTGAGGGGCTTGGGGGGTGGGGGAGGAGAAAAGGAAGAAATACTCAGAGAGCGCAGCTGTAGTGGCGGGAAGCTGGGAATGAAAGATCAGAAAATCAATCAATGAATAACAGTGGCACAGGACTGATCTATAGCTCACACAGACCTTTGCTAATCAAGCTCAAAGTTCAGGGGGCAAGGAACCAGCCACATGGCCATCCCTAGGAAGTAGCCTGCGGATTCCTACTGGCCCAGTCAGCTGAGCACACTTACGTCCTTCTGGGGTTCTGAGGGTGACAAAGTCGTTGGTGTTGTGCACTTTAGTCAGACATTGGACTTGCACTTTGACCTGATAGGTGGTGTCAGGTTTCAGGACTTTCAAGATGCTGATGGTTTTATTGCTATTAGTCTCCAATATTTTCCACATGCTCTCACCAACCATCCTGAGGGAGAAAACAAAGGTATTTCAGCTCTGAAGCAAAATGGAATTGACTGAGACTATATGGCTCCATTTAAAAGCAGCCACACCAGGCCTTTCATCACAGGAGCATCATAACACATCCAATGACAAGGAGGACCTTTTACTCTTCATGGTGGCAACTGATATGTTAGTGAATGAACTATGAACTGAGAGGTAGCAAGGACCACCAGAAAGAACCCCGAACGAGGAGTCAACAGGCCTGGATTCTGGTCCCAGACCTGCTGCCAAACAACTGGGTGACTTCAGGTATAATCACAAAACCTTAGAGTTGAACAGGAATTTCCTCTACAACCTCTCCCATAAGTGGTCATCCAGCCTCGAGTCAAGTCAACAAACATGTATTAAGAACCAGCTATGTTCCAGACACTGTCCTTGCTTTCAAGAACCTCCCAGTCCAAGGGTGAAGACAACATGTAAATCAGACATATCTGTCTTATCGACTATATATGAATCTCTCATTCTATCTTCTATCTTATCATCTGTGTATCTATGTATCTACCTAGCCACCTATTTATCATCTAGGTATCTATGTATCATCTTTCCTATGTATCATCTATATATGGATCTATCATCTGTATATCTATGTGTTATATCTATCATATTTATCTACCTACTTCTCCAATCTCTATTTACCTACCCTACCTACCTACTTATCCATCCATCTATCCTGTCTACCTACCAACCTATCTATCCATTATCATGTCTCTACCTACCCATCCTGTCTCTGTTTACCTACCTAACTCCCTCCCCATCCATTTATCCTATCTACCTATTATCTTCCTTCCTTCCCCCCTCCTTCCTCCCTAATCAGAAAGACTCTCAGAAGGAAGGCACTAAGATTAAGGAGGACCAGGAAAGGCTTCTTCTTGGCCATGGCTAGACTTTTGGATAGTTCTAATGTGGGGAACATTTTTTCCTTATATTAAGCCCAGAGTAGATGCCATTTCTACTCACTGTTCCTTGTTCTGCCCTGTGGGGTCACACAGAGTAAGTCTAATCCTCCTTCCATACGATAGATTTTCAAATGTTTGAAGATATCATGTCCTTTTTCAGTCTCTTCTTCTCTAGACTAAATACCATCAGTCGCTTTAGCTGATCCTGATTTGGTAGAACAAGGCCCTTCACCACCCTAGCACTTCTTTCTTCTGACATCATCCTTCCTAAAATCTGGCACCTAGAACTGAAGACCACACCTGATCAAGGTGGAATGCAGAAAGACTCTTCCCTATTCCTGGGACTAAGCCTCTCTCAATAAAGGCTAAGACTAAACTAAATTTTTTGGCTGCCATATTACATTACTGACTCATATGGAGCATTGTTAAGTTCACCATTTCAACCAAATGTCTTCACATTTATGCTTCTTAAATCTCACTTTGTTCTCTTTAGTTTTGTGGTTTAGTCTGTCCAGATCTTTATGGATCCTGTGACTCAGCTCTGTGTCACCTACAAATATGAGATAGATACCAACTATGTTTTTATACAAGTAACTGATAAAAATGTTAAACAGCATAGAGATAAACAGAGATCCTTGGCCATCCCACTGAAGACTTTGTCCAAGTTGGTATCACACTACAAATGATTACTCACTGGGTCAAACCATTCAACCAATTCTAAATTTTGGTGCTGTTCAGCAGTTTTTCAGTCATATCTGACTCTTTGTGAAACCATTTGGGCTTTTCTTGGCAGAGATATTGGAGTGACCTGCCATTCTCTAGTTCATTTTACAGATGAGAAACTGAGAGGCAAACAGGGTGATCACACAGCTAGTAAGTGTCTGAGGCCAGTTTTGAACTCAGGAAAATGAGTTTTCTTGACTCTGGGCCCCATGCTGTGTCCATTGTGCCATCCAGGTTACCAGCTATAGTAAAATCTAGCCAGTGTCTTTCCATCTCTTCCACAAGCATAGAGACTGACAGACACTTTGCTAAAATATACGTAAACTCCAGCTTCAATACTGACCCAATCGACCAGTCTAGTAACACTGTCAAAAGCAGCACCCTGAAGCCAGAAAGAGCTGGGTTCAAGTTCTACCTCTGACACCTACTGGTTGTATAACCTTGGGCAAGCCATTTAACTTCTCACTATCCCAAGGAACTCTTTAACACTAGAAGTTTCAGAGAAGGTACTGACCTGCGTGGGTGGACAGCTTCCTCATCTGGGAGTTCCACCAATGACTTCAACAGGTAAAGTCCCTATCCACATAGGTTTGGCATGATATGTGCCAAACTGACTGCCATCACTGCTCCCTTTTCTAGACATTCGATAGCCATCCTTCTGATAATGGCATGCTTTAGAATTTTGCAAGGAATGCAAGTAACATTTGGCTTTTTCTAATCCTGAATTATCACTGCTGCGCTCCATAACCTTTCAGATATCACTGGTGGTGACTCAAGAATCCAATCTGCCAGTTCTTTCACTACCCAAAGACGTAGTTTATCGAGGTCTGGTGACTTACACCCACCCTAGGCTCTTTCACTCATATTTTTTGTTTTGCTTTGTGACTGGCTCCCCCTATCTTGCCCAGGCTAAAAGTGAAGTACTCACTGGTCTAACCCTTCTGGCATAAGTCTCTCTGCTGCTCCAAATTCCTGAACTCAAGCAATCCGCCAGCCTCAGTCTTCCTCAGAAACAGGGAGTGTGGGCATGTGCCATTAGGCCTGGCACTTTGGGATTTGCATACTTACCTTCTGCTTTGGTACACACCTGGCCCTTAAAAAGGCATAATGGTTGATCAATTGAAAGCCCTTTTGACTAGATTTTCGAGACTCTGGCAAATGTACTTTTACCAGCCTTTCATTAGATATACTTCCACTCTTCACAATCTTTTGAACACCACTGTTGGTGGCTCAGCAATCACACTGGTCAATTCTTTCAGGAACCTGAGATGTGGGTGCGAGGTGGTACAGTGGAGAGAGCACTGGGCCTAGGGTAGGGAGGACTGGAGTTCAAATCTGGCCTCAAGGCCCTTACTAGTTGGGTGACCTTGGAGCATGTCATTTAATTGCTGTTTGCCTCAATTTACTCAACTGTAAAATGGTGATAAGGGGAAGGAACCCACTGCCTCAGTAGCCCGTGGTGACTAGATTATCTCTAAGGTCCCTTCTAGTTCTGAAATTACACACATACATATATACACATACACGTGCATATACACACATTCATACATACAAATATATAATAACCTTGGGAGTTTTATATATACTTATTTATAGTATACTACACAGTATTAGTATTTATTCATATGTATAGTATATAATATATAGTATTTATAATCATACATATTTTATTATATTTATATGTAATATATCCACACTATCATGTGTATTATATTAATTATACACAATTATATACAACATATACATAATACATATTATATATGTATATATGTATGTATATAAAATTCCCAGGGATGTAAATATAGATATGTATGTATGTGTGTGCATATATATATTTATGTGTGTGTGTGTTTATATACGTATGTGTGTGTATTCCTATTTATTTGCTGAGTAACTATTTATCAAATATTTACTTTGTGCAAGGCTAGGAGATACCAAACTATACAGAACACAGACCCTGCTTTTAAAGACTTTACAAGCTAATCTGATGGGTAGTTGTCCACTACTAACCTATAGGACCTGTACAAATATTACACATATTTTGCACAAATGTGTATAAATTTGTACAAATAACAGTGGTAGAAGAGGCAGCAGGTAACTGCAAAGGCAAACCTGAGGAGTGTGTGTGCATCATTTCACCTTGGGAGCTGGGGCCAGGGAAAGTCTTCATGGAAGAGGCAGCACCTGAGTTTGGTCCTGAGATAAGGGAGGACTTCAAAAGGTGGGAATGAGGGTTGTAGAAATCCAGTCCAGATATGGGAAATGGCATGAACAGAAGAATGGAGATGGAAAAGAGCAGATTACGGAGTGCAGCCTCGTCTGACTGAAATATATGATGATCCCAGAACTCACCGGTAATAGATATTATACACACAGGATGCTGCTGGCATTTTTTTCGGCCGAGTCCAAGTCAAAGTAACATCACCAGAGAAATCAGCTGTCCACTGGAGATTCTGTACTTTATATACAGTTGTCTCCTCTACAGACATAAAAGGATTAGCGAGAGAGTGGGAGAAAATACTGCCTCATCAAGTCTTGGGTTTGAAGGGCCCTCCGGGGGCCACTTAATCCCTTATCCAGCTTACTGACCAAGCTGGGCCGACAGTTACATTGAAAGGCCCCAGTCCTCTTAAAATAAATCCTGGGCAAGAATTCTAGAGTCTCCCTAACTGCAAATCTTTCAGGGGTCCCATATCCCTTATAGCCATGATGCATCTCTCTGCATTTTTGATCAAATCTGTCCTGTTGAAATGTTAGCAGAGGTGCCAAAGCAAATAGACTGGCATTCAGTATTGCTTCAATCATGAGAGCACCAAACACTTAATATGTTCTCAAGGAGGAGGCAATGAGTCGAGTTGAGGCACAATGTTATTTAAAGCACCAATGGCTGTGTGTTCACAACGAGAAAGAATCACAGCTAAAACAAAGCCAGGAAGGAATCGGGCCTAGTGATAAGGTAAGGATGGTGTCAGGGTTTCAAAGTCTGCCTGTTCTCATCTTCCTTAAGGGAACCAGGAGAAAGGTTCTGTTTCACCTACAGGCTGGATGAAAATTAGAAGACCCAGAGCTTCTTACAGGGGGACCCCTGGTTACCTTGGGAAAAAAGGACCAACTGTCTAAACAGGTCAGTGGGGAGAAAAGTCACTCACCAGTACAGCTCCTTTCATCACTGCCATCAGAACAGTCCAGGAAGCCGTCACAGCGCTCCGACAGGACGATGCAGGCCTCTCCATCCTCACACATGTACCGTCCACTGACGCAAGTCAATGTGCTACGTGTAGCTAGAAAACAACAAAGACAAATACAACAAAATTCAAAAGCTCATAGGAACCGTGGTAAAAGGACAGGAATGATGGATTCCATTAGTTGAGCCTGAGGCTCCAGCTCTGTTCACGTCTGTGGTCAGTGCCTGAATTTTGTTTCAGCTGAATGAGCTTCATTTAGATGTGTCAGGATTAACCATCCATAGGGGGAAGATCCATAGCTTGTAATTCTACATACCTTAAAGTTTACAAACGGAGTTCTTCATTCACATACCATGCACACAAACTCTGGGGCTCTCATGCATTCATGTGCCAACATCTTCAACACATCGCTCAGGGGAGCACCTCAATCTCCTTGACTCTACCATCTCTGAGCAATGATAACAATAGTCAAGATGCCTGCTTTTACTGTGGGCAGCTAGGTGGCACAGTGGATAGAATGTTGGGCCTGGAGTCAGGAAGATCTGAGTTTGAACCTGGCCTCAGACACTTACTAATCACATAACCTGTTAGCCTCAGTGTCCTCAGCTGCAAAATGGGGGCGATAAGAGCACCCGTTTCCTGGGGTTGTTTTGAGGAACCAATGGGATAATAACTGGCACATGATAATCACCATATAAAGTTAGCTATTGTCATCACCATCACTATTATTATTGGTGCATAGATCACTTAAAATTTTTCAAAATATTTTCACATAAAACAAGATAATGCATATCAAGAGATCCAGAAAGGTTGAAAAGACATACAAATATATGCTCTCTACTTTCACTGACCCTTTGCACAATACTGTAAAATTAAGTCAAGAAACTATCTCAATAAAATATAAGAGTTCTCAAAATCAAATCCTGACTCTACACCTGCAGTTCATCCTGAGGAAAAAGGAACAGTCAGTGTTGCTGCGCAGACAGCTCTCCGCTGAGCTCAGATTTCAAAAGCGCATACATACAAAGGATAGAAGAGGTGGCGTATAAACTAGGGTGGACCTAGAAGAGAAGTGGGGTGGGTGATCACTAAGGTCTCTTCTAGCTTGCAATCCCCTCTTCTCTCTCAAGCAGATAAAGTATCACTTCTTTTTGGAAGGAAGGAAGTAAAGAAGGGAGGGAATAGGGAAGGAGGAAGATGACAGAGCAACAGATAGTGAGAAAGAGATAGGCATACAGAGAGACAGAGTGATAGACAAGGGCAGGAGAAAAGAAAAAGAAGTCTGGAGAATGAGTGCAGTATAGGCATGAGTGAGGTGAAGCATGGCTTGGTTCCTTATTAAAACAGAGCTCCCAGGGAGGGAGTCACCAATTAGAAGAGCAGGGCCTCAAGGCCAGAAGTTTCTCCAGGATAGCAAAGCAGCAGGTAAAGAGAAGAAATCCAGAGTCTGCCCTACTTAAAAGGAAAAAAAAATAGCAGGAAAGGCTTCATAGCTACTGACACTCTATCAAAAGGAATTATCTTCAAATTGGAAAGAGTGAAACGAACACTGTTTAAGAAGGAACTAAAGACCACAATTGGTGAGGAGACAGTAGCAGAGAACTTGGTTACTTTCAATAACTCATCAGGCCCATACAAACTATACCCCAGGGTACCAAGAGAACCCGTAATTGAGATAGCAGAACCACTGTCAATAATCTCTGGGACAACATGGAGCCTGGCAGAGAAGCCTAGGGATGGAAGAGAGGGAAATGTTCTAATTTTCCAAAAAGGGCAGATTCTAGAAATTACAGACCAGCCAGTGAGTTTCATGGGATTGCTAGCAATATTTTATTAGATAACTGGTAAGCATTTAGAAAAGAATGCAGTGATAACAAGGAGCAAATCGTGCCCAATTAACATCACTTCCTTTCCAAAAGGGACCAAGGGATTGCCAGAGACCCAGTCTAGACTAATTTCAGAACAATTTTAACAAAATCTATCCCATTATGCTCGTGGACAAGACAGAAATGTGGGAGGGATGATGACAAAACTAACTGCCATTTTAAAAATGTTTAGCTTAATTATCTCATTTTACCTTTATGACAACCCTGAAGTTCTAAGTACTATGGGTATTGTTATTCCTGTTTTACAGATGGGAAAACGAAGCCTCTGAGTCAGTCAGTCAATAAACATTTAATAAGCACCTATTGCGTGCAAAGCACTCTGCTAAACACCGGTGACTTACCCAACAACTAATACCTATCAGGGGCAGGACTTTAACCCAGCTCTTCCTGACTCCAAGTCCAGAACTCTATTCTATACCAGGCTGTCTACCAATAGGATATTGGAGTGGGGGTTGGGGCTATGTAACTGCTTGAACAATCCCACCATTGAATAAAAGATGAAGGTCAGCCTAGAAGGAAGTTTCCACTGGATTCAACTTCAGCTCAAACTCTGGTTCTACAACATACTAACGACAATGGACAAACCACTGAACTTTTTTGTATGCAACATTTTCTTGTCTAACATTTTAACCAGTAACTTCGATAAAAATATCGAAGGCATGCTTACTCAATTTTTATAATGCACAAAGCTGAAAGGAATAACCTATAGGATGAAGAATAAAGTCAAGCTTTTAAAAGGATGCTGATGTGTCGGAATAACCAGAACAAATGAACAAGACAAAATTCCATAAGGATAAATGTCAATTTCTGCACTTGAGTTCAAAGATTCAATTTAAGCACCAAGAACTCTGGTTTAATAGCAACTTATTTGACAAAGACCTAGGGGTTCTAGGTGGATGCATGCTCAATATGAGTCTGGTATGACTTGGCTGCCCCAAAAGCTACTATTGTCTTAGGCTAGATGGATAACAACAATAATCGTAGTAATAATGTATTGTATGCAGGACAAGGGATATATAAGTGACAGTGTTCTCTGCACACACATCTATTTTATATATATATATACACACACATATGTATATATACATATACATACACACACACACACACACACACACACATAAAATAGACATAAATATACTTTTCTGTTCACTGAGGCATTAACAAAATGAAGTGTTTCCAGAAGAGTACAACCAAAACAGTGAAGGACCTAAAAATCACATCATAGACTTATGAGTTCCAAGAAATTTTTGTCATGGAAAAGGGCAACGGAAGAAGACAAAAGAGAATTCCAATTCTGTCTCTCTCTTACTAGTTATGTGAGCTCACTTAACGCCTGTGCCTTAGTTTCTTAATTTGCAATATAAGGATAATAACTATCCTTCCTATCTCATTAATTCATTCCTATCTCATTAATTAATTGACAATATGAGGATAATAACTGTCCTTCCTATCTCATAGGGCCAATGAAATGAGATCATGTATATAAAAGCATTTTGTACATCATAAAGGGTTATACAAATGTCAGAAATAATGGTGAGGAGGAAGATGACAACGACACTGCCATTTTGGGGATGGCTGAAGGAACTGGGGATTTTTAAACTGGAGAAGAGAAGATGTGGCTAAGGACATAAGTCACCTTCAAAGTTTCAGGGGTTGTCTTATGAAACTATGTGGTTCCAGAGGGCAGAACTAGCAGCAAATGGTGAAAGTTATAGAGAGGCATATTTTGGCTCAATATAAAAAAAATTTCCTAACAGCAAGAACTCTCCAGAAACTGAATGGGTTACAACCTTATGAGGTCATGCAACTTGTCACTGGAGGCATCCCAGCAGAGTCTGAATGACCAATCGTCAGGGACGCTATGGATGGTGTTTGCGTACTGGGTAGTAAGTTGGATTAGGTGACTTTATTAGATGACGTTGGATTAAAGCCTTTTCCAATTCTATGAGGGAACAGGTATTATTATTGCCGTTTGAAAGAGGAAAACATTAAGAACAAGGAAGTTAGCTGCCTTGTTCGAAATCCAGCAGTTGGTTATTGGGAGACTGGGGATCAGAACCCAATTTTCTTTCCACCAGACCATGTTCCCTCCTTAATTATGCTATTCTTCCCACAGGGAAAATAAACAAAACATTATCAGTAGGACGCCCTCTTTAACCTCTGACAGCAGATATACATGGATTCTTCCATACTCTTTCACCCAGTTGCCTTTGTGGCCAGAGCTTGCATATTTGAGATGGTAACAAGGCCTATTGTGGAAATCTGCAGTTATGAAACAGAACAAAGCTAACTGGCCCTCAAAGGGATGGATGCAACCCTTGATCTTGAACTTGTAAGCAAGGAGGTAACTAGGCACAGGTAACGTTCTTCAAGTGCGGCTCAGAAGTCTCTGCTTTTTCATCTAGAACAGCATCATCTTTGGCTTTCTGACCTTCCCACCCTCCCCCTGGGCAGCAGTCTTTTGGGTGTGAATTGAATAGGCTTGGAAATATCTGTTAGGCCATCCCTGCCCCACCCCCTTCAAAAGTCACAGAAACTGTCCAAATGATGTATTTTATCTTGAATGTGTGTTCCATACAACAGTGTGCCTTGAAATGGATACTAGTAAGCCAAGAACAGACACAAAAGATACCCTCCCCTGCCCCTTTTTAAAGAGGAGATGATAATACCAGAAATCCCTAACTCCCAGTGAAAAATAAAATAACTCTAAAGCACTATGTCCATGTAACCTTTGATGTGGGTGTTTTCAGAGTGACTACAGGCACATTCATGTATTTATTCATTCAACAAATGTTTACTAAGCACATACTGTGAGCAGAGCACTGTGCTGTGTGTTTGGGAGGCATGGCAGGGCATACAAAAGCTAAAACAGAGGTGTCAAACTCACTGCCCGAGTGGCCCTCAAGACTCCTGAGTGCAGCCTGAACCAGATGAAAATGTAATTGGGAAATATTTAACAAAATAAATAAAAATACAACGCAAGACATAAAATCACAAACATATTTTCTAAGTCAATATGCGGCCTGCAGGCATCCATTTCTTAACTATGATTGCACCGGTCTACAACAGTGTAGACCCTGACCCCAAATGTTTATGAGCATTAACACAAACAGGCCTGTACATATGTATACACAGATACACACACACACGCACACACACACACAGACAGATTCCACTCAAGTAGGGATATACAATTCACAAGGATATTAATCACAAGGAATAGAAGACCAACACTAAACATCAGCCTTCCTAATGGCTCTCCAGGCACTTACGACAGTTGGACTCATCCATGCCATCCCGGCAGTCCCTATGACCATCACAGCGCTTCCAATTGGGAATGCACTTCTTTGGTTGTTGGCACTCAAATTCAAACCTGCTGCATCGTCCGAGCTGGGTAGCAGTGGAGGTCGATGAGATATTAGCTGGGAAAGGAGACAAGAAGACCATTAGGACCTCAGGACAAAGGGGAAGGGCCAGTGAACATTGGGGACAATATAGAAAGAGCCACAGAAAGGTCTCAAAGAGCTAGAAAGTGTAATGATGAAATATGTACATAGGGGTTTGACAGGAAAGAAGTGAGAGGTGATCTGTTCTATTCCACTCAAAACTGCTGGAAGCCACAGTACAGCTGAGATTAAAGAACACCGATTAAGAATAAGGCATGACCTTCAAAAGACCTGGAGTAAGGGTTATAGTGCCAAATGCTGTATGAGGGATCTAAGGGAGCACCTGGACAGAATGAGAAGCCATGGGTGGACCGTAACTTGTATTAATAGATGTTGAGTTCCTGTATCGATAAGAACTGCTATAAGGAAATATCTAAGAGAAGAATAATGAAAATGGTTCAAAGGCTGGTCTTGGGGCAAAGGACAAAGTAAAGAGATACCTCATCTAGGCACATAAATTACTAACCATATACTAGTATGTTACATGAGGGCTTAAGTCCTCACTACACACAAAATCTTTGGGGGGAGACGAGCTTTATGTACATGAAACAGCTAGAAAGCAATTCATGAAAATACAATTGAGGGCTAAAATGTACAATACAAAATACAAAAGGGAGAGAGATCAGTGTGCACTGAGGTCATCACAGGAAGTTTCACTGCAAGAGTCACATAAAAGATAAGGATGTCACAGCTCTCAGGTCTAGGTCAGAGATCTCCTGACAGCCTTTCTTTCTCTAAAAGTTACAGCCTTATATATTCTGAAAAATGATGGGGTTTTCAGATATGTTAGGGGCAAATAGGAGGCCAACTTCAGTGGAAGAGGGGGCAGATGTAGGGGAAAAGTGGGAACTAGCGTGGTACTAGGTAAGTAGCATGGGTTCACATTATGGAAGTCCTTGAACAGAAAGCTGAGGAGTCTGGAATTATACAACTGGGCAACACAGAGCCATGGAAGGTTCTTAAGCAGGAGGGTGATGTGATGGAGAAAGAACCGAATGGAGACGTAACAATTTGCTATGCAAAGTTTTTATGCAAAGGATGAGTGATTATTCTCTATTTCTACAAAAAAAGAAATAAGTTCAAAATATACAGATGCAGGAAGAATTCAGATTAGACAGAAGAAATGCCCTCTGACTCTTGAAACAGTGAGTCAAGAGATCTGGGTTCTAATCTCGGTTGTGTCATTTGCAGGATTTGGGGTAAGTCGGCTCATTTCTCTGAACTCTGTTATCCACTTAAGAAAATGGAAGGGACCGAATTAGACAACATTCGAAGGGAGGAGTTCTTAATCATTTTTGTGTCATGGACCCTTTTGGCAGTATGATGAAGCCTAAAGACCCCTTCTCTTTTAAATACATAAAATAAAAATACATAGTATTGCTAACAAAATCAATTCTATAGAAATAGAATTATCAAAATATTAAAAAAAAAAGTTCATGGATTCCAGGTTAAGCACTCCTGCTCTTGCAGCTGTAACAAAATGATTCACATAATCACGTAGGTCAGAGCTGAAGGCAACTGTAAAGACTTAGTGCACATGTCAAAACTGAGGACGTGATTTATTCAACATCCGACTAAGTGATGAGAGAGCCAGGATACGAACCCAAGCCTCCTCAGTCCACATTCCATTTAGAGGAATCCAGAGGAGCGTTCGTTCATTCAATAAACATTTATCAAGTGCCTACTATGTGCTGGGCACTGTGATAAGCACTGCAGAATCTCTTCTCTGATAACCTTTAAGAACAGGACACTCATCTAGCCGGTGTTTCTATTCTGCTGGAAGTGAAGTGTATGAATTAGTCGAGCTCTCAAGGTCTTTAGAAGCCTGTTCGTTGCAGGCACGAAGGACAGTTATTTCAAAGGCTCAGACATGGTAGATGGAGCGTCGTCTTTGAAGAACAATGAGGATAGTTTGGCTGAGCCGTGGAATGAAGGTGGGTGATGTGTAATGAGGCTGGAAATTAAGACAGTGTAGAAGGAAAGGCTGGTTGCTCCTTTGAAAGAACAGGTGCGTCACCACATATGACCACTAGATGGCAGTCTTCTACTCTTTTTTGAGGAGGAAAAGTGACACGCCTATGTGTTCACTACCAGAGGGTTAAACATAAAAGTATATTCCTACCCACACTTGCAGCTGCACTTCCCGCTCAGGGAGAAAGGTGCGGAGCCTTGGAGACGGGAACAAGAGAGCTGGAAGAGTCCTGCAGCAAGTGCAGGGGGCCAGTAACAACACCATCGTTCCGTCTTTTCCTGTCACTCATAAATCTGATGTACCATCGCTAGCTCTAAAGCTGCTGCTGCAGAGGAAGTTAGCCCAGTCTCTACACCTACCTCCCCAAAAGACAAGAAGGCAGTGGAGTTAGGAAGAGCTGACTTCCAATCTGGCCTCAGACCCTTGTTGTATGACCCTGGGCAAGTCACTTAACCCCCATGTGCCTCAGTTTCCCCATCTGAAAAATGATGATAATAACAGCAGGTACCGCCCAGGGGTTATTGTAGGGATCAAATTAGGCAATATTTGTAAAAGGTTTCACAAACCTTAAAGCACTACATAAAAATGCTAGCTATTATTATTAAGAAGGCAACATGTTATAGTGCAAAGATCACTAGGTTAGAGTTTAGAACACCTGGGTTCAAATTCGAGCTCTACCTCAGCTGGGGAGTTTGGGGATGGGGGTGGGGTATGCAAAAGGTGGACAGAGCTCTGGGCCTAGGGTCAGAAAGACTTGAATTCAAATCTAGCCTCAGATTCTTACTAGCTGTGTGACCCTGGATAATTCATTTAACTTCTGTCTGCCTCAGTTTGCTCAACTGTAAAGTGGGGATAGTAACAGTACGTATCTCCCAGCATTGTTGCAAGGATGGAATAAGATAACATTTGTAAAGTGCTTTGTGCAGTGCCTGGCACCATTCCCTTCCCCAACTCCCATCTTGCTGTGTGTGTGACCCCAGGAAAGTCCTTCCTCCTTTCTGCGGCTCAGTCTCCCCTTCATAAAATGACAGCCTCTGACCAGATGATTTCTATGCCGCCCTCCTGCTCCTGACAGCCTTCCGAGGCAAGGCCTCTGCATTTCTTTCTCCCCATCATATCATGTCGGCTGTCTGAGAAAGAGTCTGATAAAGGCACTTTCTCACAGTGACTTCCAGAAACCTGGGGCTCTCTAAAGAGGTGCAACGCTCAAGCTCAGCAGAGGCATCTTCCACAGGTGGGAGGTAAAGAGGCCAGAGCTCTAAAACTCACCAGCGGTCGGGCAGGCTTCCTCATCAGAGCCATCAGGGCAATCTTTGTACCCATCGCATGCCCAGCTGTTCATGATGCAGGCACCGCTGTTACAGCGGAAGTAATTGGGCAGACACGTGGAAGGCCTCGTCGTCGTGCTGGGGGGAAGGAGATGGGAATCTGCGAAAAACAGAGAGCAACAAAACCCTCAGAAGTCACCGTCACACAAAGAAAGCTAATTCCATAATCTCTAAGTCTAAATGTGGCACCCTGGCCCCTGCATGGCTCATGTGGAAGCAAGGCGGGCAGAGACAGCTACACATGAGAACGGTGGAAAATTCAAGTGTTATTTACTTGGTAGCTTTGGGATGAGTTGACACGTGTATGTACATGGCCAGCAAGCTTACCATCCCGATTGTGTTTGGTTCCGGCCAGCACTGAAATGGGTTTGTAGTCCTGGGGTATATATGTTAGCTGACAGCTAGAGAGGAGAGCGTTTAGAGGGTGCTGAGTGCCAGGACATCTACCTTGGGCCTGAACATTTGAAGTGGTTAACCCAAAGTTGACTAGACTGTCAAGGGCAAGGACCCAAAGTGAGAGACTAGAAGAAGCACGCTAAGATAGTGGTAAAGTCATCAGAAGGTTCAAGTCTCAAGAGCTGCTACTTCCTGGTTACCTGACCTTGGCCAAGTCATTTACCTTTTCTGATCCGGTTTCATCTGTTAAAATGAAGCCAATATTTGCCCTCCCCAGAGCCCAGGGTTGTAGAGAGAATTTAATAACTGGCACGGTAGATAGAGCACTGGGCCTGGAGTCAGCAACACCTGAATTCAAATCCAGACTCAGACACTGACCTGGGCAAATGACATCGCTGTTTGCCTTGGTCTTCTTAACTATAAAATGGGGATGATAATAACACCTGCCTCCCAGGGTCATCATGAGGACCAACTGAGATGATATTTGTAATGCTAAACTTAGCAAAGCGTCTAGCATACAGTAGGTGCCTTATAAATGTTACTGTTATCAGTTTTTTCTTCCCCCTTTTAAATTTTATTTTCTTTTTTTCTAAAGCAAATGCAAAAAAGACAAAGCATATAAACTTAAATATTAAAACAATTACAAAATAAGAAAAAATGCCATATGCACAGCAGAACACAGGAGCAGATCCGAAATATGCAGCAATAAATTTCCATTTCAAGAAAGCCTTATGTGATAGATACTACATGTCGTGCTAAGAGCTATCCATCTTTTCTTTGCTCCTTTTTAAGTTTTCTTTTGTTCTCTGCTTAACACTTTTTACTTTGTTCTTTTTCCCCCTATCCTTCCCCCATAAAGGCTTCAATTAAACAGATATATTTATTTCTAGATATATACATACATATACACATACATACATATATAAACATATACTTTACCTAACAAATTCTACTCCTGATCTTTGTTTTATGATTTCCCATCCCTCCTAACTCCTCTGCTTTACTTCTACATGCTACCTTGCTCTCCTATTATTTAACCTAATCCCCCACAACCCCTCCCTTATCCTCCCATTCCCATAAATCTAAACACCCTTCTGTAGCCCCCTATAATCTATTCCCTCACCCTCCCCTCTAGAGATCCCTCCCTTCTCCTCTCCCCCTCCCTATCCCCTTACCATTTTATGCCTTCTGAATTTAGAAGACTTTTATACTCTTCTAGATATATATGTATTATTCCCTCTTGAACCCACTCCTGACTAAAGTAGGTTTCCAGAACTACCACCCTTCCTCCAGTGTGTAAGGTAATTACTCATTTTAGCTGTTCCTAAACAGTTTTACTTTTTGAAGTCATATCATACTCAGGTCTACCCCAAACTTTCTTACAAACTACCTAATTACCAATAGCAATCTCAGACATACGTTTTACGTTTACATTTTACATACATAAAAGGTAAATAGTTTATTGAATGCCTTGGAATTAGTCTTTGTTATGTAACTTATACTTCTCTTGCCTCTTGTATGTCAAATCTTCTATTAAGTTCAGGTTTCTTTTTAACAAAGTCCTGAAAGTCTGACAGTTCATTAAATGTCCATTCATTTTCACTGAGGATTATGCTTAGCTTTGCTGAGTATATTTTCTCCTGGAAGCCCAGTTCTTTTGCTCTTCAATATACAGTGTTCCGAGACCTGTGGTCTTTTACTGTTGCCACTGCTCAGTCTTGTGTGATTCTAACTGTGACACCGCCATATTTAAATTGGTTTTTTTTTTCCTTGTTGCTCGTAATATTTTATCCTTGAGCTGGGGGTTTCAGAATTTGACTATAATATTTCTGTGGGTTTTTCTCATAGGAGCTCTTTCAGGTGGTGATCAGTGGATTTTTTTTTTTTTCTATTTCTACTTTTCCCTCTTGTTCCAATGCTTCAGGACAATTTTCTTCAATTATTTCTTGTATTGTTATATTAAGATTCTTTTTTTGATCATAGCTTCCAGGTAGTCCAATTATTCTTGTTTTCTCTTCTTGATCTGTTCTCTAGATCTGTTGTTCTTCTTATGAGATGTTTCACATTCTCTTTGATTTTTCATTCTTTATATTTTGTTTTATTATTTCTTGATCTCTTATAACTTCCCAGGCTTCTTCTTGTCCAATTCTGATTTTCAAGGAGTCATTTTTTTCCTTAAGATCCTTCATCTCTTTTCCTAATTTGTTAACTTTCTTTTCATAATCTTGTTTTTCTTGGATTGTTCTTTTTTTTTAATTTTTCCTCAATCTCTCTCATTTGATTTTTTAAGTATTTTTAAAGTTCTTCTATGAATTCTTTTGGGGCAGGTGACCATTTGACATTAATCTCTGGGGTAGAAGAGGGTTTCTTTATTTCAGTATCCTTCTCTGATCCTCTCCCCAGTCTTTTCTATTTCCCTAGTACCTCTCTATAGCTAGATTCCTTCTCCTTTGCTTCTATATGTAGCAGCTTAGTTTTTGTAATCATCTCTAGTCCTAGGGTATGAGGGATGGTGCCTCTGGCCTGGAACTGAAACCAGGACCTCCAGCCTCAGAGGAGGCCCTGCCCCACTGCTTCTGCACTCACCAGGTGTGAGCTGGTTCCTTCTTGCCCCAGGCTGCATCTCTGCAGCACAGCTGGGTCTAGAGTTCCCTGTCAGCAGAGGTTCCCTAGATCTTACCCAGCTCAGATGCCCAACTCTCCTCACTGTGGGGGGTAGGGGTAGGGGTGGAAGAGATCCTGTGACTGGGGCCAAGGCAGCCTCTCAACCCAGCTAACCCCAGGGCCTGCCACTTGTTTAAGCCATCCTTAGTCTGGAGGTGTTTACTCTTCACAAGGACCAAACCTTGTTCTGGGATTTTTCTTCAGATCTTCTCAGATTGTCCCAGGAGGACCCCTGCTCTGCCCCTACTCTTACTTATTTTTACTGCTCTATGTTGGCTCTGAGGGACTATTTTATCTCTTTTGTGGAGGAAAATCTTGAGAGCTTGGAATTTTCTGACCTACTCGGCCATCTTCCCAGAATGCTCTCCTGTTATTGTTATTATTATAATCATCCTTATCCTCATCATTATTTAGGCAAAGCACTTTGTAAAACAGCAAGCGTTCTATAAAGACGAGCTCTTATTAGCATCAGTCAGCTTGTTGTAAGCGCTCGCTTACCTCCACCTCCACAATCCTTTTCATCAGACCAGTCCCCACAGTCATTCTCCGTGTCACACTTCCACCTGTTTGGAATGCAGTGCCCATTTTCACACCGGAATTGGAAGTACCGAGAGCAGTTTGGTGCTTCAGTGGGGTTTTCTAAAGATACCAACCATGAGCAGTAGTCACTTTCCCAGTACATATTATTCAGAGATCTCAAAGATCTAATTGCACCTTTCTTACCCAGAACCCAGCTGCATTTATCAAAGCTATTAGACTCTACAACAGAGACAAAAAAAAATATCTGCATAATTCCATAAACGCCACCCCCACTTTTCTCCTCCTCATGAAACTCAATTCCCTAAAATATACCGTAACATTTTGAAAATCATTATCTAAATTTAAAACTATACGCATCTGACAAAGAGAATGGTCTATTGATGAAAATTAATGGTGGTCATCTATCTGTGAATTAGGACACTTGGTACTCTGAAGAGCATTACACTCAAAAAATGAATATATAGATAGATACATACATGTGTATGTGTACATATACATACATATTCAAAACTTGGTACTTTGAAGAGCATTACACTCAAAAATGGAAATATAAAGAATATATATTTATAATATATATAATAAATATGTGTGTGCATAATATATATAACATGTGTGTATATGTGTATATATACATACATACATATTAAAAACTTGGTACTTTGAAGAGCATTGCAATCAAAAATGAAAGCATATATAAATAATATATATAACATACACACACATATTTCATCTCAATAAGGAGTTGTCCAATAGCTTCCAAAGTCTCTCAAGACATGACAACCCATAAATTGGCTGAGAATTAGCTGCAGTTCCTAAAAAAAAAGAAAAAAGTCTGCATATGACCAAATTTCATTTCATTTCACTTCTTCCTGAATTAAGGGTGAGTGTTATAAGATCAGGAGGACAGAAGAGTGAACAAACACAATTTTTTAAAAATTAGCTTACCACAATTGGCTTCATCTGAGTAATCCCCGCAGTCATCCATCCCATCACATTTCCAAATCAAACTAATACAAACTCCATTCTGACACCGGAAACTGAACTGGTCACAAACCTTGCGGAATTCAGGGTCTGGGGCTAACAAAGGAACAAGTTAACTTGAGATAATGATCATTCCTATGCTAAAAAGTTCAGCACAGCCGGACAACATAGGGGTAAAAAAGGCCAGAAAACTTCTCAAGGGCTCTTCTGATCCAAAGATTCTATGAAATATATAAAGCCCAAGCAAAAAAAAAAATCCCAAATTCTAATCTCTTAGTACTTTGACTACTATCAACTAAAAAGGCTTACACTAATTTATATATAATGTCTAGTCTTTTAAGATAGCCTGTATTGGATAATTGACAGATCTCTAAGCTAAGTGAATAAACACACCTAAACTGGCCTCACCACCCTTCATCTGTGACAGTCCTTCCACCATTTTAGGATATCTTTTCCCTGAGCAGCCCACTTACCACACCCAGCAAAAGCTGCATCCTCATCTGAGCCGTCACGACACTGGACAATGCCGTCACAGACCATGGTGTGCAAGAGGCACTGCTCGTGGTTTTTACACACAAAGTCCATGAAACGACTACACAGGGGCTCTGAAAGAATTCACAGACAGCAGGAGATGTCAATTAGACAAATATCCATTAAGCACCTACTATGTGCAAAGAAAGCCCTGTGTTAGACACCTAAGGAGACATAGTAAGTATAGATAACACACAGTCTTTGCCCTCAGAATTTAGTTATGTGGGGTAAAAGATAAAAACAACACTGATAAGTAAAATGCACAGTAAAAACATTGTACAAAACAAAGAGCTATAGGAAACCCAAGGGGGAAAAGGGCATTAATTCATTACTAAGGGGTTGGGGGAGTGAAAGGAGGGAGGGCTTCATAAAGGAGGTAGCTTTTTAGTTGGGTTTAAATGGATGGTTTGGAATTCAGGAGGGGAGGGCGGGTGGGACTTTGCTACCCAACATTATTCTGTGGTAACAATGGACATTTCAGGCAAATAGAGCCTTAAACCAAGGCATTAAAACAACAACTTGGGATTTAAGGGAGTTTCAGGTCACAAAATGTTGCATGTGTTGCACTAGTAATACTAGATTTGTATGTAATTGACCCAGGAGACAGTGCCAATGCCCACTGAAGAAGCTAGAACTTCTCTCAACCAAAACCCAAGGGCATGTAATCCCTCTGGTGTTGTCTTATCTACCTTGGGGAGCTAGCAAGAGACTGCCTGAGTAGCTGAAGGTCAGTCTGATTAAAAACAGACCCTGAGAAGCAATCATGGCAGCAAAGTGTTGGGACTGCCTGTTCCCAACCACCACAGACACCCTGTCTGTGGCTTCCCCTTGGAAGAGTACTGCACTCACCACAATGCTGCTCATCTGAGCCATCTGAGCAGTCATGGAGCCCATCACAGTGCTTGCTGGAAGGAATACAGGTACCATTGGGGCAACGGAATCCATTGCACTTCTTCTCTGGAATTTGATAACGGAAGAAAATGAAAAGAAAGAAAAAAAAAAATCAGTGCCCAGGTACAGGAGGCCATGAAGCTTGGATCAAGTTTTAAAATAACAATAATCATTATAGAAAGAGTCTGGGACGGATTTTAGATACTTTCTAGTCTAATCTCCTCATTTTAGAGATGAGGGAACTAAAGGGCAAAGCATTTAAGCAAGCAGCCTAAGATCATATTGGGAGTAAGCAGCCAAGGCTCCTATACTGGGAAAATTCCCCTTTATAATTTCATTAGAGCACTCTGCCATCTATCCTCTCAACAATCACATAAGGTAAGGAGAACAGGTTCCTAAACACAGGCCACCATCTAGCCTTTACCTCTGCTATCAATCTTTGAAAAAACAAACAGAGGAACCAAACAGCAAGGGTTTAAAGGATCTGCCTGAATGAAGTAAGACACTGAAAGTCTGTAGAGAAACAAAACTAGGAACCTCAATTCACACATTCAGATATATAAATCTTGCCAAAAGAGCACTGCCTCCAGATCGTAGCCAGGCATAGTGATTCAAAATGAGAATAGACCCACGCTGGTCTCTGAGCCCCAAGGAAGCAATTTCACAGGTAGGGTAGAGCCATGAGGAACAACAAATGGTCAAAGCATCCCTTCTGGAAAAGCAACCAACCAAAAGGAATGTTCCCAAGTCCTTAAATCTGGCTCACTTAAAACTCTGAGAAATGGAGTAGTTTTCCCAGCTCAGAGGGAATCTTTCAGTGAAGAATGATGGAATTTCTCATCCTGAAGCCTTCTGCTTTCTAGTGGAGACTGAGAGGGAGAGAGAGAGGGGGAGAAGGAGAGAGGGAGGGGGAGAGAGGGAGCGAGGGAGAGAGAGAGAGGGAGGGGAAGGGAGAGAGAGAGAGAGGGAGGAGGCGGGGAGGGAGAGATAGAGAGAGAGACAGAGAGAGACAGAGAAAGACAGAGAGAGAGAGAGAGAGACAGACACTGGGTCAGAGGCATCTGCACTTACCACAGTTGATAGGGTCCTCATCAGAGCCATCCTGGCAATCAGCATCCCCGTCACAAGCCCACCTTTGAGGGATACAGTGACCATTGCGACACTGGAAGCTGGAGGCCTCACAGGTGTGGAAGATGGCTAAAAACAAAACAGAAGGAGACAGCATCACCACAGCTGCCCCTTCTCTCTCCCCGACCAACCACTGAGAGGAAGGGATTGCTGTCTGGTCCTCAAAACTGAAGGAGGAAGGTCTGCACAAGGCAGGGCCTAGAAAGCTGGGGAAGGCTGGTTTCTAAGCTCAGTGGGTGAAGCTTGATGAATGGGCTGGCATGTCTAATGTTCAACAAGTTTTAAAAATCACTGCAGAGTCACCATGAAACTCCATATACAGAAGTTAAACAAAGCGATCGTCCCCTGACTGAGTGGTGCATGGCTGGGAAAAGACAAATGGGTGTGTGTGTGTGTGTGTGTGTGTGTGTGTGTGTGTGTTCCTCTCTCCTCTCCTTTCTGTCTCTCCCTCCCCTCTCCTTTCCCTGCCCTTCTCTCCCTTTCTCTCTCCCTCTCTCTCTCTCCCTCCCACCCTCTCCTTACAACATATGCTTTACAGAAGCAGTTGTTTCCTCTTTGTTTGAACTGGTCACATTTATTTTTGCTTGCACATGCCCAAAGATCTTTGCTACAAGCATACTGGTAACCAGAGCGGGACAGGACAACTCTTGACCGTGAATTCTAGTCTAGTCCACTTAATATTTTGTTATAGAGAGGCAGCATTACAGTCAGGGTTCAAATTTCCTGCCTCTGATCTTGTTAGCTGGGAAACTTAATCTTTCAGGGTCCCAGGCAACTTTCTAAGCCTGTAGACTGATGTGCATTTAAATTGATAGAGGGAGATTCCATACCAGGGGTTTCCTTCAAGAAAGAAATTAGAGACCTATCTCATCACAACTCAACAAGGTAAAAGTTATAAGAATAACAACAACAGTAATAATGTCTTGTTTCACAAGTGTCTCTGATAAAGGCCTCATCTCTAAAATATACAGAGAACTGAGCCAAATTTACAAGAATGCAAGTCATTTCCCAGTTGAGAAATGGTCAAAGGATCTAACAGGCAGTTTTCAGGGTAAGAAATTAAAGATATCTGTAGTCATATGAAAAAAATGCTCTAAATCACTATTGATTAGAGAAATGCAAATCAAAACAACTCTAAGGTACCACACCTCTCCTGTCAGATTGGCTAACACGACAAAACAGGAAAATGATAAATGCTGGAGAGGATGTGGGAAAATTGGAACACTGGTACATTGTTGGTGGAGTTGTGAACTGATCCAGCCATTCTGGACGACAATCTGGAACCATGCCCAAAGGGCTAAATGTGCATACTCTTGGACCCAGCAATACCACTTCCAGGGCTGTGTCCCAAAGAGATCACACAAGTGGGAAAGGGACCCATATGTACAAAAATATTTATAGCAGCTCTTTTTGTGGTGGCAAAGAACTGGAAATCAAGGGGATGCCCATCAATTGGGGAATGGCTAAACAAGTTGTGGCATATAAATGTAATGGAATACTATTGTGCTATAAGAAATGAGGAGCAGACAGACTTCATTACAACCTGGAATGACTTACATGAACTGATGCTGAGTGAGGGGAGCAGAACCAGGAGATCATTATACACGATTACAGACACACGGTATCTGTAAAGAATAACTTTGATAGACTTGACTCCTCTCATCAATGCAAGGTTCAAAGACAGTCCCAAAAGACTCACGGAAAAAGCTATGCACACCCAGAGAAAGAATTATGGAGTCTGGATGCAGATTGAGGCAATCTATTTGCTCTCTTTTTTTTTTTCCTTCTTTTTTGGTTTCGTTTCTCCTTTCTCATGATTCATTCCATTGGTTATAATTCTTCTTTACAACTGGACCATTATGTAAATAAGTTGAATGTGAAGGTATATGTAGAAACTACACTGGATTACACGCTGTCTTGGGGGGAGGGAAGAGGGGAGGGAGGGAGAGAAAATTTGGAACCCCAAAACTTGTGGAACTGAGTGTTGTAAACTAAAAATAAGAAAAATAAATTTATTATAAAAAAATAATGTCTTATTTCCTATCTGCAAGTCCTGTGTCCCCAAAAAGAATATAAGCTCTCAAGGTCATAAACCATTTAATGGTTTTTCAAAACTGCTGGTTATGATTTTATGCTTTTACTCCCTAGAACGGTTATAAATAGACAGTAGGTGTTCAATAAATATCTGATAACTTAGTGATACTTTCTCCTGAAAAACAGAAAATGTTCTCGCTTGAATTCTTTCATTTATTCTCACTACAACTCTAGAGGGTGAAGCTGTCTGATTTAGAGGTGAAAAAAACTGAAACCCAGAGAGTGATTTACTCAGGTCACAGAGTAAGTGGGCTCCAGAAATAAAACTACATCCTAGATCTAATGATCCCAGAAGACTGGGCCCCCGCTACCAGCTTAAATTAAATAGAGACGAGGACTGCAATTAAAAGCAAAAGAAGAGGTGGCTGAAACTATGGCCCCAGGCTGTAAGGAAACACCAATGATTTAAAGAGATTGCTCCAAATCTCCAGTTCAAAGGGTGAAATTTCTGCAGGCCACTAAAGAGTGTTGCTGGCTGCCTGCCTTCTTCATCTGATTCAGGCAGAACGTTGTTTATACCTATTTCCTAAGGAAGAGGGAAGAGAAGGGGAGGGAAGGGAGGAGAGAAAGGGGTAGGGGAGGAGTGGGAGGGAGAAGAGAGAGGGAAGGGGAGAAGAGAGGGGGAGAGGGAGAGAGGGGAAGAGAGGAAAGGAGGGAGGGACAGGGGGAGAGGGAGGGAGGGAGAGGGGGAGAGAGAGGGAGGGAGAGAGAGAGGGGGAGAGGGAAGAGGGAAGAGGGAAGAGGGTGGAGAAAAGGGGAGAGGGCCACAGAGTAAGTGTGTTATAGGGAGTAATAGGTGCTTTTCCTACTAAATCAAGGCAACCAACAACAAGCTATTCATATTAATTTAATGGCTTGACTGACACTGTAGGATTCCAACTTAACTCAAGTCTATTCCTAAAGATAATTTAAAATGCAAGGAGAGGTAGTGTAGCATTGTGGGTAAATACTGGATTTGAGATCATAAAGCCCTGAGTTCAAGTCCATTCTTTATCTATGCAACTATGGACAAGTTACAACCTCAGTGCCCCAGACAACTCTTTAAGACTAAGTAAGAATAAGAGAGAGCATTTACATAGCACTTTATTGTTTGCAAAGTGCTTTAACAGGTCCTTGACATCATGAAGTTAAAATAAAAATATCCTGATTTTCTAAACTCTTTTAAAACAAGTGGTACTTCCATCCTCTTCTTGCTATATCTCCTACAAGATGCCTCACATGGCAGGGTGCAAATAAACCCACTAAAGGATTTAATATGTTACCGTCACTGGCATTTACAATCCATTAGGTATCTTTTAAAAATGCATTTATCTCCAAGAAGGGGAATAAATGTATCTGTCATGGTGCGTGAGGTATTACCCCAGGAACAGTGATTGTTTTACAAGATTTTAATTTATTAATTTAACATGTCTAATAACCTTTCCAAATGCCTCATCACATTTTTCTCCTCTTTCATGAACAAGTTGCTATTAGTCCTAGGATGACTCCACGTCAACTAGCAGGTGTTTTCCAGGGCTTTGTTTGGTTTTAAACTTTAAAAAAACTTTTTTGGGCGGGGAGGCAATTGGAGTTAAATGACTTATCCAGGGTCACAGGTAGTGTCTGAGGCCAGATTTGAACTCAGTTCTTCCTAACTCCGAGGCTAGTGCTCTACATATGGCACCACCTAGCTGCTGTTAGACTAACAATTCTAATATGCTCCTTGTTTAGCCTTTCCACGGCATTCGGTAAATGAAAAATGCCTGGCCAAGTGCCAGCGGTATCTCCAAAGATCTATGAAGGGTGTAGGTCACTGCCATCTCCAGTTTAGAACCCCAGAAGCTGGAGAGCTAGAAAGGTCACATTTACTCAAACTTTTGTTATACAGTCTCAACTGGGTCTTTCCTCACTGCACCAAGACAATCCTTTCAACACCTTCTGCCTTCCTAGGCCTCCTTGAAGGCTCATCTCAGATCTCATCTTACGCAAGATGCCTTTCCCAGTGTCTCTTCCAAATTCCACCCTGCCCCCACAGCTAGTATCTTCTCTCTGAGGTTACTTTCCATATCCTCTCTCTCCCCTTCCCCCCATATATATACAGGAACCCGTGTATGCATGTTGTGTATGTTTTATGTGTAAATATATCTATATACGCATATTTATTATACATATGTTTATATATAACGTAATACACATGTATACAATATAAAATGTGTATCTTGTATGTCTTTAGTCATTTGCACATTGCCTCCCCCATGAGAATGTGAGCTCCTTGAGGGCAAAGACTGTGTTTTGCCTTTTTTATATTCCCAGAGCTCACCACAGGTCCTGGCAAATAAGGAATACCTAAAAAAAAAATGCTTGTTTACTACTGTTTAAGTGATTTGGAGGCAAAGATTGGATGAGAACACCCCACTCTAGAAATTTTCTATTAGTTCATACTCCTTCCCTTATTTTTTTTTTATTGCACATTGTATGATACTCCAGAGGGAGCCAAGGCTGAGTTTAAATTAGGTTAAAGGTATCTGGCAAGACTAGGTGGAGAGTCAATGTGTATGGAAAGATGAAAAATACCCCTGAGAATGGCCAGGAGTGAATTATGGAAAAAGAGAATGCCAGAGCTGGAAAGGACCTGAGAGAACACCTAATTTAATGCCCTGCTTTTATGGATGAAGAAATTGTGGTCCTGAGAGGTCTGATGATTTTTCCAACATCACACAGCTAGTTAGAGGCTTCCTGATTCTTAATCCAGAATGCTCTCTGCTCCATCATGTTGCCAGAGTGGTCAAGGTAAAATTCAGAGAATGGGAGCACTAGAGTGTCTAATATAGTCTATTATCCAGTGAGTCACTCTTTGACGCTGAGCAAAGCTTTCCTGCCTCTGCAGCTGAATAACAGCAAATGAGGTTTCACCATCAGCCAAACACGAGCCTGGCCTTTCTTCTCTCCAGATGAATTATGACAATGAAAAGAAAGTATGGCCTCGCTGCCTCCATAAGGTTCAATTGTTTAAAAGTGCACAAGGGCTGAGGCTAACTGAAGGTCAGCCTGTCCTGACCTATTTTCTTTGGCTATTTGGTCACAGCTTAACTTCTTGTAGGAAATGGAAAGTCATGCGCACACATCTTAATGAGCTCCCATCTGACCTCAGACTATTTCAGGAAGAGGGAAAGAGAGAGAATCCTCTTAGAAAAGTTTGGAAAGGCAGGTCCTAGAACAAGACTTCTGTTGAGGGAGGCAAGAGCTATGAACTCCCTTTATCAGCACTGCCGGGGGAAGTCAGGGAGGGGGGATGTAGATGGCAACATCCCCACACCCCCCAAAAATGAAGTCATTAATTCATTTCCCAGCACAGGCACATGCTCCGAAACACAAGTTTGAGTGATATGGTGATGTTAACAAGATATTCAGTCATCCTACAATTTGCAAACAGAAATGCCTACGGGCTTCCCACTAATTTACAAACTTGTCACGCATCCAAACAGGGATTTCCTAATGATGGTCATGCCTTTCAGAGCTTGACAACAGTTCTGTCCTGGGGCTTGTTTTCTTCACCCTGCTATGAGCCCTGATACATAGAAAGATTCTACCCTGCAGGTCCTAGCCCACCAGCCCCAACTGGATGGAAAAACATTCTGGCTTATTCCACCAAGATGTGCCACTTGTAGGTTGCTGCTGCTGCTGCAAGCAACAACAGTGACAAGGACACTGGGAAGTTACTTGAACTCAGCCAGATTCTCCTGGTCCCTCACTTTAGGAAAGTCTACTGACTTTTACAGGCCGAAAAGCCAACACTAAACAGACTAAGTTGATAAAGGGAAGCAGGGGCCATGAAATGTTTGTTGAGAATTTACTATGTACACAGCACTGCACTAGGCACTATGGGGAGACCTACACAGAAGCATCAGACGAGGTCCTTGTCTGCAAGGAGAGAAATCCAAAACAACGAATAATAGAAAAGCCAATTATATGTAAATTTCGGGTGTATTACAAAATATGTGTGTAGGGATGGGATGTCCCCGTTTGTGCTTGTACTTCTACGGAGGATGTGTATTTCCCATTTATGCTTTTACTTAAGTAAAAATTAAAATTAGTTGAGATTCTCTTAGTCCCCTGGGGCAGGGCAGGATGGCATGGCTGCTCAGGTATACCTGGAGGTGTAGAAAGGCTGAATTTTAAAGTTGTCTTAACACACAAAGCAGGTAATCCACATGCATTAAAATGATAACTGATGGTATCACCTAATGATAGGTGATTGATAATAATAGGTGATGATAATAATCACCTAATCCTGCTAGAATTAGCAAAACTCTAACAGTTTAAAGTTTATACATATATACATACAAAACACACACACATACACACACATATAGTATAAATGTTTAGATTTCACATTCTGGAACACACAATTTAATCTCTCTGTTCTATTTTGGGGGGGGGCGGGGGGGCAAGCCTTTTGAACCACGGACAAACAAAGACACCTATGGGTCCGAGCCACTCACCTGTGCAGTTGGCTTCATCAGACCAGTCCCTGCAGTCATTGTCCCCATCACACACCCAGGAGGAGCGGATGCACATTCCTGAGGTGCAGTTGAATTCATCACTTCGACACTGGTGAGCTTCTAAAGGGGAGAGAGCAGGACAATAAAATGAGAACGAGAGTAAGCCCTGATCGGGTCAGACCAATGAACCCTGTACTGATTCTCTTGCCTCTGAGAGAGGTTCCATTGGAGCGCAGTTCCCCTCCATGAGGAGCCTAAACTTTTCTAATTCCTTAAGATAACCCCATTATAGAATTTAATCTCCATGAGTTTGTATATACAAATTTGTCTTAACATTGTTTACTGTCCATATCACTTAAGGCAATTCACTCCCTATTATTACACATAAGCTTGGGGCCTTTGTTACCAAATAGCAGGATGCCCCTGGGTGTCAGGAGTGAGGAAGGAAGAAGGGGAGGGGGTGTCAAGCATGGGTCCCTGCCCTACTGCTTCTTAGGGAACTGCTGTTTTGTTTTCTTTTTGGCAGGGTTGGGGTTAAGTGACTTGACCAAGGTCACACAGCTAGTACAGGTGTCAAGCATCTGAGGTCACATTTGAACTCAGGTCCTTCTGACTCCAGGGCCGGTGCTCTACTCACTGCACCACCTAGTTGCCCCGGGAACTGCTTTTTACCTGTATTGTCTGACTGGAGATACCTGAAGTGGGTTAGAAGACAATGCTTGCCCTCTTCAGGCATCATCAGTACAACAGTGCCTTGTAAAGATCAATCTGGATATGGTGATGTCAACCGTAACAAGTTGGGGAGCAATACACAATCTCTGCCCTCAAGGCGCTTCAGGTGGTGGACACCCCCAAAGTCACCTATTCCCCGGGGTTCAAACAAAAATGGAGGACACAGAGAGTAAAAGGGAAAAAGCAATGCTGCATGAAGTCAAGGCAGACCAGGTCTACTATGACTGAGGATTTTTTTTAAACATATTATTGTGTCCAGTCCTGGTGCTGGTGAATGGGGTGAAGCAGACCCTAATGCGGGGTGGGGAGCTCCTTGTTTCACACTCCTGGCTCCACCTCAGGTTTTTCCCGAGTCTCACAGATATATTAGAATAACCCCCAGTCCCTCAGCCACCCCGAGTTAGTTAGTATGCATTTTTCATTGACTTGTGCTTCTGTTTTCTTCTTCTAATAGAACGTAAGTTCCCTGAAGGGAAGGACTAATTCTAGCACAGGGCCAGCAACGCAGTAGGTGCTGAATAAACCAAATGTGTCCTGTGAGGTTTGGATTCAGTCAAAGGACTGCATTTGAGGGACTAGAGGGCCAAATGAGGCCGCAAGTTCCCCACCCCTGGTTTAAACACTTACTGAATGATTATGTACACTAAGACTTCTTCATATTAGAGTTGAATAGCATTGTCAAGAAAATGATTTTTAACAAAAGATGGCCTTCAGTGGCAGGGAATAGTTCAAATTCAGTGAAAATACAAAGTCACATAATTTTCCAAATAGGATTTAGCCCCATTTCCTTCTCCTATTCACAGGATTTAGAGCTAGAAGGACTCTTTGATGCCACTGAAGCCCCTTCCTTTTACAGATAAGGAAAGTGAGTCACCTAGAGGCCAAGTGACTTGTCCAGAATCACACAGCTACATTATTTCACTGAACAAAAGTCGCCGATTTTATGCCAATTTTTTTTTTTTTTTTGCAAAAGATGTGATGGGATGTGACCATCATGTGAAGCTTTTTTTTTTTTATTGTGCCAGTATTACTTAAAAATAAACTGCCTTTGCTGCAAGATTAGGATGCACAGAATACTCACGAATACATGTTAAAATTGAATACTGACAATGTGCTAGTGCTGAGAACTCTAGGGTCGGGGCTCACAATGTCTGAGAGATAAATGCGTATCCATATGCTACTGGTGAATACATTGCTGCTCTGTTTACCTTTTAAGAAGCATGACAAACAGAATTATACCATGCGACAATCATATGATGAAAGGTTATAAACCAGTTTTTGGACTGGGGGAAAAAAACCCACCACCACCCCGGGTGCAACAAATATGTGGTGAAATGTGGTAGTAAGTGTCTAAGGCAGCTTTTAAAGCCAAGTCTTCCTCATTCCAAGTTTAGCACTCTATTCTTACACCATACCACCTCTTCAATATTCTGGTCTTTACTTGGGGTCCATCTGCAATGTCTGTTTAAGATATATACTCCAACTGACGGAATATCTTAATGGGCTGCCCTTCCTATTAAAATCTGGGCAACATGCATATTCAGCTACTTGGTTTTTTTCCCCAGTGTGGATCAATTAACAAAACAACAAGTTGAAATTAAGCATCTACTATGTGCTAAGCATTCTGGCAGAAGGGCTGCAAAGATCAATGAAACAGGTCCTGCCCTCAAGGAGATTCTATTCTACTGGTGATCTTTTTTGAGAGACTTAAGATCTCAATTAGAAAGCCCTGTAATTCTGGGGGCAGTCAGCTGACAAAATGGATAGAGCACGAGGACCGGAGTCAGATGAAATGGGGGAAAAAACCCTTCAGCTGACTCTAGGCTGTGTGGGTAGTAAAGTGGTTTTAAATCTGGGTGTGGAGATAGGTTATCTAATTAGAACAGAGAAGATTTTGCACCAGATGTTGGAAGCCCTGTCTACCCAACAACCCCAAGATATTCCTTATTTCACATGGGAAGATACGGTCTACATCAGTGGGGTCTTCAGAAGTCAGCCTTCTCGTTTCCCCTTACCACAGTGACTTTCATCACTATTGTCTCCACAGTCGTCCTCCAGGTCACATTTGTAGGACAGTGGGATGCAAGTTCCAGACTCCTGGCATCGGAACTGGGTGTCCAGATCACAAATGGTGGTAGCTAAAAGGAAAGAAGACACAGGGAGGAGTTACATGACTTAGATGATGTGACTGGGGTAAACACTGCCCACCCTTCCCATCCTCACTCAATCAGCCCTGGAAAAGCACATACTTTACACCCCCCTGGCCCTTGCCAGGCAATGACAACCCAGGAGACTGTGAGCATTATAACTCATTTGCTACCCACTCCTACCCCGAAGGCTCCCACCTCCTATTTCACTCCTCCTCCCTGATTACTTAGTCACCAACAACTTAGTCTCATCCTCTCGCCTCCCACCTCAAATTCTCTCATCTCTCCTCCTCAACTCTGCCCTAACCCTGATCCAATCCAGCCCTGCTCAGCCCTTTAACTTTGCTTTCTGGAATTCTGTCTATAGTGCACAAACCACTTCATCATGGACCAGCTTTCTCCCATGCTCCTTCAATTTTCTTGCACTCAATGAGAACTGGCTTCCCTTCCCTGCATCCCAGACCACTGTCTCCAGCACTGACTACACCTTCAGACCCACTGATTCTGGAGGGGGAGTTGGAATCGCCTTGCTTCCCAATTCCATTCCCAGATCTCCCCTTCCTGTCATTGCTCAGCAGTCTCTCCCTTATTTTCACTTCATTCACATTATGGTGGCAGTTGCATATTGGCTCCCAAGGGATTCTGCCTTTTCACCTAAGGAGTACAGTGCCTGACTCATCATCTTCCTCTCTTCCCCAACTCTTGCTCTAACACTGGGGTTCAGTATCCTAGCAGATGTGCCTCCAAATGTGCCATGACCTAACATCTCTACCCACCTCAACTACACACAAAGAGAGTCACATCACGATCTCACAAATACTCCATTTTCCTGTTCAAAAACTCTCACATCTCTCCAACTTTGGGTACTTTCTCAGTCATTTTCTGCTCTTCCTAATCTCTATTCTATAATTTACCAACTCCACTCTGGAATCCCTTACCCCACTGTTTTATTATCACTCATAACTCGCCAAACCCCAGGCCTCCCAGGCTCTGACTATCGGTTTCCTCTGGTCATATTCATGTGTTGATGACTAGAGCTGGATGAAATCGCAAAAAAGTGTTGACTGAGTACACTATAAATCCATGCTACTCAACTAAAATTGAGTCTTCACTGAAACAAGGCAATCCTTTTATTCATCCCTTATCTACTATCTCACTCATCACAGAAGTTATACCAAACCTTCTCTTGTCTCTTCAAGCCTCCCATACCACCCCTTCCCCCTACTCTTTCAGCCAAGGATCTTGTCTCTTAATTTATTAAGAAAATTGAGGCCATTAAACAAAAGTTCCCCCTTTTCCCCTTCTCTTCATCTCACAACACCCTAACCTCCTCTCTCCCAGTCTCTAATAATGGGGGTAAAGGCTAAACTCTCAATATGTGCCCTTGATCCCCTCTCCCATTTTCTCCAGCAAGTTGTCACCTCAATCATACCTAATCACCCTCTCTACTCAGTCCTTCCCTACTGCCTTCAAAGGCGTCCAAGTCTGCCCCATCCTTAAAAAACTTTAACTAGACCCTACCATTCCCTCAAGCTATCATTCTAACTTTCTCAGCCAAATTTCTAAGAGATGACAATACCTATTGCCTCTACTTCCTTTCCTCTCATTTAGTCTTCAATCCTCTGGAATCCGGATTTCGATCTCATCACTCAAATGAAACTGCTCTCTCCAGAGTTACTAGTCATCCCTCAAATGCTGAATCCAACACTTTGCTCTGTCTTCACCCTTCTTGACCAATCTGCTGCATCTGACACTGTGGCCACCCTCTCCTCCTGGATACTCTTTCCTTTCCAGGTTTCCGCATCACCATTTTCTCCTGGTTCTCCTACTACCTGTAAGAGAACTCTCTGTCTCCTTTGTTGGCTCATCATCCATATCACAGCCCTAACTGTGGGTGGCCAGCAACGCTCTATCCAGGAACCTCATCTCTCTGTACTCTCACTGGCTTCCATGGGCTTAATTACCATCTCCAAGCATGTAACTCCTCAACCTGCATGTCTGGGCCCAGTCTCTCACTTAAACATCAGTCCCAACTCGCCAGTTACCCCTGGGGCAATTCAAACTTGTGCTAGGCACATCTTACACTCAAAGCGTCTCAAACAGAACCCATCATCTTCCCTCCTGAGCTCTCCCCTCTTTCCAAACGTCCTTGTTTCTATCCAAGGCACCACCGTCGTCCTTCCGGCCTCAGGTTTGTAACAACAGTGTTCTGCTCATCTCTTTATTACTCCCTTGCCATTTCTACCTTTGTATCCCTTGCAGCTGCACCCCACCCCAACTCATACAGCCACTACCTTAGCTCAGAACCTCAGCACCTCTCAGCTAGATAATGCAACAGCATCTATTGGTCTCCCTGTCTCAAGTCTCTCCCCACTCTAGTCAGGGGCTGGCCAAATCCAGTCCCCTGGCTTTACATAGTCCATTAGCTAATGATGATTTCTGCTTTTTAAAATGAACACCCATTCTTAGCTCAGGGGTTGTACAAAAGCAGGCAGGCCAGATCTGGTCCTTGGGCAACAGTCTGTGGACCCCCTTCTCTATACAGATGCCAAAGTGGTTTTTCTTTTTCCTTAAGCCCAGATCTTATCATGTGACTCCTCTACTCAATAAATTCCACCCCCGTTGCTGCTAAAATAAATAAATACTTCCCCAGTTAGTTTTTTAAAGCTCTCCCTGGCCCCGACTTACCCTTCCAGACTTACTATTACTTCCCTTCTCATACTATTCAGTCCAGCCCAACTAGCTCTTCTGCTCCTCACACACAGGGCTCCATTTCCTTTCTCCAGAACTCTGCACTGGCCTTCATCCCCGCCTCCACCCCCACCCCCACTCCCTACTCACTTCAAAGACTTCTCTTTCTTCAAGATGCATATCAGGTACCACTTTCTGCATGAAGTGATTTCTGATTCCCTCTCGAACACTAGTGCCCCTCCTCTAATTAGTCTCTGTTTATTCTCTTCATATTTATTGTGTAGGCTATAAGGATTTAATGTAAGGACTGTAGTGTAAGGATTACTTCGTTTTTTATATACTCGTATACGTTGGACTTAGCCTGGTACCTGTTACATAGCAGTCACCTAATAAATGCTTGTTGATTGACTGATACTACAACTCCCCATTTTATAGATAAGAAAAATGAGGCTCAGAGCAGTTAAATTATTTGCCAAGGTCACATTGGGAGGCAGAAAATGACAGAGTTGGAATCTTTGACTGTAAATTCTACACTTTCCACTGAACCTCACTGCTTCTCTAGTCTCTAGTCCATTAACAAGATTTTATTAAGTGCCTACTATGTGCCTAGCACTGGGAATATAAAGACAAAAATGAAACTCAAAAGTCAGCCAGACTTGCTCTTTGAGAATGCAGTTATGTATATACTCTACAGGTGAACAGACACAAGTACACACGTGTACACACACACACACACACACACACACACACACGCGTGTCCACCAAAGAGGTCAGGGACTTGCTCCATCTAGAGTTCCTGGGACAAATAGGCTGGAAAACCAGGAGCTAGCAGCCCCTCTGTTCTCAGGACACCATTCCTAGAGGAGGCTGAGGAAGTTGGCTGTTTCCAGATGGTAAATGATTCTCTCCGCCATGAACAGCCAGGCTACAGAAGGAGATGCAACAAACCAGAATCACCCTGTGATGAGCAGTGTGCTGCTGGCTAGGGGCCTGGTGGCAGTGGTGGGTGGGACTGCAGGAGCCAGTGCAAACATTTTGGCAGCTCTGATTTGGGGCTTCATGGCTTCTCTGTAATTGAGATGTGAGTGGGAGGGTGAGCCTGAATACAAAATGACGAGAGTGAAGGGGATGCTCCTGCAATGCTCAAGGGCCTGGCACCTTCCTGCTGAGGGAGTGTGTTTGGGAGGTGAGGCCATCTCCTGAGAGCATCCGCCCTGCTTCCCTTCAGCTCCTCTTTCACCATCTCACTTTATACCCTAGAGGACACAAAGGCAGCACCTGAGCTGCTCCAGGTGTTCTAGCCATTTGTTGACAAAACATACACTGTTCTATCTTGATAAGCATCACTTTTCCACTGACTGGGATAAGGAATGTAGTCTGTGGGAGGCAGAGATAAACACTTATCTTGGTTTCCAGGCATCACTTTCCAAACCTAGCTTAATCACCTCACCTTCCTTACCTCTCACCACCCAGGCCTCCACTAATTGCAGCTTCAAGAGCAGAGGGCTACCATTTCCCTGATAAGGAAGCCTCAGCCCCAGTTCCTGTTTCCCAGCAAGGCCTAATGGGATGTGGTATCTCAACCAAAACCTGAGAAGGTCAGAGCCAGCTCCATTTTTCACTCTAAAAGATAGTGACCAGACCTGTGGTTTCATTAGCCTAAGGGGCTTCCACATGAAGACACCCCCTCTACCAGTACAAACCAGTACCTTTTCCGTAACACACATTCTTAGAGTTGCCTAGAATACTGAAAGTTTAGGGGCTTGCCCAGGATCCTTACAACTGGTATAAGTCAAAGGCAGGCCTTAAACCCAGGACTTTCTTGCTCCAAGGTGAGCCCTCTTTTCTACTCTCTGCCTCTCACCCAAATAATAAATTAAAATATCTGTTTGTAAAGTGGTTGAGTCAGCAGCAGAGACCAGAAGATTGAAATCATCTATTCACTGGGCAGACCTTTTGAACATGCACACCTTTCCCTTAACTAGAGAAAATACAATATTTCAATTAACTGATCTACTTAGAAGCAAAACCCCAGCAATTCAGGGAGAACATGATAGTACTATTTTGAAATGATTAGTACCACTAGGACAGAAGACAAAGTGTAAGCTTCTCAAGAGCAGAAACTATCTAGATTTTGGTCTCTTTGGCTGGCACTGAGTAGGTGCTTAAGAAATTCGTGGTGCTTGATTGATTGATCTTGTCCAACCCCTTGCTTCTAGAAACAAGTATACCTAATTTGCCCTGGAGAGCTGCCTTTTAAAAAGTTCTCTCTAAAAACCTAAGAAGGTAATGCTCACTGACCCACTTCCACTACCTGCCTCAGTACCATCAGGTTGTTTCAGAGGTAATTCCAATAGCCGATATAAATGTCTCCTGCTGCTTTGTAAAAGTAATTCAATCTCTGCTTTTGTTTGGTTCTAAATGGTAAGTGTCTGGTTGTCCTATATTTACACTATCCTTACTCTCAAAAGACTCCTACCCAATGATAAAATATCATTATATCTTTCTGGCCTCTCTATGAAGTACAGAAAGTTAAAACAGTGCCCATTTTAGAGGCAGCAAAACTGAGTTATGAAAAGGTCAGCAACTTTCCAAGCTCAATGACGAGACCAAGACTGGCATTCAACTTTATCACTCTTCACCTAGAGTTTTCCCAAACATGCTTTTTGGGGAAACATGTCCATTGGCACCAGGAAAAATAACCATGAAGCATTTTGGCAAATGGCCTTAGGTAAGGAACCACTCCCCCCAAAAAGCATTTGTAACATTAGATGAAATGCATGACTTGACTATCTTACCCTCTGGAATGAATGGCTAGCCTGCCTACTTCCAAAGAGTGGTTAATGGGTCAGTAAGTAGGCTGCACAGCCTGTAAAAATGACAACAGCTGTATATAACCAGAGTGAAGACAAACATCTGAAACACCTCAGGATGTTGCTAAATGAGATATGTAAAGGCTGGTACTGTGGTGAAATGGGGGGAAAAAACCAACCTATCCATTTGGACATCAAGAGGTCAAAGATCTGAAAAACAGGTATATATCTCTCTCAATAAATTAGAAACTATTATAAATTGAACTAAGTGGTGCCAATGATGCTGTTTGAACTAAGGAAGTTGTATCTAAGTGTAATCTTACTACAAAGAAACAAATGATTCTGAACTGTGACAGGTCTTAGAGCTCAACCTCAGCTTCCCCCTTTGTAAATGAGGACATTAGGTAAGTCCCATAGAGATTAAGTACTTACCAAAAGTCCCCCAACTAGTTATAAATAGAGTCCCTCCAGCACAGCAATTCCTACAGCGAAGTTTCTATTACACTGTGCTCGGGTTATACACCTCTTCAAGTAAATTATTAATTTGTTATTTTAAGAACCATACATTTCTGTACAAAAGGCCTAACTGAATGGGGAAACACATTAACATTTCGTTCTTCTTTCCTTCCCCATCCAGATCATCTTCTCACCTTCAGTGACAGAGTATGTACAGTCTCCATAGAATGTATGTGTATTCCTTAAGGGCAGAGCTTGTTTTTGCACTGTGTTATTACACTGCCAGCCCTTGCCATTAGGTATTTAATTAAATGCTTGTTGACTGACTTGACAGTAGAATCAACAACCGCCTGAGAAGTGCACTGCTCTCTACCTGGTGGTCCCAACCTGAATCAAAAGTCTGGAGAAACTAACCCACGCTTCTTGGAAATTCAAGCTGGTGAAAAGATGGGAAACCTGCCGGTCCGCCCACCCAAGCCAGGTGACTCACGGCAATTCCTCTCGTCGCTCATGTCCCCACAGTCGTTGTCGTAATCACACCACCAAATACTGTTGATGCAGTTCCCGTTGCTGCAGCGATACTGATTGCGGAGGCAGGTGTTCTCTAAGGAATTGGGGAGGTGGGAGGTAGGGAAAACAAGCCAAGCATCACAGTCATCACTATAGGACCACAGGTCTTTGGGGTTTGTGTTGTTTGTCCTTCGTTCTGAAAGAGGACTATGACAATGGGGGGGGTGATGCCATGACAGGCAAGTGAGTTAGATTTAAGTGAGGGAGGCCTGTGCTTTGGGGATTTTACTTTCTCATCTTTACCCCAGGACCAGTACAGAACACTGGGGAGGGGGGAGGCAGGAAGAGACACACTTAGAGGGCAGAGGACATTTTTCTTTGTTTCTTCTTAATGAAAAGCAAAAGAAGAGAAAGAAACCGAGAAAGGGTATGTGAGAAATGGTGGGAGTTTTGTTTCTACAGGATTAAAAGCACTGCCACCACCACCCCCTCCCCACCCCCACTTTAGCAGAATGTAAGTCAGGTGACTGGTTCTGATCAGAGCAGTGATTTAGCAGAAACCAGGCTTCTAATCAGGTGAAAAGTTAGAAGCTCTGTGCATGCTTAACGAGCTGTTTGAGGGAGGCATGACATGAGTTGCATCTGGCCAATGAAGAGTCAGGCAGGAGATTCGAATTGGGAGTCAATAAAAGACTGGCTATTGTCTGAGTCCTTGTACTCTCCTGTACTCCGCTCAGGGGATGTATCCATTTATTCAGACTTAATAAATGTAAACTATAATTAAAACTTTCCTGGCTTTCAACAAGTATTTTTTATTCCTAGGCTAAGTATGTTTCTAACAGGTACAAGGACACCTGAGATGACGAACAAGGATGGTGGCATTGGCCAGTGGGATGAGGGAAAACCAAGCCCCCATAACAACACTTGGAACAGTTATCTTCACATTGAACACGTTAATGGGGACCCAGACCATCCTATATTTAAGAAAACATTCTATTTATTAACTTACTGAATTATTTGGATTTTCTCTACAGTGACTTCTAAAATTTATTACTTATATATTTATTATTTTTCTTATATGACTTTTTTTTAATAAAACAAATATTCTCTACTTCCTACACAGAAAAAAACACACTTTTTTTAAAAAAGAAATTAGGCTGAGGCAACACATGAAGATTTTTATGTCTTGATGGCCAGGTTGTGTTCTGATAACAGGATACTGAAAGGATACTCCCCAAATGTGGCATTGATTCTGACTATTAAATCTCAAATACCTTTGAGATGTCATATAGTGCTCTTTTTCAGTGGGGAAAAAAAGGTATCTTTTTATTTTCTATTCATTTTTTTTAGGAAAGAGTCTAAAGTACTGCCATTGTATATTTAGCTGCCCAGTCTCTAAGACTGCTGTGAGAAGGAGCTTATGATTACAAGGAAAACAGCACCTGGGGCAAATGCAAAGGAGGAATTTTGGACATCAACATGAGCCCATCAGGAGAAGGACTGGTCAGCTGGTGGTTCAGTGCATTGTCATGGCAACACAAGAGGGGGCGTGGGGGGAGGTGTGCAGAGTCTGGACTAGAGACCCACAGGCTAGAACACAACGTGAGGCAAAGTCCACAGTGCACTTGGATCCAAGGCCTTTTGTAAAAGCTGACAATGGCACCTTGGGGAATCTGCAGTGAAAGGGCCAGGTGATATTCATTGTTTGAAGGTGGACTGGTACCATCTAGCCAGGGATGTGGGGAAGGAACAGTAAAAAGGTGAGGGGTGTAATTCTGACATTAATCAGAAAAGCACAGTATCTGCAAACAGGGATCTCATTTTGGAGGTCAGCAGCTCCGGGTTCTTTGAGCTTGGGAGATAAGCACTGTAGATTTGGAACCTGAGGCTGAGATTCTACCCTAGGGTTTCAAGAACAAGGGGAAAAGGCTGGGGGTTGAGGGAAGGGGAAGAAAAGAAGGGAGACAAACCAAAGAAGACACAATGGAGCCTCACCTTCTTTGACACAGGTATTATTCTTCAGTTCATAGCCCCGAGGACAGTCACACCTTAGCTCCCCAGATGGAAGGACGCTACTGGATACACCCTCGGGACACCTGCAACTCTTGCTGTGGTTGGCTTTGGGCAAACACAGCAGGTTGCAGGGCTTGGATACACAGGCGTTGCTTCCTGGATGGAGGAAAAGAGGTAGCAACGTGGTAGGTTATTAAACGAGACTGGATGATGAATGGGATCTGGGGTCCCCTGAAGGACCCAAGTCCTGCCCAGACAGGGGTGGTGTCAGGAGGCAAATGTGAAGCCCAATCCCCTCATCTGGGAGATCAGAGAGATTAAGTGATTTCCTAAAGTCACACAGCTTAAAAGTAGAAGAACAGACTAGAATCTAAGTCTTCCACCTTTTCTTCAATCTTCTGTGCACAATACTGGGCTGCCAGACTTTCAATTCAAGAAACTCATTGCTAATGCAATCAAGCAGCTTCTGGTCTAAATGAAGTACACCAAATATCTTAGATTGTGTTACAGAAATACTTCACTGGGATTAGAGGTACAGAGATCCTGTTATCTGGAAAATCCACATAAAACTTTTTGGCCCTCCCTTTGTACTGCAGAAGTAGTCTGAATTATTATGGTATTAAAAGATAAAATATGTTGATGTTATACAATACTATACATATATTTTATGCACTTCTGAGTTTCTAAACTTTTTCTGTGTCATGTGCTGGCCTTCACATGTTGTCCGCAGCTTCTGCAAAACTTCCCCAAAAATTCTCATTTAACTCCTCATGCCAACTCACAATGTATCGAAACCACAAAGGGGAAAGTTGTGATGTGGAAGGGATAAGTGTAATTTGGTAGTATTTGTAATGATGATTATTAATAGTCTCTTCAATTCTCCTCTGAAGTGCAGCATATCACAGGCATGGAAGACCTGACCAAATTCAAGAACACCTGAATCTGAATCCTGCCACAAATGCTTACTAGCTGTGTGATCCTGATCTTGCTGTAGAGAGTGAAATAATTGATAACTATCCTAAAAACAAGGAAACCCAAAACATTTAAGGAGTAGCTGAGACCTACAAGATGAAAGTTACAGCCCAAAGTGTTTGGACAATCACAATTAGTCTACTGCCAGAGTAGGATTTTCAGTTGCTTAGAAAGCACAATGCCCAAGGGGGGGGGGTCAATGTCATGGTTTGGATCCTCACATGGACCAGTACACCATGACTGTGCACTTCTTCTACTCTAGGCAATCTTTTCACAGACACATATTAATTGTTACAAGAGCAGCTGGGAAAGAAAGAGTGAGAATGAAACAGGGCAAATAGAAAAGAAAACACTAAAAACAATGACCTAATTAATGGTAGTCAATATCGTTAACTTCATCAACCAGACATGGGAAATGGCCGTTTCTCTAACATGATATCTTTTTGAGAAGCAATGAAATGAAGAATAACAGCATGAAATTGAAGCATAAAGACACGTGCTTGGTATTTTGGCTTGTTTGCCGTTAAAACAATAACACCACAGTTTGAAATAAATGTAAAGGTAAAGGTAAAGGCTTTGAAAGGGACAACACTCAACTCAATGTAGAAGTTCTGATAAGCTTCTTTTAAAAAAAATGGTTAATTTATATTCATACCATGTATACACAGGCCAAAAACCATCAGTTTATCACCAAATATCCGAAGTTAACAAATGCATTAAATGAAATGCTGATTATACACTGGTATAGATTCAAAAAGCAATGCTTCCATACGTGTCACATCACCAGGAGATTTTTGATTCCAAAAACAGATCCTGATGATTTACATGACTGACAGCAAAGCCCAAAATGCTGAAATGTGTGAAGACCAGGCTATTTTCAGTAATGACGGTAATAACATACAGCAACTGGTGTCCAAGATGTTGTATCTTGTGTTAGAATTATCTTCAGATCAAAGATTTAGCAATGGAAAGAACTTTAGAGATCTAGTTCATTTTACAGTTGAAAAAACTGAGGCCCAGATACTTTAAATGATTTGCATAAGGTCATAGAACCAGGATTCAAACTTAGATCATGGCAGAAGATATGGAGTCATAGGATTTAATACCTGGGAGGTCCTCACAGATCATTTATTCCAACCCCCTGTAATGGGAAACAGGGTGAGACTTTTCCCTGTTTTTTCTTTTGGAATGGAAAGCACTAAGACAATCAAGTGCCTTTAAGTCTTGCTTTTGTTTCAATCAAGAGTCTTTGATTGAATCAAGAGTCTTTGATGACCTGCTTAAGTCATAAGAAAGCCTGAGCCACATGAGTTTGAGTCACATGATTGTGATGCCCTCTGATCCTGAAGAAGTGTTTATATATTCTGAGGTTAGCATTTTGCTTTGGGGCTCACTCATTGGAAGAGTGTTCATGTAGAGCCTCTGGGTAGCCATTAAGGAGCCCCCCGGCTTTGAAAACCCAGATCTTGACACTTCTCTCTCTGGTAATTATGTATGTATTGCTATGGTCAGACAGAAGCCTGTCTGTTGATTTGTGTTATTTTGCTCTGTTTATAATTTCTGCTTGTAATTTCTGTTTGTATTCTCTCTGAAGTCCAGGGGCTGGCTTTTCCCCCAGAACTAAGTGAATGATATATGAATGGTTAATTAAAATGAGATTGTAAACACCTTAAAGTTGCTTTCCTTAGAAAAGCATATCAAAGAACCTATGCTAGCAGCCTTCCTGTGTGCTGCTGTTATTGGCCTTACACAGCCACGGTAGCTGCAAGTAAAATTCTTGTTACACCCCCTCATTTTACAGATGAAGTATCTGAAACACTAAGAGTCACTTGTCCACTGTCACCCAGGTGGCAAGTGTCAGTCAATGAGGACTCGAATTTGGATCCTTTTATTAAGAATCCTGCACTATTCTTGTCACTCACACCCCCCCCCCAAGTAGCAGCAGACCAAGCTTCTATCCTATGAATGGGAAATGATTCTGAAAGAGGATGAGCTACACTGGAAACCAGCAGCAACAGATTCTGTATGCCAGGAAGCCAGAACAAACTAGCACAGGCTGACTGGCATTAGAAGGTTGCCTGCTTTTTTAGCTCAGGGTGACAATACGGATCACCCATAGTTAAGTTCTAACTGCATGGAGTGGCAACTGGAGGGAGACAGGATTGAGGAAAGTGCTACAGAGAGGAAAACATTCTGAGTAGGGGGATCTGAGCAGAGGGATGACTTCCCTCTTAATCACTGAACCTGATCCTTCTGGCCTCTTCTGGATTGTCATAATAGCACTCCAAGATTCTAATAGCATGTGAGAAACTTGAGGCCAGGAACTCATCCATCTTTTCCTTTCTGTCCTCAGTTCCTGGCACAAGGCTCTGATGGTACTCAGTAAATGTGTGCTGGTTGACTGACTGCAATGCTTTGACCGCATACATGAGGCTTGGCTCAGAAGGTATAGGATGAACTTTCCTACCATGACCTCAGGGAGGAGCTGAGGAGCAAGCCATTATTCCGAGCATCTTCCAAGATTCCACAGAACTGAAAGGTGAAGGATTCAGCGTGCAAACTAAAATACATATATTTTTTGGACATGGACAATGAAAGAATCTGTTTTGCTTAATGATTCATATTTGTTATAATAGTTTCATTTTATTTTTCAGTGGAGAGAGAAGTGGGACGAAGGGAAAACAACATTTTTGTTCACTGAAAAAATAAATTTTAATTTAAAAAAAGGGGAGGGTGTGCCCAGATGTTATGAAAATTAAATGATGACTTTAGCAGGCTATCAGCTCAAAATTACAAATCTATACCAGGCTCAATAGGCATCAATACTGTGATAGAGAACCTAAAAAAAGCTAATATAATCTTGGGCTGCTCAGGACAAGAGAAGTGGTGATATCGTTATCTTCCGCTTTTATCAGCCAGCTCTGTGCAGTTCTGTTGTCATCAAAATGCTGACAAGCAGAAGTAGGTCTGTGGGAGGGCAAACAGGATCATAAGGGGATTTCAAACTGTGCTGCCCTAGGAATGAGGATCAGTCAGAAAGGGGGGCTGTTCAGCTTTGAAAAGAGAAGTCATAAGGAGGGGGAGGATGGCTGCCTTCAAAGATCTGAAAGGCTATATAATGAAATAGGGAACAGTCATGTTCTGCTTGACCCCTGTAGGCAGAATAAAGATGAATGTGTGGACATTAGAGAAAGGAAGATTTAGACTTGTTATAAGTAGAGAGCCCTCCTTAAAATCCAAACTATCACAAAATAGATTGAGCTACCTCAGGAGGTCACGAGTTATCCATCTCTAGTGGTCTTGGAGCTGAGGCCAAAAGACTACTTACGAGAGATGATAAAGAAGGAGCCTCTATACAGGGTTGGACTGTGAAATGAAAAGCTTTTCCATGACAAAATTAATACAACTAAATTAGGGAAGTTATCAATGGTAAGGTGGAGGGGAGATAGGATTTTATACCAAATATCTCTGATAAGGGACTGATATCCAAGATAAACTGCACCTTGATGGCTCAGTGAGAAAAGCAGATTAAAGTCCCATCTCTGATACCAGTCATGAGACCTCAGCCTATGTGAACTTCGGCTTGCTTGTCTGAAAAATGGGGCTAATAATACCCATGCTACCTACCTCAAAGGGTTGCTGCGAGGATCAAAAGTTGGCCACCGATATGACTATTCTAACTTCTGAGGTCCTTCCAGACCACAGCCTAATATGCCACTCACAGTCCTTGCTTCCCTAACCCAGATGAAGTCAGGGTCTTTGGACTCCCTGCTTTCCTGGTAACTTAACGCAAACAATTCTAGAACTGTCTGGATGTCATTATTTCTGGTGTTATCCAAGGAAAGGTTGCTGAGGGAGTTTTGAGGGAGGCTCCTTTAAACATTATCATTTCAGAACAATGACTGTAAAGCCAGTCACTTTCTTCCCACCTTAGATATCAGCCCTGCAATCCCCCTCCCACCCCATCCTCACACACATACAATCATCTTCTGTAGTCCAGCAGTTCCAAAATGTTTTGGTTTTAGAACTACCCCCTCCCTTGCAGCAACTCTAAAATTACTGAGGATGCTCCCCTCCCACCCCCAGGGCTTTTGTTCACGTATGCTATATCTATCAATATTTACCATATTAGAAATTAAAACATCTTAGTATTATTATGAAATTAGCTTTGACCTTGCAGGCCCTCCCTGAAAGGGTCTCAGGGAAACCCTCTCTCCCCCCAACCTCAGGGGTCGAAGAACTGCTGCTGCCTTAGTATAATCCAAGTTTGCTTTCTCCAGCACAAAGAGGAAATCACACCCAATGTGAGAAAGGCAGGCTTGCCTGTGCTACAGCTGGAGTTGGTATAAGTGCATTCTACCAATTCCCTCAGCAACCTTCTCTTAGATCACACCAGAATAACGGCATTCGAACAGTGCTGGAACTGTTTATATTAGGTCATCAAAGAAGTAGGGAGCTCAAAGACCACAGACTTCATCTGAACAAGGATATCTAAGAGCCTGCCTGCCAAATGCGTGTCAAACACATCCTTCTGAACATTTACTTGTGAGATGGAAGATTTACTTTTGTGGATGACACAGAATCTCTGGATTCTATTCCTCTCACTAGAAGATCATACTACCCCATGTCAGAGAGAAACTCTGGGATGTCAGCTATGAACTAAGAAGCAGGGTGCAATCATATCCCTCTCTCCCCTTCCTTCAAAAGATCAACGGGAAGTTTTGTTTTGGTTTTGGTTTTTAAATTTTTTTTTCTCATAGCCTTCTACAATTTCTGTGCTTCTCTCAGATTAACTCAGAGAGCCTGTGAAAAGAAGACCTGGAGACAGTCCTCAGTATTATCAAGCACAATGAATCTCACCTATCTGCATGCCACAGCTTTGGAATCAGAAAGATCCGGAGGCTGCACAGTGCCATGGTCTCTCTGTGTCTAAGAAGTAGGCCATTTGTGCCAGACATCAGGAGGAAATCCAGGACATCCTCCTTACATTCTGACCTTGGATCACCCAGGGGAATCTGCTCTTCTGCATCCTTCTGTGCTGGGCTAAAGCCAAACTCTAAGTAAGCCCTGTAGGGATGGCTACGATGACTCAGAGTATATGTCAAGCTTTCACTTTTCTCCTCTCCATCCTCCTGTTCCTAATGACTTCTGAGTCAGCAGCTACTGCCTGGAAATGGCTGTCTTCTCTGTTCCCCAAACTGAACTTGGCCTAGAATGATGGAATGTGTTCTGGTTTTAAAGGCACCTCAGGAATGATATTCCACAAGTTTCTTTAGCAAACTGAATCTTGCAACCTCCGCTATGAGAATGCCTTTCCTTATTTCCAAATCCCAAACCCTCCTGCTACTGCTCTATTAGTCCATTTCCTCTAGTTCTGTTTTGAGGGAGACACTGAACAGCTGGTCACCATCCTTTGTGCAATAAATAGCCTTTCCCAGATTTCCCTTGTTCAGGAACCACTTAATGTTCTCACCCCCTGTGATGTTTAAAGAGAGTTTAACAAGATCATGAAACAGAGCCAGACAGTGTTTTCAGCAGGCCCATTTGGGGCTGTTCCCCCATCCTTTGCTTTACATCTCTCAATACCCATCTGGGAAAGCATCCGGCCTGTGTCCGCCATTGTCTAGCTAAGGCTAGAGTATTCCATGCTTCAAATAGCACGTCTGATTTTAGGGGAAAGAATGAAGTTTCAAGGTAAATTTCTTATCATTTGCTCTACCCTCCACCTTCCACACCATAAAGGGATCTACAGCTTTTCTGTCAAGAAGAGCATGATAATTTTCTCCATCAAAGAAAGTCATCAAGAGCAACAAAGGGACAGAGATAACCAATGTTTTGTTGAGTTGAAGTGCCCACTATATGCAAAGCACTATGTGAGATGCTGGGGATACAAAGACTGACCTACGCTCTCAAGGAGCTCACATTCTAGTGAGGAGCACCATGAGTGGCCCGATAAGTAAAAAGGATACTACTTGATCAGCAAGCATTTATTATGCACTTACATATTACTCGAACAGCAAGCATTTGTTATGCACTTACAAAGAATAAGCTAAACAGTCCCTGCCATCCAGAAGCTTACATTCTAATGGAGGAGACAACATGTACATATACACAATATATAAATAGAGTTTTTGGAAGGTAACCTTAGAGGGAAAGGTACTAGCACCTGGGGAGACCGTAAACAGCCTCCTGCAGAAGGTGGCATTTCAGCTGAATCTGAAAGGATGCCAGGCATTCTAAAAGGCAGAGGTGAGGAGGGAGAAAGGATAGTTAGATAATCTGAGGATGAAGCAAATACTAGTTCTTTTGCAAAATTCATAATATCGTTCTGGACAAGGCCTAAAGAGGCAGCTAGGCAGCGCAGTAGACAGGCGTGGGACTTGGAATCAGGAAGACCTGAATTCAAACATTGCCACAAATTCTTATTAGCTGTGTAATCCTGGGGCAAGTCAATAAACTCCTCTTGGCCCCAGTTTCCTCATTTGTGAAATGGGGCTAACAGTAGCACCTGCCTCACGGGATTGTTGTGAAGACCGAATGAGCTAACACAGGTAAAGTACTTTGCAAACTTTAAAGTTCTATATAAATGCTAACAATTATTTCATCACTATCATCATTGTTATCAGGAATTACTCTTCTACCATACCCCAAAGAGATCACTGAAGGAACATTCACTGATCCACTAGGAAAGGTACAGCCCTGGACTGTGCCTGAGAGCTCTTAACACAGGCCTCTGCTATGCTGTGATGCCATGAAACTTTGTATGGCACTCTAGTCTTCAAAGGTCTCATAGATACAAGATTTAATGTGATCAATTGAGAATTCCAAACAAAACAGTCCCTGAAGGTTCCTTTCAGATCTAAAATGCTGTAAGTCAATGCACTTATAAGTTACTGAATTTAACACGGTATGCCAACATATGGCCCTGCTGTCCTCATCCTTTCAATTTTCCCCTTACCCAAGGCTATCTTTGGAACATAAACCAAAAGCCATATCCTAGTTCAAGCAAGAAACTATAAAGGTGAGTCAACAGACCTGAGATGATATTTAATCTTGAGATGTGGGGAGAATTCTTTAACAGAGATATCCTCTCTGGAGCATCTACCCTACTGTTTCCCTGTTGAATCAATACTATGTTCAGGACAAACAAAGGTAAGGGAGGGTGATGTAGTGAAAATGGCACTGAATTTGGGAACTGTGATAAAAATTAAAAATAATAACAATAATAACATTTATATATTGCTTTGGTTTATAAAGTGCTTTTCACATCTATGTTATCTCATTTGCTCCTCACAACAACCCTGTAAGGTATGTACCATTATCATCCCTATTTTACAGATGAGGAAACTGAGGCAGGCAGAGGTTAAGTGATGTCCCCAGGTTCACATAGCTAGTAAGCGTCTGGAGGCAGGATTTGAACTCAGGTCTTCCTGACTGGAGCTCTACACGCTATCCGTTGTGTCTCTTAGCTACTCCATAAGACCTCACATAAGGCTTGGGACTGAAACCTGGTTCTGCCGCTTAACAGCTGCACGACCTTGACCATGTCAATCCAAGTCTCAAGGCCTCACTTTCTTTATCCATAAAAAGAAAAATCTGGACTAGATGAACTCTAAGGTTCCTTCTAGGTCTAACATTCTAGGTCTATGAAAGACAAGGAAGGAAGACTTTTCATTGAAAAGAATCTTAGAGCTCCAAAGGGCATCCAGGATTTCACGATCTACTGACAGCTCTCGAGGCCTTACCTGCTGTGTCCCCAAGACAGCTGCCAGTTGCCACGCTGGGTCTTCAGAGTCTGCCAGGATTCCTGGATGGGAGTGCACTGAGAAGTGGCAGCCCTCCTTCCTCAATCCAGGATTTAATAGCTTACGTTCACACAGCACTTTGAAGCCCACAATGCCCTCTCCTTACAGTCTTGTGAAGCAGGTAGCGCAAGTATCGTTATCCCTATTTTTCAGGTGTGGAAACTCAGGCCAAAGAAGTTAAGTGACTTGCCCAAAGTCACAGCATTATAGAGAGCGTGACCTTAGACCTGTCACTTTAACTTCTCTGGGCCCTACGAGGCAGGCGGAGAAGGACTTTTTTTTTTACGGCAGCAAAACAGCTAAAACCAAAGCTAATATTACGTGCGGTGGGGAAAACGTTAGAATTCTTCTCAGTAGATGCAAGAAGCAAGGATATTCCTATTCTCCATTTATCTCACGCAGTTCTAGAAATGTTAGTGATAACAAAAAGTCAGGAAAATTAAAGATATCAACATAGTCAAATAGGACATAAAATTATCCCAAATTGCTGGAAAACTGACGGTTTACTCAGAAAATTCTAAAGAATCCACAAAGAAATAACTGAAACAATATCTTCAATAAAGTAGTGGGTTACACAGCAAACCCATAAAAATCAACAGCATTTCTGTACAGCAATAACAAAATCCAAAAAGAAATAATAATAAAGGGAAATCTCATTCAAAATAACTACAAAAGGCATAAAATATCTAGGAGATAATCTACCAAAGAACACTCAAGACTTATACAAATACAATTACAAAACATCATTTAAAGAAATAAAGAATGGCTTTACATAACTAGAACAATATTCAGTGTTTAATATAACAAAATTACAACACCAACTAAATTAATTTAAAGATTCAGTACGTTAGCAATCAAATTACAAAGGGATGGAAACAAAATAACAACAAATTTCATTTGGAGGAACACAAGGCCTAGACTTTCAAGGAAATTGATGACCAAATATGAGAATGATGGGAGAATAGTGCTCCCAGACCTTCAATTATACTATAAAGCAGGAATCACCAAAACTACTTACTGCAGTTAATACATTTAAAAAGTACATCAGTGGTAAAGACTAGATAAAGAAGAATCAAAAACAAGTGAAGTCATTAACACTGTTCAATTAATTCAAGAATGCAAATTCCTTTCAGAGGTCCCTATCTGAAAAGAATTGCTATGAAAACTAGAAATAGAATTTGGCAAAAATTAATCTTGGACCAACAGCTTGCAACATATATCACAATAAACTCAAAATGTATGTATGACCTGAATAGTAAAAGTCACAGAATTAAAAAAATTAGAAGAGAACCAAAATGGATACTTTTTTAACACTTATGTTTGGGGAAAGAACTCTTTACTAAAGGATAGAGGTGACACAAAAGAGAACATAGTTTTCTTTACATAAAATATAATTATGTTTTACCTGAACAAAATCAACACAACTAGAATAAGAAGGAAAGCTATTAATCAGAAAAGAAAAATCTTTTGCATTAAATATCTGATAAGATATCAAAGACATGAAAACTAATATAAATACATAAGGAAGAGCCATTACTCAAATGAGTAACTGTTCGATGGAGATTTGTAAGAATAGGGATTAGACCCATGATTTCACTGGTACTGGAAACTCCTGAATGAGGAAATTTTCTCTATCAAAGCAGGTCATCACCTTCTCTTCAACTTAGTCTTAAAGGGTCACCTAGACCACCTAAGAGGCCATGTGACTTTGTGTCAGAGAGGACTTGAATTCAGGCCTCTTGGCTCTGGAGCCAGTCTCTGTCTATCTCTACCATACCATAGAACCTCTCTTAAAAAAATAGTTCTCAAAAGAATTACAAACTATGAACAACCATATGAAAGACTATTCCAAATCACTAATAATGAGAGAAATATAAATCAGAACAACTCTTGAGAATTCACCTAACATCCAGCAAATTGGCAAAGATGACAAAAGATGAGACTAGTTAATGTTGGAAAGACTGGAAAGAGAGAGAACATACTAATATACTATGGAGTTGTGAATTAGTTCAACCATTCTGGAAAGTAATTTGGGATTATGCTAAGAAAGAGGGTAAAATCTCCATACCCTCTTTGACTCATAGATCTCATGGATAGGCATACACCCCAAAGAGGTGAAGGATAAAAAGAATGGCTCAGGATACATGAAAATATATTTAGCAGCATTTTTTAAGTAGTAGCCAAAAACAAGTAACAAAATAGACCTCCATCAATTGGAGAGTGGCTACACAAATTGTGGCACAACAATATAATGGAATATTATCATAGCATAAGAAAAGATGATCATGATGGATAGAGAAACATAGGAAAACTTAAATGAACTGATACAAAATGTGGTAAGCAGAACAAGAAAACTTATACACATGTCTACAATAAGGCAAATGGAAAGAAAAGACAATAACAAAATAAAAACTGAACACAGGTAATTATAATGGTCAGGCTAGGCACCAAAGTAGAGCTATAAGAAAGTATCTCTCAACCTTCTTTGTAGCGGTAGAAGCCTATAGGTGTGGCGCACTACCTGGATAGTTGGACTTGGTTGCCCTATAAGTTAGTTTTGCTAAACATTTTTTTTAATTCCTTTTTCTTCTTTCTCTTAAGGGATTGTTCTATGTGTGGGAGAGAAGGGAGGTAGATAGTGGAAAATGAAGGTGATATAAAGATAAAAGATTTAAAAATTTTTTAAAAGATTGCACAAACTTGGAGATTGTAACCTGTGCAGAAGTTCAGTATTAACTTCTCCAAGAATTGATAAGGCTTGAATATTTTTAGGATGAAAAGTTGCCTTTTTAGATAACGTGAGTGAACAACAGAACTCAGGGAACACCGTACTTCCCAAAATCACAGCTAGTCCTATCATTTCTAAGACTAGGCTATTTTCTATTTGTTCATTAGTCAGTCAAAAGCAGTTCAATTTCTAAAACTGTGCCATGAAAGCAAACTTTACCACTTCACCCAATTTCCATGATTCCAAAATAATATATAAAGGGTCTAGTGATTTAAAAAAAAAAAAGTCTTAAGCCCTGTGCTCTAAAGTAGGACTGACCTTTGGCAAAATTATGAAGCATGGTTGTGGATTCCCAGACCTGGAAGAGGACCCTAGAGGTCTTACCATACTCTGTAACATTTCATCTCACCATGTAGTGGATAAGATGAGGTAACAGAGGCCTAGAGATGTTGTGACTTGCCCAAGATGTTATGCTTCTTTAGCTCCCCAGGCCCTAAGTCTTTGATAAGTTTCAGGGAGGTCATGATGGTTATGATAATGAAGATACTTCAGTGCAGGGCTGGCCCTCCTGAAGTTTTAGGCTTTCAATTACTTTAGTTCTCACCCAGGATAAACCTTTTTGCTTCCCTGAAGTCATCATATAACTTTCTTTCAATAACTCAATTCATCCCTTATTTATGGGGTATATACTATGTACTCAGCATTTTTCTAAATGCCAAAAAAAAAATCATTCAATCAAAAAATACCTAGCAAGGTTCTGTACCAGGACCTACAGGGGCTGCAGAGAAGTGTAAATCCTGCTCCCTGGCCTTGATGAGCTGACAATCTAGATGGGAAGTTAAGTACAACACATAAAGATGGCTAAGGGTACGAGAGAGTAAGAATGCAGTCAAATAAGTGATAGAGTTGTGTCACAGTTCAGAAGAAAGAGGTCACTTTGGCCAAGTTGGCTGGAGAAGGCTCCGTGGTAAAAATGAAATCTGATCTGAGTATAGGTATGATTTCAACAGGAAGTGAGGAGGCTGGGCAGGATTTCAGTTAGAAGTAAAGGAATGAGCCATTTATCCCATCCACTCTGGTCACACATTTCTGGTATGGATAATCTGATGAACTAGTTGGGAGTCTTCAAGGCTACTGAAGACAATATAATTCTCTTATACAATTCAAACATTTACTAAGCTATGAGTGAAAGACACTGTACTGTTGGGAAATACAAAACTGAAAAACAATCCCTGCTGAGAAGGAATTTCAGTGTAAGAGGAAGGATAAGATACATTAAAAAACTAAGTATGATTCAAGATAGAATGTGATGATAGGAGCAAAGAGGAGAGGTAAACAAAGTACGAGAAAGATCCTGAGAGATAGATTGTTTACCGACAGATAAATCAAGGAAGACTTTCTTAGCAACAGAGCCAGGGAAGACAGCAGAACCAAAACTACACAGCTAGTGATGGAGCTGCTATCTCCTGGAGGTGGCATTTAGTGGCACACTTAAGGGGATGGAGCAGAATTGTCTACAGGGGAAAGCTTGCAAAAACTCAGCTGCCTATGGATGAATTTGGCCACCTGAAGAGGAAGAATCAGAGCCATGTAAGCATCTCAGGCTCAGGAGGAGAACTACCCCAATCTCTTCCATGCTCCCTTTTTCATGTTTCCTCCAACACACTGACCTACACTCCAAGGCAGTCATGATATCAAATGCCCTGTGTCTTTTGAGTCTTCCTCCCCAGAAGTTTTCTAAGCTGTGAAACAGACAGACACACTTGGGACCTTCCAATAGTAAAGACCCAATCTATTAGCAAAGATAACTCCATAATGATAAGACCACTGAGATACAACTCAGGCTGCATCACTGATCCTGACTACCTCATCATCCTAAAGACATGCTGAAACTACAGACCTAGCATTTACAGGCCTGGAGTCAGGGAGACTCATTCTCATGGTTCAAATCCAGCCTTAGACGCTTACTAGCTGTGTGACCCCAGGCAAGTCACTCAACACTGTTTGCCTCAGTTTCCTCATCTGTAAAATGAGCTGGAGAAGGAAATGGCAAACCACTCCAAGTGTGTTTGCCCAAATGGGGTCACAGAGTCAGACACCACTAAAAATGACTAAACAACAACAAACCTTTACAACAGACAGATGTGGAGAGGTATGTTCTCAGCACTGGGGATAGCCCACAGGAATACACAGAAGGCAGAAAAAACAGGATGAGATCAGGGTACAGGTAGAAGTCTATTTTAGCCGGAATATGCTCACGAAGGGAAGTAGAATTAAAAATAAGGCTGAAAACGTAATATGTGGCAAAATAAACTGTGGCACATGAACACAATGGAATGTTACTGTCATAAAAGAAATGATGTTCATAAAGAACATAGAGATTCACGGAGAGACTTACATAAATTGATACAAAGTGAAGTAAGCAAAACTAAAAAATACAATATATGTAAAAACTACAACAATGTAAACAGAAAGGACAACAAAAAAAGAAAATTGAATACTGTGTGATTATAACGACCAATCGAAGACTCAAAGAGGATGTGTAGAAATATGTATTTCCCACCAATCTTTGTAGAGGTGGGGTACTACGGGCGTGGAACACTGAATAGTGACTACAATTGTGTTGGTTAATTTCACTAGGCTGTTTTTTTCTCTTTTTAAAAAAATTCTTTGTTACAAGGGATGGCACAATGAGTGGAGGAGAAAGCACTAACATATAGGGAAATAAAGGTGATATAAAAACAAGATATCAACTTTTTTTTCCAATAAAAAAAAATTTCTTGTCTGTAAAACATAGGTGGGAATAGCAGAAATAGTACTGGATTTGGAGTCAAAGGGTCCAAGGGTGAATCCTAGTTTGGCCACTTACTTGCTGAGTGACCTGAGGCAAGTTACCTCTCAGATTTCTCATCTATAAAATGAGGCTCCTTCCAGCTCTAACTCTATGATCCTATGACCTCTAAGGTCATCCTAGCTTTAAATGCTACGATTTAAGTACAGTAATTAGGAATCGAACCCAAGTCCAAATCTAGCAGTCCTGTTATATCATACTGGCTCAGACTGTCACCATTACTGGCATCATCATCGACATGCCCTAGAATTCAATACCATCCCCAGGGACCTTAAAATTTTATAGGAATGAAAAGGAGCTCATCCCCACAAAAAGGCCTAGGGAAGCCTCCATATGTGGCACCTACCTTTTCCTAAAAAGGAGGGTCTTGGGCTTGAAATGCAGCATCTGAATAGGCTTGCTAGCAAACTGTGCCGGAGCCTATCCGGATGTCACTTTGCATAACTGTCACCACCCACTGGGATCAGAAACATGCTGAGACTTGGCCACCTCCATCCCTAGGCATCTCCCACCAATCAAAAAGGGGTGAAGGGCAGGAGGAGGGTGTAATTATCCGCCCAACACCAGCAAGCCAGAGAGGCAAAATCATGCTGTCTTCCAGCTGTTTGTACATCATTAAAAGAGAAATTAAGATGTCATTAAGGAGGAATTAAATAATGTGTATGTTGTCGTGACAACTGAAAATGCACAGTGGCGCTTACTGCTCAGGTGAAAAAATTGCCCACAACCAGCTCCTCTCTGGGGAGAGCTTCTGAACAGGTGATGAAGAAACCTCTGACTTACCTGTGGTTTTCCCCCTGTAGAAAATCTTCATGTCCATCAGGCCTGTAAGCTGGCTAACCAAAATCTCCATCTGGGACCCACTGTACTTGGAAGCTCGGAAGATGCTGAGTTGTGACCAATCGTCCCAGTAGATTTCATTCTGAAAAGGAAAATGTGATTCCTTTGATCAGCAAGACTCGCGGTTCCTGATATCCTGGGCTCAGTCTTTCTTTCTTTTTTCCCTCTCTTACCTCCTCTCAGTCAAGACAGAGCCAAGTGCCCTGTCCAGTTCACAGTGGACATTTGATGTCCTGAAAAAGAACTGATTTATCTGGCCCTGAAGAGCAAGAATCTGTCATGCCACTCCAAGCCCTTGGCACAGTTAAGATGAAAGCAACTAAAACCACCAGATGGAAATAAAAGTCAGTAGAGATGCCCCAGAATTCAACCCACCAACTGCTACAAGGGAGAGGCAGCATGGGGTAATGGAAGGAAGAGTGGGCCTACAGTCAGGGGCCTTGGGTCCTCCCTCTGATCAGTGGGATCAGAAGCAGCTTTCATCTCCTCATCTGTGAACTGTGAATAATAATAAAATAATAATACTCATACTACTGACCTCATGGTTTTTTCTGTTTTTGTTTTTTTGGTGAAAAAAGTGGTTTGTTTAAACCTTAAGGTGCTATAAACAGGCGAGCTGTTCTTGTTTCAAGGAAAACAACTCTGTCCTCTAGAGGTCTGCTAGTAATGAGCGTCAAGGAGGCAGGCAGATCAGCCCATCCTCCTAAGGAGATAGGACGTGGAATGAGCAGACTGCAGAAAAGCTGGGGACATCCCAGCAGGACAAGCCAGGTAAGGGCATGGAGGGGAGAAGCCGTCGCCTGATCCATCCACCGGCATCTCAGTCTTTCATCGTGTCGCCACACCTAACCTACTAGGGAGAAGGGTCAAATCCTGGAAAGGACCTGAATCAGCTGCCCCAAATTCAAACAAGATCCAAACTGTAACAATTAGAAAGCACTGACTTAAAGGGACCCGAATGGCAGATTCACAACTCCAACAAAGATCCAAAGACCACAAGCCCCCTTAACCTCCGCAGAGTACTTGTCTGCCCCGATAACACTGGTAAGCACCTTAAAGACAGCGATGGCGTAGGGGTGAGGGAGGTTGTCCAGGATGACGGAGCGCTGCTGGCCACTGAAGTCGATGCGCTCGATGCAGTCCAGATATGCATCTGTCCAGTAGATCCAGTCATCATCCACCGAGATGCCATTGGGCCACTTGACATCCTCGGAAACAATGCGATATACGGAGGATCCATCCATGTCGGCCCGATAAATTCCAGGCTTCAGGTCACCCCAGTCAGTCCAAAACATCAACCTGGTTTCAAACCCATCAAAGCGAACATCCTTGTTAGAACCAAGAAAATGGGCCCTCAATGTAAGAGAGAGAAGTTTCTGAAGAACAAACCTGCCAGGTAGAGGCAGCTGAAGTAATGGACCTGGGAGTCAGGAATGCCCGAGTTCAAATCATCCCTCGGATATTCACTTAGCCATGTAAACCTGGGGCAAAGAACCTAACATCTCTTAGGCTGAGTTTCCTCATCTGTAAAATGCGGATTGTAATGGCACCCACCTGACCGGATTGTTGTGAGGCTCAAATGAGATAACATATGGAAAGCACTAGACAAACCTTAAAGTGCTGTATAAATGTTAGCTACTGTTACCTACTGCTTGGCATTTGAAACTAAAAATATCTGCAGTACTATGGCAGTGGCATGAGGGAGAGACTGACCTAAAAGAACTTCCTTGGCTTTGAAATGAAGTGTGTGTGTATGTGTGTCTATTCTCTGCCTCAGAGTCAGCCTCCTAATTATCTTTTCTGCAGGTTAAATGGCTCAGTATGCCATGAACACACTCCAGCTAGAAGAAAGGGCAAAGAGCCTAGACATGCTAGGTGGGAGGGAAAATATATATTGGTATTTAAAATTTTCTATTGTATGTTATGTAACACACATATATGTATATAGACATATATGTATTGTGTATGTATATGAACAAGGCCAGCTAGGTGTAGCAATAGATAGATAGAGCACCAGGCCTAAAGCCAGGAAGACCTGGGTTCAAATTAGACCTCAGATGCTTCCTAGCTGTGTGACCCTAGACAAGTCACTTAACTCTGCTTCAGTTTCCTCATTTGTCAAATGAGCTAGAGAAGGAAAGGGCAAACCACTCCAGTGCCTTTGCCAAGAAAGCCACAAATGAGGTCACAAAGAGGCAGACACAACTGAAATGGCTCAACACTCTCTCTCTGTCTCTCTCTCTGTCTCTCTCTCTCTCTCTCTCTCTCCATAAATGTGTATGTGTGTACATACATACATACATACATATAAGATACCTGGACTATTGGGCGTATTCCAAAGTTCATAAATAAAGAGGAAATACAGTTCCTTGGCCAAGACTATTCATTATGTTAGAGCAGATAGAGCACTAGACTTGGACACCAGTCAGAATGATCCGGGTGCAAATCCTGCCTTAGACAGTCAGCAGTCGAGTTACTGAGCAAGAAGCTGTTCCTCTCCAATTGGCTCCATTTCCTCATCTACAAAATGAGGAGGGCTAAAGCTCTAAGGTCTGTTTTAGTCCTAAATCTGTAACCCTATGAACTATGTTATTTTCTATTATTCCAAACAATTCCAGTTTAGAAATCCTCTCTAGCCACATGGATAGCCAGATGGATAAAATGTTATGCCGATTCCAGTAGTTTTCAGGTCAAGAGGGATGTATCTGCTAGAAATAACTCAAAGGGACCGTGCCGTGCAATGTCTTTTTCACCATCAGAACTGGACACTTACCCTTCTTTGGGGACGAGGGCCAAAGCTCTTGGCCGATCGAGCAAAGAGGAATTGACGATGGTAAGTCGAAAGTCTCCGTCTGGATTGGCCACCTAAGTGAAAGATAGGTAATCTTTAGATGAATGTATTTCCTAAAGGGCTATGCTTTTTGCAGCAATCTCTACCCCACATTACAATAATAACATTTCTCAGAAATAGTATGAAAAATGGGAAAATAGAGCCCAAGGGATGGAGACTAAGACAGGAGGAGCAGTCGAGAGGTGACAGCCTGGGAAAGAACTCGGGGCTAGTGGAACAGAAATCAGAATGAGCATGAAGGACATGGGGAAGAGCTGTGAGGCAGAGGAAAAGAGGCAGTGATAAAAGATTATGATCAGATAAAGGAATTTCAGAGTTCACAAACACAGAAAGGGAACACTTGTTGAAATCAAGATCACGGTGATGAGAAGTAATGCAGGTCGTGGCAACTGAGTAGCCTGAAGAACTGAAAAGTTAAGGTTCTTGGAAAAGCATCATTATGTAGGCTGAAATTCCCCTACAATGCTGGGCCTGGAGCATGGAAGACTTGAGTAGAATCTGGCCTCAGACACTTACTAACTACTTAACCCTAGGCAAGCGACTTAATCCGTCTGCATCAGGGTCCTCGACTCTAAAACGACAATAAGAATAGTACCTGGTTTATTGGATTGTCCTGAGGATCAAATGAGGTATCTGTAAAGCACTTAGCACAGTGCCTGGCACACAGCAGGTACGTAATAAAGGCTTGTTCCCCTTCCGAGTAGGAGGGTGACAGCTGGGGTAGAGGCTGTAACTGAGGCATGAAAGGGGGGGAAGGAGGAAGGGAGGAAGGAGAGTGTCCTGGGGGGTGGTACGTAACTGCTACCGGGTGACAAGTTTGTAGAGGATGATGCTCCAGCAAAGAGAAGGTGATGAGCGATGGTGGCAGAGGCAGAGTACAGAAGTGGTGACGGAGCACATAGAGTATTCCAACTCTCCCACCATGACTAGGGCTATGAGTGAAAGTGCAACCAGTGCTGAAAACAGCAGACAGGGAAGTGGTTATGATGATACAATAATAATAATGATAGCTATCATTTATCTAGTACCTACCATTTGCCAGGCACTGTGTTAAATACTGTCTCATTTGATCCTCAAAACAAGTCTGTGAGGGAAGTGCTATTATCATCCCCATTTTACAAATGAGGAAACTGAGGCAAAAAACAGTTAAGTGTGACTTGCCCAAGGTGACACAGCTAGTTAGGTATCTGAAGCTGGATTTGAATTGAGGTCTTCCCGACCCCCACGCCCAGGGCTCTCTCCACTGAAGTGACATCAGGAAGCCGGAGCTCAACGAGTGTCTATCAGCTACCGTTCTGCTCTGGGTCATAGCAATCTTTGCACTCCCCTCCTGGTACCCAGCACACTGTAGGCACACAGAATCTCAGAAAAAGAGAAGATGAAAGAGGTCACTGAATCCAAACCTGCCTGAACAGGAATCCCCTCTACGAAAGCCCCGAGCAGTGGTTATCTAAGTCTCTACTTGAAGTGCCCCTGTGACGTGCCCCACAGAGGCAGCCCAAGCCCCTTATGGACAGCTTAAAACTGCCTCTAAGTTTTTTTCTTACACTGAAATCTGCTCCTTGGCAATCTTCAGGGATTATTCCCAGTTTTGCCTTCCAGGGCCCAGCAGAACAAGCTTAAATCCTCTTCTACGTGACAGATTTACAAGAACTGTACTTAGAAAGACAGTCATCCTGATCACTCTGCCTCAGTCTTCTCTTCCCCTTCCTAGAGGCTAAAAATACTCAGTTGCTTCAACAGATCCACATCATGGTCTCGAGTGCCATCACTGCACAGACCTCAAATACGGGCTAACAAGACCATAACAGCATCAGTGAGAATATCACCCCCCTTGCTCTGACTCCATGGCCCAAAATTACACAAACTTTTTGGGGGCCATAGGACATCTACCCTCCCTCTCTATGTGTGGTCTTTTCCCCATTAGAATGCAAATCACTAGAGGACTTTCTTCTTGATTGCTTTTTTGATTCCCAGCACTTTGCCTGGCACACAGTTAAGTGCTTAACTGCAGACTTGAGCTTCCAGTGGCCTAAGACAGGGCTGTCTAACCTTAGGTTTTTATAGAAACAACAGACAATATATTTTGATTTGCCATTTTAGTGAGAGCTCTGCGGTGGCTCGGCTTCATTTACTAAAGCATTTATGTAAATTTCTATGCTTGTAGGTGGGCAGCATAAATTGCACTTTGGGCTGCATGTGGCCTGCAGGCCACATTTTGGACAGCCCTGGCCTAAGACATCAATATCTTTTTCTACGAGAATTTCTGTCTCACTTTCCCCATATACTAATATTTTTTAAACACAAATGCAGGACTTTTTGTTTATCCACATTAAACCTAATCTTGGTTTTGGTCCATTGTTTTAGCTATCAAGAACTTTTTGGATCCTTAATCAATTTTCCAAAGTGTCAGATCTCCCCTCCAACCTTTGTGTCATTTGCAAATGTGATATGTACATTAGAATATCCCTCCACCGTGCCTTCCAATGGCCTCCATTTTGGAGATAGGGCCAGGATAGCCATTCTTCATCCAAATCGTTGATAAAAATGTCAAACAGAATAGGGCCAAGAACAGATAACCGGGATACTCTGTTAGAAAAATTACTGCAAGATGACATCAAATATGCTTTAGATCTCATCATTTAATCTACCCAGCTGTGATACCATCTAGCCCCTATCTTTCCATCTTGTTCACAAGGACATCACGGAACACTTTTGAAATACTTGTCTGAAATCTGGGTAAATCACATGTATGGCATTTCACTCTCTGATCTACCAATCTAACAACCTTGTCAAAAAAGGAGATGAGATTTGTCTGGCACAACCTACTCTTGATAAAGTCAGGTTGATTGGTGTGTTCACCACCACTTATAACTCATCCCAATAAAAATATATTCTAGATCTTCTCTAGGAACAAAAGTCAAAAGTCAAGCTCACTAGCCTACAGTTCAATGACTCTACATTCTTTTCTTTAAAGAAAGTCAGTAAAACACCATGATTGCAGATGTATAACCTATATCACAGAGGGAAAAAATTTTGGAACTCAAAATCTTTGAAAAAAATGAATGTTGAAAATTGTCTTTACATGTAATTACAAAAAAAATAAAATACTATTAAATAAAAAAAATCAGTAAAAATAGTTGCTTTTCTCCAGTCCCACAGCAGTATCTCTCCCACACTTCCTATCTTTCAACAGGACAGGAGCTTGGCCCTCATGTTGGCTCATCTTATCAGTATTCTTGTTTGCTGAACTGAATTGAACCAATTAAGACCATGTAGGGCTTCTAGCATCTACAACAAATTTAAGAATATATTGTTTCTTAAGGTTTTGTGTCTTAGATTTATCAGGGTGTCCACTGTTTTTTCTCAGTGATGTCACTGTCCTTTCTTTCACACCCCTCCATGCTGATCTGCTTTGGGTTAGGAAGCCAGATAACCAGGTGTGTTAGAAGTGAATATTAATTAAAAGTAAATGGGCTATGAACAAGGACCTGAGGGGCTCTCCTTTGAGTTAAGTTTCTGGGTTTTACTGCTTTATTTTGTGAATTCAATTTTGGCTAGACTTCTGTGATAGATTCTTGGTTCTTAATGGTTCTGAATTGGTGATGGGATCAGATAGCTGAATTCTTGATACATGAGGTATCACTGTATAGTCACTTTTCAACTGTATTTATTAAAACTGTCTACTGTGTACATTTTCTACAGGATTTCTTTTTCTGATCTATCTTCTCTAGGTATCTGGCACTGTCCTAGGCTGCTACTGCATAAAGGCAAATTAACTAGTATGTGGTTAAAGGCATGACAAGAGCTCAAATTATTATTAGATATTTTCAATTCATTAAGGTCCTCCTAAATGCAAAGCACTGGGCTAGGTGCTAGGAAGATACAAAGGTACATCATAATACAGTTCCTGTCCTCTGTGTTTTCGTTTGTCTGAGACCAGATGTGTGATTTTGCTGATACCAGGAGCTA